>NC_142701.1:17117142-17454920 GCF_029339155.1 Prunus mume | reverse complement strand
AGTTCGTGTGGCTTGATCCCTCTGATGGGAGTGCGTACTTGACCTATAGTTACAAGGGTGCAGCCACAGTGAGAATGTTTGAGATTATCCTTGCATTATTGTTGTTCTGAAAGTTGAGGTGAATTTGTTAGCAGATTGATTTATTTGAGTTATTGCGACTTGAGACCAAAATATTATGATGCTTAATTTATTTGGATATAATTGAATGCATGCTGAATGATTAAGTGTGTTTTCATTTTGGAACAAGTAACAAGTTATCATTTTGGAACATGTGGTGGATATGGGGATGTATTAAACATGTCATATGATTGCACTTTTGTAGAAAATGCTCTATCTATGAACATTTGAATTTGTAGTAAATGTAAGTTGCACTCTTCTGCATATGTGAAAAGTTTCTCTACTATTTCATGTGCATTTGTATGCCTTAATTTTAAGAAGTCTTATATGCAGATTGAGGTCAATGAATTTGGAATTACAAGATTGCAAATAACCAAAGTCTTCAAATTCCATAAGCCTTTTGCATAACTAATAACATTACAAGATTGCATAATCTAATTTTTTGTAACCACATTAGCTCCAAAATGGTTTTCTTACCGCCTACTCCTATAGTTACTTTCCGCATGTTCGACATTACGATCATCATCATCACAATGACCATAAGAGCCCATACTCATCCTACATTCACTTTGTCGATGCTCATCATATTGTCTTCCAAAGAAAAGTTCAAGCCTTCTGTCCTGATTGCATAATCCAACTCTCATTATATTTTCAATTATGCCTCCATTTCCAAGTCAGCTTCTATGATTGAAGTGTGTGTTGACTACAACATTTTTATGTCTTCTATCTCCTCATTTTAGTCTCCATCATTCTTATTCTTCTAAGCAAACAAGGCACTACATTCTTCCTTCTTGTACATGTCCCTTGTCCAACCACCTAAAATAATGTTTCCAACTCGCTTTTCGCTTTCTGTATTATCCAATTTTCATCAAGACAAAATCTGAACATAATATTTTTTGCATAAACCCAAAATTAAAAAATTGTTTACTTAGTTGTTATCACAAGCCTCAAAGCGTCTTCCTGGATTCATGTCTATCCATGAAGTCATTGATTTGATCAAACTCCCACAATGACAATACTTCACCGATTTGGGGCTTTGGTTAGATTCCATTGATGATGTTTGAGACATATCACTTGCTATCCTTCGAACTAATTTGCTCTCCAAGCTTCCAAACTTGACGATTCCAACTTTTACTCAACCAATATGCGAGTTGTAGAAGCGGATTGCAATTTTTGGTTATTTAGGTTTTCGGCGACAGGCTCTCGAAGGTCTATTTCAGAGGGAAGGCAAGTTGCATAAAGGGGATAATAAAACCAACTTGAAAAGACTGATCTACCCTTAAATTTAATGAAAAAATTGACAGAAGTAATGGTAGGACTAGTAATCCAAATGAAACTAAAGTTAAAGGACCACAGGTACCATTTTGGAAGTTCAGGTTACTCAAATGGAAATCCAGTCAAAGTTGGGGGACTAATAAAACGATTAACCCTTTTTTGAACCAAAGGTCCAATCATTTTTAGGCCAACCCAACTCACTATGATCGGGTTCACCTGAAATTGTGCCCACCCTATAATTTTCTGTTAATTATAAGGGTAAATTTGTCATTTTACAAGATACGATACTAAAAATAATAAAGAAAATGTAAATAAACCAAAAAAAATAACCTTTCAAAATAGAAAACCAAAAAAGAGCTTCGACGAACCAAGAAAGAAGAAGCAAGAGAACCGTTCAATTTGATGGAAGTGAAACTAAGCCAAAGTATAGCCAGACAGAGAGACCAAACAAATTGCGCTTCCATTTTCACCAATCCAACAATGTCTACAAGTCCACTCATTTGAAACCAATAAACAAACCCCATTTTCCCACCTGTCAAGCATTTTGACTTCTCATTTTCTCTTCCCTTGAAATGCTCCTTCTTCTTTTTCTTTTTTCGGTGCATGAACTTTGAATCTTCCCTAACCCGCCATGATTGACCTTCCTTTAATCTCCACTGCATCCACATTTCTTTTTCTTTTTCTAGTCAACTTTAGGCTTCTTTAATTTCAATTCACAAGTCTCACTTCCAAATTACAAGGCTCAAATAATTGAGAATGTGGAGACAGCCACGAAAATGAAACTAAGCCAAACTTGAATCATTACCCATTGAAACAAAAAATAACTTTAAAAAAAAAAATCATTACATGAGGAAGAGAGCAATGGTTTTGAGCCTAATTTGGGTATGACCCGAAATGTGACTAATTGAGTCCAGGAATAAATTGGGCCTAATTTTTATATAATTTGAAACCCAAATGCTCCAGTGGTAAAATGAGAGGAGAATGAGAGAATTTAAATTAGTCCAAGTGTTAATTGCCGTTTTGGCTCCTGTACTATACCACAAATATCAATTTACTCCATAGATCTTTTTTTCACCTAAATTAAGGACTTCAACTATTTAAAATAGGTCAATTTGTGACTCACCATCAAGTTTTTAAATGTCCATCTAAATTTGAGTCAATATTAAGAGCAAATTGCATTTCAAGGAAAAAATGTTTATAACAGATCTCCTTTCTTGATTCCTCCGACCTTGGTCTTCTTGGTATGGCGGCAGCGGCTGTTTCGCTTTGTAGGGTTTGATTTTATGGTTTTTGTAATTGGGCACTTTTGTGTGTTTTCGCTTGAGCTATTGGGCTTTTTTTGTTGTTATGACTCAGGGCCTTGGTTTTCTTTTTTTGACATGTATTTGGCGGTCAGGACTATAATGAGGGGTAAGTTATAAGGGGTTCACTTTATAGTCATTGGATCAATCCAAGGGTTGGGGAGAATTGGGATAAAATTATTACTGCAATCGGGTAGGTGGGAACCCAAACCCGAATTTAATATCCGCAATGAAGTTAGTCCCAACAAAAAAAAAAAGAGAGGCAAGTTCGAAGTTTGAACAGAAAAAACTCATTGATCTCAAACTCATAGCTGAGAGAGAAACCACTAAGCTACTGAGAAACGGTTTAAGGCAACACGACAGACGGTTGAAGGCAAAGGTGAACAACGGTTGAACGCAACTCCATTATATAAACCGTGAAAAAGTATTTATTTTGAGTGGAAGGAGCAAAGGCGTGGATTATGAAACAGTGAAAAGCGAAGTGGAAGGGGAAGGAAGAGAAGCCGTATTCGTTGGAAGTGATAGGTTCCATTTGTGGACCAAGCCGCACAAAGACCCAACACAGACACCTTGCGATTGTTCAATAACCAACATTTAGTGTAATTTATGGAATTTGAGATTAGGGTTAGAGTAACCGTTTTCCCCAATTTGTACCATAATGTTGTTAGATTTGGCATCTCTTGTTTGTGCTTCACTTGCATGTTAATTTTTGCTAGGGGTATATGTTAAAAAACGATTGAAAATAAAGTCAATAACATATCAATAACATGTCAATAATGATATGAATAAGGTAATGGTGTTGAATTGGAGGCCCTCAAAACCTTCCACCATTTGAAGCAGTCTGAGAGTGCAGTCTGATTATCTCTCTAGCGCTAGAATATATATAATTTTTGAAATAAATATCATTTCCGTTGTTACTAAATTTGCTGTTAAAAATGAGAACAGATAATAATAAACTCATGAATAAAAGTGCAAAGCATTTGAAAAAAGGTTGATCTATGAGCGATTATGGCTGACTGAAAAAGCTAGAAAGAAAGAAGGATGTAGCAATGGCTTAGCGAGCAGATAGTAGAGCAGATGCTTTGCTTTGCTTCCTTCCACTATCTTTCTTATTTATTTATTTATTTTGTGTTGTGTATGAGATGGCAATAATTGTCATGTGTGTGAAGTGCAGAACTTGCCTAGAGTTGCACTTACACTCACTCATGCATCAACCATTGATTGGAGTTTGGATCCATAAATAAAACACATGCTATTGCTTGTAATTCACAGAATCATTGCATTAACAGGTATTTGCACAAAATATATCATATTGCTTTGATGATGTTAAAGCCTGTGATCGTAATCCCTATGCACATGTACTTCGTAAAATTTGTAATGTGCTGGTTGACTAGTTGTGTAAATACCAATGTGATTGTACAAATACGTGGTAGTATATGTGTTCACGTTATTTCATCTTGTATTTCAGAAAATGGGATCCAACGTGAGTCGGTATGGCTGTAGTCGAGGTATATTCTCACGGGTGAACAACTCGCTTCACATGCAAATTCATCCCTAGCTTATAATTCGAGCGGTTGAGGCCGAACAATTAGAATAATTCAAGACATCATGCTTTGGCCATCTTCCAATATAGATAAGATTAGCTAGCGAAATGTTGCATGATTGTGTTAAAGGCGAAGAAGCAAAGGTGTGAAAGACTTGATGGACTGAGTTTAATAGGGTGCAACGCGTGCTCGTTCACTCGTCAGGATTCGTTTGATCTCTGTGGCTCGTTTTGGGGAAGTGCCTGAAGTTTCCAAAGATGGAGAAAGTGATGAAATTAGACTTTAAAAGATATTTTATAGGCACGAAGGAATTATATGTAATGCTTAGAAGAAGCATTTGTGAGGGCACAGAGGAAGATGACGCCTACAAGCTAGCTCTTGTTTACTTTGCTAGGTTAGTGGTTTTGGGAAGGACAAACATTTGAACATCAATCTAAATTACCTGACCTTGTAGAGGACTTAGATGCGCTCAATGTGTTTCATGGGTTCGTCTGACAAAACCCAAGGCATGTCCTGATTTCCGCACCAACAAAGTATGTGAAAAGCTTTGAAAATGAAGAGGGAAGAGGGAAGGGGAAATGGTAACCGGAACAAGCCGAAAATGAGAAAGGCAGAAGGATAACCATGGTGAAGTGCAAAAGGTGCTGCTGAGTTTTAAAGGTTTCACGATGCTTTCCACATGGTAATAATGTTCATGTTGTTATGTTTTGTCGACTTTAAAACTTAAATAATAACTTGTCTGTGAATTGTGTAGATTTGGGTATATGAATTAATTCCTAGAATGGCGGACCTGAATTACAGGTTGTTGATCCGATGCCTCTCCACAGATTTTATGATGGAGAACTACTACTGTCCATGTCCTGAGATGAGAAAGTTGAACAATTATTTCTTCCAGAGCAAAGAGGTTTGGTTTTTGCAGCCTTGGAACTATTTATAAGATTAAATGAAATTATAAAGTAGAATGATTGCATATGACTCTTGTACATGTTACGAAACAATCGATACGATTCTATGGGCGTTATGTCCAAGTGAAGAGGAAATGAGACAACCATATTGAGTTGACAGTGGTCGCCTCTTGCCGTTGTCTCGCGAAGAGTCAATTCCTTCTTCATGTGCTGACCTTGATGAGCTTGAACAAGGGTGTGCTTGTTGAGGTTTGAGTTGTTTCAAGTAAAGGGAAAAGACGCCTGAGTCAAAGGTCATAATGGATGGAAAATTTTTGACCCTTTGTTATTTGGGTCCTCATTTTGAGCAGAAGTGAGAAGGGACATAGCTTTATCACTTTGAAAGAGGACGAGGATTAATCGTTATGTTGTGTCACATCTAATTAAGGGATATGAGGAAGTGGATGGCATGCAATGGGATGAAGGGCCAAGTAATAGAAATGAAGGAGAGGAAAATGAAGAGGAGGACATTGAAGGGGGTGAAGAGCCAAATAACAAGAAATGAGGGAGAGGACAAGGAAGAGGAGGGGATTGAAAGGGGTGAAGGGGCAAGTAAGACAAATGAGGGAGAGGAAAAGGAAGAGGAGGGGATTGAAGGGGGTGAAGTGCCAAGTAAGAGAAGTGAAGGAGAGGAAAAGGAAGGAGGAGGGGATTGAAGGAGGTGAAGTGCAAAGAAAACCAAGGGAGGTAGAAGGAAGCTCAAAGGAAAAGAAGTGAGGGAGAGCAGTGAAAAAGTAAAAAGCAGCAAAGGAGAGGAAGCGCAAAGAAAGAGCATTGAGGGAGAGGAAGAAGCTGCAAAGAAAAAGCAGTGAGGGAGAGGATCCGAAAAAAAAAAAGGAAGGGCAAGGAAGTGAAAAAGACAGAGAAGTGAAAAAGGAAGTCCAAAGAAACCAATGTGAGGAAGAGGATGATGAGTTATGTTGGTTGGCATGACATTGGCAAGAGCACGCGGAGGGGACAAAGGTTGAGGTTACTGCGGGGACATTGATTTGGATCAACCTACAGCTGTGTTATCTCAGTTGAACGTTTGGTTGAATGATGAAGGTCAAGGTGTGGAAGACCGAGGGTCCAATTACTAAGAGGAAGAAGATTATTCCTATGTGGAAGATGGTTGAAGCTAGTGAACTGCTCAAAAAATTTGCCAAAGACAACCCGACTTCGGACGTTGACCCAATGAAGGCGATTCCGCATGATGATATGGTGAAATTGTACTTGAAACTTTGTTCGAATGATTTATAACCCAAAGTAAGTCCTTTGTTTTTGAGATAGAAGGCATGAGTGTATATATTTTTTTAATTGTGTGTTCTAAAACTTTTATATTCATAGTTTGTCGATGCATTTGGCAACGTGGAAGCCGAGATTGAATTTTCGCTCGTCACAAAGTGATGGTTAATAAAGGAGATGTAAGTTTAATTGATTATGCATTTGTTTGAATGTGCATAGATTATGAGATTGACAAGGAAAACATGTGCAGCACATTGATTTGGGCTTGTATCTCATCCGGGCTTGACAACATTAGGAAGGTAGAATATATTCGACCGACAACGACCGATGTATTTTATGGTATGTGATGCAAGATGCATAGGACCTAAATTGTTTAGTTTCCTAATTGATTTGTTAGTTTCCTATATTCCTTAGTTTTCCAAATCCTAGTAGGATTTCTGTTAGTTTTCCAAATCGTATTAAGGATTTCTAAGTTTCTATTTTATTAGGAATAAGATTTCTTTACCGGGATTGTAATTTATTGTCTCTAGGTTTTAGTTGCCATAAATACCCCTATGTAGTTCTTTACAATTCAGATTTGAATATTGATTAAACATCCTTTAAATCTCTCCGCTGCACCCTTCTACCTTTTCTTCCCTTCACCTTTCTTATCTGTTCTCGCCTATTCCTCTAAGTGTTTAAACTAACACACCAGTACATGCTAGCATCAGTATGTCATAGGCCTTGACGGTGCAGCTGATTAATAATTACAAATTATCCATACTTGCTTTGTGGAGGTGTTTAACCATTGATTGTTTTCTATTTCACAGAATCACATCCATACTGCTTATTTGATAATAAAAGGAAAAAGAGCAAGTTGGGTGGAAAATTAGAACCAGTTTAGCTGAGTGTAAATGGCAAGGTTCCGCTGGAATGGATTGGCGATGACACGTATAAGGTGTATGTACTTTGTATGTTGCCAAAATATAAGCATTGGGTGGCTCTAGAGATTGATCTGATTCAGTGTGAAATCAAAGTCTACGATTCAATGGTTTCACTCATTCCAAATCGGAGCTTAAAGGAAGAACTCGGCCCTTGTCAATTACGATTCCAAATCTTTGCACACCCTCGACTTTTATGAAGAAGGTGTTTACGCGAACGAGTGCACCCGAGATTGGTGGTGTCCATGGCCAATACATCGTGTGGATGTTCCACAACAGGCTAATCAGCGAGCACAACTTTTTATTTAATTTTATTACTTTAATTTTTCAATTACGTTAGAATGTCATTAGTTGAATTGATCGAGTTCTTGTTTTGCTTCATAGGCGATTGTGGTATGTTCGTGTTGAAGTACATTGAGCCGCTGAGGCCGAGATTCCCTTAGCTACTTGCACCTCGCAGAATATGCCATTTTTTCGGTGCTGAAGTTGGCTGCAGAAATTGCACTGGGAGATACATGCCATGATATCGTTGAACTTGGTTTAGGCACATGATGATTATATAGGTTTTGGGAATGTCAATTTCAAAGTCATGTAAATACACAATAGAGACCCATGGGTCCTTTTCAATTCCACCTCTCGCTTCCCGAATTCTTCGCCCTTCAATCTTAGTGTATTTGTGTACAGTAAATTTATATTTAAGTTACTCGGACAACAATTAGAACCAAAATAGTGGCAAATATTATAAGCTGATGCATGCTTTCACTCATTAGTGTGATATTACGCTATGTTTATTCTCATATTGTAAAGTAAATGTATATGGAGTCAAGTTAGAGCATAGAAAATGAAGAATCTGAAATGGAGATGCTGAGGGTTGGTGAGGAGAAAAGTAAATGGATCTATAAATCTATTGCACGTGGGCAATCAAAATGGATAGGCAGATGCGTTATTGAAGTTAGACACATGCCATTCCTATACATAGAATGTGCATATGGAGTGTAAAGTTTTTTTTGATGTAATGAAACAAACATCGGTGTAATATTGGCCTAACTCCTTCACGACATTTACCTAACCTCAACCAAACATTGCAATTGGTGGGGATTTGAAAACTGCACATATGTGAATTGGGATTTGAAGAATGCATATTCACATACGGACTGATGGCTTTTTAAGTGTATTACATCATTGCAAAGTGATATGTCATCATTTATCCAAGCCACCATTCCAAATATCGATCCAATCTTTTAAGCGGCAATGCATACAAGCAATATACGTAATAGACATGAAATATACACGCAATAGACATGCAATATACATCAGTCCCCAATTACATCAACCCTAAGAAAGTCGTATTGAATAGGAAATTCTACTTATGTGAGTTCTTCCTAGTAAAACAAAAGAATAAGGACCGTTTCCGCTTCTTAAATCTAACTTGAGTCCTACTTTGCCCCAATAAACATGCAATATTGGAGCAATAACATGCAATATACATGCAGTTAATAAACCTTCAATAAACATTCAATATCATGCGATTTACATGCAGTAATCAATCAATAAACAATCTATATACACCGAATAATTATGCAATCTTCAAAAAAGGGTATTGTCTTACTATTGCATTGTATTGGCCCTGTATTGTCATCTTATCGTCTTCGTATGACTTTATTTTTGTAAAGTAAGTCTAGGAAAGTTTTTACTGGGTTTCTGACAAATACATGCTTTTGTTTCAAACAATAATTTAAACTAAATGCCAATCCACCTATTTGAAGAACAAAAATTACAAATTGGGTATGAAAAGTCATTGGTGGTGCAACATGTGTTTTTGGGAAGAACTTTACAATTTTGAAACTGCGTACTTAATTGGTCATTAAAAGAACAAATAATATGAAAATTGATACAACTAATAAAACTAATACCAAGTCCTAATGGACTTCTAGACGTATTATAGCATAACCTAGCATCATACGCGGTCACCTTGTTGATCCGCCTGTGAAGTGAGTCACATCAACCCATTCGAATCCATTGCAATCCGTGGCTTCTAATTGCGGTGCATCATATATGCAAAATAATTCCTGGCAGGAGTTAGACCTAGGATATTTTTTTCACCCACATACATATTAAATGAGAACTTACATAGGAGGTTAGACACTCCAAAATGGCTTCCCGATTTTTATCTCGATTTTGAAACCTAAAGCACCATTGCAGCTCCACAAACACCTCTTTGTTTGAGCGAGATGAAAACGACTTACACATGTTGAATCTTATCACTTGTACCCTTTCTCGACTGATCTTCCTCACTACTCTTCTGACTCATACCTTCTCACTGCACTCTTCACTCATAAGTCATAACCCTAAACTTCTCACTCAGCTCTCTCTCATCTCTGCCCAAATCGAATTATATCCTTCTTTTCTGTGTGTGGGTGGGTGGTTGGTCACGATCCGACACTGCATCACGAATTCAGAGTGTGACACCTTTTACTCCGAAAAGCGATATACTATTTCACTACCAAATATTAATCTTACAATTGAGGGGACACTGCTTTAAATATATTATTTTTATATTTCATTAAGGCAACTAGTTGATAAGAATCGCCATTTACTAGGGGTAGTGTGGGAAAATGAAAAAGTATCTCGATGGGACCTTACTGTCACTAGTCAGTAATCCATCACATTTGTATCAATGAATTTAATGGCGGGAAAAGCCTAACAATGGCTGGAAATAGGTTATTAATTGACTTTTGACGGCGTTCCGTTGACTTTGCATTTCGATAGACGCTTCCTTCGCTTGTCTTATGTTTTGTGTTGGGTTGAGGTTTTTCAAAAGGGTCAGCTTGGAAAAACCCCGAAAAACACCTTTTCAAAACAATGCAAACAGAGGCTAAAACAACAAACCTAAAACTCAGATATTCTCATTTCTCCTCTTGCAGCCCTCCAATCGCCCATTCCAAAAATATTTCAATGAATTCAAACATTACACTACGGTCGGAGGAAAGAGAAGAAGTATTCCATCTGATGCCTCAAGCCTTCATCCCGAATTAGCTTGGTTTAAAGTGATGTTATGCGTGGCAACCCAATCATCGGAAGATCTCTTTCGTATGGCATCTGTGTGCCCATTGTTCAATAGGTTTGCAAACACTCCACAAGTGTGGAACACAATTTCAATGGAAAAGTACCAAGACAATCCTAACTGGTACTATGCCTCAACGCAGTCCATATTCGTGGGAACAATGCGAGCTTGCGAACCCCGAGGCGATATTTAGAGAAGCGTTCGACGCGTTTTTTAGCGCGGGTAATGTGGAAGCATTGTCTGGGATGCACGTTGCAGCCACGGCAGGCCATATGGAAGCGGCATATCTAGTTGGACTACTTGGCATGTCCGGAATGGTCGTCAAAAGAGGATGCATTACAATTCTTGTGTTCTTTGAATCAACGTAACAACATTGATATAAAGGAACTAGGGATGCTTTGAGGACGATTAAGCGGACTTTTCTCTGTTGGAAGACATATCGTAGATATGTTTCACTATGGGAAGATTAAGTTCAATCGTGCGCGCTTGTAACAACAACGATCGGTGTTTTGTTATTCGTCGCCTAGTGAAGAAAAGATCAATCTCGCTTCATTCGACTTGTTGCAATCAATGCAAATGGCACCGTGAGAGTGTTTTTTGGTTCAAGGTGATGATGGTCTATGTTGTGCCGGAATCCATACCCTTATAATTAGTTGTAGTATGTTTCTACGGTTTTATATGTGTCTATGTTCTACAAATGTTGTTTTCATTTCATGTTTTAATCTATTTTGTCCGGTGTTTGCTTGTTCCTAAACCGCTTTATATATAAATATATAATATTTGTTATATAGTGGAATTAATGCGCAATTGTGGCTACGTAATGACATTTTTACTCGATACATGTATATTTTGCACAACACAATCTTAATATTTAGGTAAACGCAAAACGCATGCATGAAGTGAGTATGTGTCGTTCAACGGTTCTTGGGAATGACATTTTCCCACTTAGCATATCCCAAATGATTGAGGTTACACGTTTCTTAAGCAAAACTTGAACAGTGGACTTTGAATAATTATTTCCTGATGTTGTAGAATGGATGGCTTGTATATTTCCATTTTTTGTTTGAAAACATCCCTTCAACCTAAAAAAGAAAAAACATTAACAAATTGAAGAAGAGAGAAACTGATTAGCACCAGAAATGGTCTATTCACGGAAAATAAAAATAAAAATAAAATTTTTGAGTAAATATAATTAACAAATGTACAAGCTTAAAAAGTAATATAACAATAATAATAAAATAATTTTGGATAAATAATAATAAAATACTAATGTAGCGTGAACCATGAAACTTGGAATTGGGGAGGAAGATGAAGTCTCAATGAGCCTGAGCAATTTGAACATTATTGTGAATTTTGTGTATTTAGTTATGAATTTTCTAAGAAAAATCATAAAATAATAATTTAGGAGGTGGAAGGATGCGTACTGATCGACGCACGCATCGAGAGTGGCAGCAGAGGCCAGATTGAGCCATGTGTCCATTTGGCAATTATTTTGGCTTTTAGTGCAAAATCTTTGAAAAAATGCAATAAATAGTAGAAAATTCCAAAATGCCCTAAAAATACTTGCCTCCAGACGTTATAAAACGAGGGAACCTATAAATCATTCATTTCGCAATTACAAATTCAAAATGATTTACATAACTCACTTCTAACCCTAAGTATATATGTTTGTTAACTTTAACTTCAATAACCTACTTCAACAAGCATGTCCCGCTAATGTTCTAATTGTTTTAAAGCTATAACCACTAATCGGGAATTAGAGGGAGATGGAGTCTCAATGAGTTCGCACTCACTCGAACATTATTGTGAATTTTGTGTATTTAGTTATGAATTTTCTAAGAAAAAGTCATAAAATAATAATTTATGGTAAAAGGTAAGGATGTGGCCATGTTGGTGTACTGACGACTTGCTAGGGGGGTGAAAGGTGAGAAGGCCGAGATCGCGCATGTGTCCATTTGGCAATTATTTTGGCTTTCTTTAGTGCAAAAATCTTTAAAAATGTATAAATAGTAGAAAATCATAAAATACCCAAAAATACCCGCCTCCTTGTGACGTTATAAAAGCGAGGGGAACCTATAAATAATCCATTTCGCAATTAAAAATTCAAAAATGATTTACATAACTCACTTTCCTCTTAACCCTAAGTATATATGTTTGTTAACTTTAACTTCAATAACCTACTTCAACAAGCATGTCCCGTTAATGTTCGGAATTGTTTTTTAAACATGAACTAATCACTAATCGGGGAATTGGCTAGCAGGGAGATGGAGTCTCAATGAGTTCGTACCAATTTTGGATCATTTTTCTGATTTTTGTGTATTTAGTTATGAATTTTCTAAGAAAAAGTCATAAAATAATAATTTATGTAGTGCCGTGGATGTGGCATGTTGTTGGACACTTGCAAGGTGTGAAATGAGAAATGAGATGCGCCTATGTGTCCATTTGGCAATTATTTTGGCTTTTTAGTGCAAAAATATTTGGAAAATGCAATAAATAGTAGAAAAATCCTAAAATGCCTCAAAATACTCCGCCTCCTTGTGACGTTATAAAACGAGAACCCTATAAATCATCCATTTCGCAATTAAAAATTCAAAAATGATTTACATAACTCACTTTTCTTAACCCTAAGTATATATGTTTGTCACTTTAACAAGTATATTTCTTGATATTCGTTATATAATTTGTACTAATACAAGAATTAGTTTTTCGATATAAGTGATGTAAAATTATATGTTTTGTTATAATAATGTACATATATAATAAATGCACCACTACTCAAGCCATCATTGGAATCTGCATGCTTAGAGCTTTGAAGGCGCTGATATAGTCAATAAGTTGTCCATATGCACTTGCACCTAGAGTTTTCAACACGTCCGGCGGTATTCAATAAGTTGTCCTTATGACGCCGCATTGGGAATCGATGATATATTTTCTATCATGTCCAATTGCATAAACAATAATATAAAGAAATAAAGCAATAGTAGGAGATGAACCAGTACAAAAAACAATATATAACTGTACAAAATAATGCCATAACCTTGTCACAAAACCACTCACACATGCTTTTCCATAAACCTTACCTAACATAATACATAAAGTTGTAACATGAGATATGATGCAACCATGTCCAAACTGATACGTGATCACAAAAAAATGGACATGGTAGCAACATATGACTGAAGTGAATGGGCACTTTGCATCATGTTATCGTAATTAAAGACATCAAAATATTAAGGTTGAAATCTTCTATAGTAGTAAGCATCAAAATAGGTTTGAAGCAGAGTTATAACGAATTCCAGCCTACGATTTGCCTCTACTCAAACACGATAACCAAAATGGTTATTTCCCTTCTTTGCCGAGTATATTTGTTAACGTCTGAAACGGTAATAGATCACCAATCAAACCAGTCACGTAATGACGAGTTTTGCATATGACCGAAAGTAGTCGAATCCGACTTGCTTGCATCACACGCTTCTTTGACTCCATTGCATTAGATGAGTTCTTGTATTTTTGAACACTACTAAGTCTTGTGCTACACGCTCATGCGCCGCTGCAACCGCTTCCTCTATCCAGATTAGGCCGCCTTTTGTCATCTTCAATTTGGCCTTCAACAAATTCCAAACGTGCGCTTGCCCTTTGGATTTCATCACCAAGTTGAAGATGCCTCTCCATCCAGAAAGCAATAACTCTTTCAGACTCAAAACTTCCAACAAAATGGTCATTACTGTCTACGAAAGTGACCTTGCTTGTCTAGGTGACTCACTTGCGTTTCGAAGGCGGTCTTTGTTTGGAGGGGTGTTTATTATGCTCACATCAGACTTGGTTAGTAAATCCATTCAATGGGGGGAGAGAGTTTCTGTGGAGGAGAGAGTTTCAGTAGATGGAGACAGATTCGGTGGAGGAGTGAGTTTTTTGTGGAGGGAGAATTTTTATGAAGGGGGTGATAGTAATACCAATAAAAAAGGGTTCCAGCAAAAAAAAACATTTGGTTGACAATGTATAAATGAACAAAGGTCTCATACAATCTAAGTTTAATCCTAACTAGTTTGTTTAGTTTGGTTGGGTTCACTAACTAGATGTCACTTCCATTGAGTTTCTTTCAACCACTAACAGTGGTGTAAGGAGAGTGTGAGGTTGACATGCTTGAAAAGCAAAACCTGACACCTCTTTTTTTAAAATTGAAATAAAGTAGATATGTTGACTACACATAAGCTTTGGTATGTTGGTCTATAAAGCTATGTTCCATTTCTCAAACGAAATTGCATCTGCAATCCTCATCCTCTAAAACAAATAGGATTATTCAAGCATGTCAACCTCTTCAAGCGCCAACAACACAATCGAAGATGAAAATTGAGTCGTGTTCCGTTTTCACGCTTGTAATCGGCCACCCCTTCCATTTTCAACATCATTTGGGAGTGAGGGGACTTGATGATCCATTAGAGGCAATAGATGCAGCCGCATCAGCTAGATTATAATTCGACTCGACAACATGGCACGAAAATGTGTTGAAGACTAGGCCATTTTGGCCGATCTAACATTAGAGTGAACAAAGCGTTTCTCCCAAAAGAACAAGTACTTGAAGCTGGTCATAAAAGGAAGTAAAGGAGGAGTTGGATGCAGTAATGAATGATGAAATTAAAGGTTATTTGATGAACCATACGCATCAAGAGCACCACAGTGAACTGGAGTTGGCATTCAACGGCGATCAAAAAATTCGGCATTTGCGGCGAACTACTCATACAAGTTATAATTGGGACTATGTGTCCCGATGCTTCGTGAGAGAGATACATTAGACGATGGTGGTGACATGAATGAGCATAAGCACCGTCCAAAGCCTCAAGAAGCCGACCGATACGACTAAGGATTGCGGCACACCGCTGTTCTATTGGTTGGGGATGATCGTGGTATTGCACAAATTAGAACTATATTCCCTTAATGTCATTATCTAATATAAAATAATACAAATATCAGCTCATTTGCTTCATATATAATTATTGGGACTATGTCTTGCAAGTCATCATGTGTTCCTTCTGTCTAACATTATATTTTGCAAATATGGAAATATTATTCAATAAGCAGTAATATCACAAAGCACGCTGGGAATCAAGGTAAAGCCCCATTATCATGACACGTGAGTCATAAGTAAAATACCATGTGCTATACATTGTGTAGTGAATGGTTTATCGTTATGTATATATAATAAAATTCCAAATATTGCTAAATATTTATTTTGTCTATATCACTCCCCGGGGACATGAGTGACCATAAGCACGTGAGACCTGCTAAGAAGAAGTCGACCATACGACCTAGTGATTGTGGCTACCGCTGTTCAGTTTGATTGAGATCGTGGTATTGCTAAGAGGAGCACATAATGCTTTGCAATCAAATTTTCTTTGTGTGTGGAATTATGAGTAGTTCAAATGTTAGTGTACCTTTAATATTACCTCAACCATTCGAAATGTGATTATTGTACTTTTTACACGCTTTAATCTTTCTGCTCCAACAAAGTGCTTCAAGTATCTTCAGCCATTTAATGTTTGCAAAATCGCACCCAATAAATCAAATTCAAATTGATCTTAATCACCAAGAAAACACTAGAACATAACATCTTAAAAAGTGGTGCTACAAATGATATGCGGTTGGAAATCATTACGTAATGGAAACAATGTACCGCCTCTGGAAATGCTGCATTAGCTGTCATTATATAATCAATGAATCATAAAAAACATAATTCACCATAAACTACCCATTTTACAAGGTAAAAGTCATTGCTTCTTCACATAAACCAAAATTTGATGCTTTATCTAATGTCTATGAAAATTTCTAAATAGGGAGAAGACGTAAAATTAACATGTGTCCAAATTTCATGCAAGAATGAAACCAAGCAAATTTTCATTTCAATTATCAATGGACATAGTAAGAGCTCATCGGTGGACATGAACAAATAATATAATAATAATACTTGCATCTAGAAAGCTTCACCTGATCATTAGTCTTCATAATAACCGGGCTTCGTATAATACAAACCTAAATCATTGAGTTGGTCCGCACCTTGTAAAATTCGCTTAATAATGGGTCACTAAGATCTATTGAGTTGATCTCTATTGTTCGACGGTGATGTCCTACATAAACATCAAATGTAGCACATAAGAACTTTACCTATTCAAATTTTAGGTCTTATTATAAATAGTGTTAACATCTTACGTGTATTCAAATTTCTTGGGCATTGTCTTCTATCATGACCAATGTCCACACTCCCGATGTTGTCTAACCTCGCTTCATTGCCTTTCCTTTGCTCACACTGCTTCACCTCCATTGCACCTTACTCTTAGGGTCTTTCATATATTGTGTTTGAGAGCTGGACCCTCCAACTTCGTTATTACTTGGTCCATCCTTCAACAACTTCAACTTCACCCGCAAACTTTTTAGAGTCTCTGACAGTAGCTCACATCCTTCTTCACACATTAATGCATCCTCAACCACATCTGAAGCAAGTCGGGACATTGTACTCCGCTTTATTAAAAGACCAGGATCTGCAGAGTCTTTAATTCGTTGCTACATTTGCATCCGACACCAATCCAAATTTCGCAGCTTTCTTCCACCTTCAAAATGTATTTATCTGCATATATTCAATGGTCCCTTCTCAACAATGCTAGGATGTGCTTGCAAATAATTCCAACAAATTCAAATCTTTAGCTACGATGCATGGTCAGAATCTTTGACATATACGACTTCCTCGCCACTCTTGTTTCTCAATTTTTCCTTTCGCTCACATTAAACACAACTTTAGTAGCATCCTCTGTTTTCAGCTCTAGGAAACATGCTGTACTTTGTATTAGTTCTTGCTCAAACTTTTGAAACATTGTCCTTGTGTACAAGGTAGCCAT
The DNA here is from genome assembly GCF_029339155.1 of Prunus mume. Taxonomy (NCBI): domain Eukaryota; kingdom Viridiplantae; phylum Streptophyta; class Magnoliopsida; order Rosales; family Rosaceae; genus Prunus; species Prunus mume. Next base: position 17,437,644 of record NC_142701.1, on the reverse strand, counting down.
TTGTTTGTTCATTGGCATCGGTAGAATACATTAAGCCACTTCAAATGCATCTACGTGATCAACAACTAACTCTTTTTGACGTTGATGAGAAAGTGCCCTCTCAAATCTTATTATGAAATCCATCAACGAATTTCTCCTTGATATGTATTGCTTGAAGAAACCATGAGAACATTCCGCTCTTTGGCTGCTTGACATTCCAAATAAAAGTGTCGTATGTGAGGTCGAACCCAAGATTCCTTAAATCAAACATTGAACTTAGCAAGTCAAACCAGCCTTTGTAACCACAATATTCCATTTTGCATCAAACTCATCCTTATTGTCGTATCCCATATGGCTGCAATTCACCCCGCACTCTTTGCAGGTAATGTGGTAACTTAACCAGACAACTTGATGTGATGTGCCATATGCAAAGTCGATGAAATGTAGTCGAAGGCTATTGAAATCGCTTCTCATGTCATCGATCTTGATCTGTGATGATCGCTTAGGTTCGCCAGCGGCATGGCTTTTTAACTTCAAACATCCAAATAAACGACTCCGTCGTTTATTTGGATGTTTGCGCATGCTAGGACAATTGTTTGACCATGGTTATTAACTCCCAACATTGGTGCAAATGTCAAGTCGTATCTATTCGTTGTTGAATGTGGTATCGAATACAACAACATCTCCATAAAACTCGTACGCTCGTCTAGAAGTTGCATCTGCCAAAAACATCGACTAAACTCATATACATCCCTCAATCTTGAAATAAAAAGCCTCATTTTTTCTGTTCACATAAAATACGGTCACTAGTTCAACATCGTGGTTCCTCGCCTTCCCATTCACACTACATTCAAGATTGTAGATATCCTTTTGATAAAACCGATTTTATCCATTCCTCCGGATTGCACTCAAAATACTTACTCTTCCGATTAATGGGAATATTAACCAACCCAACTTTTTGTGAGTACTTTGTAGAATCTCGAATCGACGGCAGTGATCTCAAGAAATGCATTCTTCCTGAGGGTGTCATCTTATGATTGTGTCCCTCTGCTCGCAAAGAAGATGGTATACTTCTTGCTCCCATGTGTCTTCACAACCAAATCTTAGCTTTGCAATTGCATCTACTTATTCCCTACTGTTTTTCTCCCGAAGTTTCATCCTTCCGGTATGCACCTGTTTGCAACATACAAATTCTTTCTCGAATCTCTTTTTTATTTTTCCCAAAGCCGGAATGAAGTTTAATATCAAAGCCAGCCAGAATGCATATCTATTATAGAAAATATAAACGAGGTCAAGCGAAGTGAACTTCATCCCAATCACTGGTGCTTTCTCATTTCTTACTTCAGAATGTAAACCTCCCATTAGCTATTACAGAGAGTCATCACTGAGCCCTCGTATTTTATCCAATGATATTATTGATCTACTTATATTACTGCATAGCAAATGTTAATTCATTAATCAATCATTATCTGATCACAACTTATCAATGCATTCCACTTACACAAAACATTGCCCAAATTCACACAATACACGTGATAGCCTAGCTTGTTGGATTCTCGATTACAAAACACAAGCAAAATTTAATAATAGTTACATCATCTCTTGTGAAATAATCTGGAAAAAATAACATTAGAACCAACATGTTCAACTAAGAACTCAAATGTAATTCAAACTAGCAATTATGTATCTTCACCCAATATCCTCTCCAAATGCTTACTCCTAATGCCATTAAGCCTAAGTTTAGGATCTTTACCTACATTTCATAATTTTCCAACCCCCCTCCAAAAAAAAATAATCAACTAAGTATATTGAATATTCATAAGGAAATGACGCATTATTGATAACAGAGCAAATAGCGCATTATTGATGCCACAAATGACAAATTTCACCTCACAAACAAATCAAACCCAACAAAATCAATCCACAAGCAAGAGTGAACTTACCTTCCAAGTCAATCGAGCTCGAAGTCGAATCAAATTGAGAGAATATGGTGGACATTAGAGAGGATTCTTTCGTAGTGGAGACTCCATCTCTACCAATCGAACAACAACTGCGCAGCAGCACAAAAAAGAGATATGCTACTTTGCTTTCATCTGGAATCCCTTCTGCTAAACGAAAAAGAGAAGGGGTTTTCACTTGAATCATAGAATCAAAACAGGGCAATAGCTAGGTAAAAGCCATTAATCGTCATACCGAGGGATACCATAGATCGCAGACCTCCCAAGGAGCTGATGACAATGGAGCGATTATAGAGTTTGGGAGCTTTGGATCTTTCTAATTGTGGATTTGCATTACATTAAAAGAGGATAGTGTTCTTGAGTTTTTCACAGAGAGGGAAAAATCTTCAGCTGAAGTTGGGTTTCCAAGGGTCAGATTTCAACCCGGTTCTACATGCACCCTCTTTTAAAAACTCACCGTTGGATGAAATCCAACGGCTCTTACATACCCCTCAAAAAAACCCCTTATAACTTTCCACTCACTATAGAAGCACTCTGTATTTGGCCTCTTTTGTAACTTTATTTGGTAATGAATTATTCATTTCCTTCAACCCAAAAAAAAAAAAAAACAAAAACTACACCTTATCGAATAGGGTAAAAAACAATTGTGATCACTAGGTTCGGGTTTAGGGACAATTTTGGTCACTGTGATTTTACTTTTCTTAATTTCACCACAATCGAGTCCAATGTCTCAATCCCGCAATTTCACTAATTAAAAAGATTAATTATTAAAAAAATAATAAACTTAAATGCAAAATTTAATATTTAAAATGAACTTTTAAATGGGACTTCACAAGAATAAAAGAGGACCAATGAATCAAGAACAGCCACAATTTAAAAAAAAAAAACTTTCAAATTTCAACAAAACAAATAAAAAAAACCAACGCCAATAGAAGCTATCAAGTAATTAAAATGGTTCATATATTTCGATAATTGTTTCACTGAATTGCCGCATCAAGAAATTAAAGACCAACAGAAACATGCTTCTTCTACATCAGGTAAATTGCAATGGCTACAACCTTCCAACATACAGCTAAAACACCTTGCCTCCTGCTGCTGCACACACTGTCTTTTAAAGTTCAAAAGTGTTAGTATTTACCAAAGTCTGTTTTATGAAAAGATTACTCAAATGTAATGTTGAAAGTAAGAAGAACATATAGAAAATTGTACCATTAAATAAGCAACATTAACTACCATCTTGGCCTCGATCCGGTGCCCTTGGTTCCACTCATTCTGATAATAATAATTAATACGAAATAATTAGTACTTAAATTAAAGCAATCCATGAACACAAATTAGAGAAATGGTGATTTGAGCTACATATTTTGTGTTGTAGAAGAGAGGAAGTGAAAGCTGGATATCCCAACAGGCTTAAATGTTTTCGACCAAATGCATGCAACATACCTAAAAGATGAACTTGATGATGGCCTATCTCTCAGACTGAGTGAAGAAAATGGTTTTGAAAGGAACTCTGTTGGATCAGATTCGTCGCAGCTGCTCGAATCTGCTGGCCATCTATTTGGAACACCAGTGACCCTGATCACCAGTGAAGCAATAATGAGTTATTTAAGCTAAATCCACTGAAGTTAGATGTACTATGAAACTGAGTTTTTCGCCAACCTGTGAGGAATAAAAGGTGAAAAAAAGAATTTCCAAGGACAATTTACATACCCATCAAAACATCTGTGTTTGCAACGGTTCATCTTATCGACGGTGTAATTCCCAAAGACGATGTCAAGGCGCTCTGTAAGTTTAGGAATATCAGAAAGTGGGACAATGTCCCAAATCTTCATAACCTGGACAAAATCTGAGTTCTGCTTGTGAATTTCTACGCTCCAAATGAGATACAGCAGCTCATTGACTTCATACGTCTCTAGCAATTCAGCAGAAGTCCCACCATGGCCTATAATCACTTTATCATTCTGAGATTGGCGCCAACCATTAGACAAGCTTTTTTATTAAAGAAATTACGTCTTGTCGAATCTCGGTGTCTTTAATTTCTGCTATTGAATTCCTAAATTCGTTGGCAAACCAAACCTATATCGGAAAAAGACTGATTATTGCTAATGAACACATAAGCAAATACTTTGATGATTACAAAAAGGAAAACCAGAAGTAGCAGCATACCTTCCATTTTGCATTTTTGAACAGCATAGAATCAGCATCAAGCAGAGTATGTAGTTGGTTATGCTCTAGAAGGGCTGCTGCAATAGCCTGAGCTAAGTTATTGTCCTCATCAGCATTATAGAAACAATCGCGTTTTTGCATCAAGAATTAGATTCTTCCAAATTGAGTTACTGTTAGTCAATGTCGCTTCATTCCCCAATATCCAAAGGCAATACCTACATCAACACAACCACAAAAAATTAACTTCATCAAAACTACCAATGATTCACAAAACATCTAATCTACAACATTAGCAAGCTACGATGTAACATGCAGTAATACCTGGCACGAGTTAGAACCACATTTCTCGCTGACGATTGGAGAGGAAACCTACAGATCCATTCCCATTACATCTGACAGTGGAGATAATTATCACATCCTCTTCACCACCTTGGAATCCATCAACAGATCGCACACTTACAGAGAAATCTGTGCCAGAAACTTCACTGTAGTTTCTGACTCTCAATTGAATTGCATTAACTTGAGCCTTGTAAGGTGATATTACCCCAATACTAACCTTCTTCTTTGTTCGAGTAAATTCTGTGGCGAAGAAGGAAAAGTTAAGAAAACTACCGAGTAGTAGGTATCATGTACTAAGCTAAAACCTTCTCAAGCAGCATATTCTTAAAACAACTAAGAACACCAACTAGCTAAGGACAGTAATTACCTTTGTAAAGGCATGAAACTATCTCATATACAACAGCAACCTCAACCATGTTTTTCAGACTATGCCCGCGATCAAATTCTTCTTTTCCATTGGCTACATTTATAAAGGAGTATGGCCCGTACATTCTGCCCTCAATGAAGGACTTCTCATAGCTTACTTCACTGACATTTGGACCATCTAATATCTGATTGTTGTAGAATTCCTGTTTCGGAAACCTGCAGATCAATGGATGCATCCTATACTGGACATTAAGAAGGAGCCTCTCGTGGCCTAACAGTACAAGTCTTTCGAACAAACTTCTTCCAAATTCAGCATTCTCGGAGAGCTAACAAGTTCATTTGCTAAGATGTTAATATATTTATGAATGTGTGCGTGTGTATAAGCTTCTCATTATTTAAAAACCTAAAGAAAACTAAGGGTAAAAAGAAAACCTTGCTTTTAACCATAGCAGGGAGTTGCATCTCATCTCCTATGAGAATAGCATGGCGAAGACCAGGTAGTTGTAAGGGAATTGCTGATTCACATTCTTTCAGCTCAGCTGCTTCATCAATCACTAACATTTCCAGAGGTGCCATTCCTTCAGTGTGCAATTTTGCAGAGCTTGACGCAGTACAAAATATTAAACAAGCATTTGCCAAGCACAAATTTCTTATTGTTTGTCCTGTTGGAATCCCACATCGGTGGAGTGAAAGAAAACAAATGGGTTTAAATAGAATTACCACACTCTAACTAACAACAATTGCCTTAGATAAAAACCCTTTTTCACACCGACGGATTTAGGGCGGGTGGTTTTAGTGGACGAGTATTTGTTAGAGTGACAACAGCAGATCCAAATTTTCAACATGGTATCAGAGCTACCCGTGATAAGCCAACGCTTTCGATGCTTGTAACCAAAAAAAAACAAAACAAAAAAAAAAAAAGAAAAAAAGAAGAAAAGAAAAAGAGATCAAGTCGGACTCTGAAAACCAATGACAAGAGTCGACCTTCCGAGTTCCATTGAAAACAGGGCCCAATGAGAGCCGGACCTCCGAACAATTGCCGATGTATGGATCTTCACGTGAGATTACACGGAGGGAGTGTTGAATCCTACATCGGAGGAAAGAAAACAAATGGGTTTAAATAAAAACACTCTAACTAACTTAGGCTTGATAAACCTCACCACACGACGCATGGGTGGTTTTAGGTAGGGACAGTTAGATCATCGATATCGTGTTATTGAAATCAGGACTATGAACGGAGGGCGGAGATCCAAATTTTCAACATGTCCGTCATTTGAATTTGGAATAGAAAATTCACGAAGCTACTTAAGAATTTGTGCGCAATCTTTTTGAAGTGATTGCAACCTTTCATTAGCAACACCGGCCCGATGCAATATAGATTTAATCAACTTTAGCAAATCCGAAACTCTAATCATATCCTCACCACCTCAAGTGAAATGCAAGATGTTGGCAAGTGGGTGTACAAGTTTACCATACAAGTTTTCAGATACTCACTAAAGTAATCAAATTTTTCTTCACAAACTCCTCAAACGTCAAAAGATCACCTCATCATCACTTGTTGAGCTGCTATTATCAGTTTCTTCATCGTGCTCCTCATTCTTTTTGTGCTGTTCCCTCTTTTCCTTTAAATACAAGGAATAGAGTTGCTCTGGATCCTCCAGTAAACCTATCATGGATTCTAACCAATGTTTCCAACCAGACAAAGGGGCAAGACACTTAGACAGAATACTAATACGACTTTCAAGAAATACCTCAAAAAGGTCATTATAATTATCGATGTTCATCCGCTCCAGATTCCCAAATAGAATTATATCTCCTAGTCCATACTTTCCATATTCAGAGTCTGATTAACCAACCTCAAGAGTCGTGCCGTAACTTCTAACACGGCAGTATTGGTCGGCGCACATGTTAGTGTTCTGCACTTCAACCTAAAGAGGACAAAGAGTGTCGTACCGACTGTCTTGGTCTTTCCAGTTCCAGGAGGACCCCATATTAGTTTTACAGTATTATGGTGATGACACTTACTCAAACTGATACAGTTTAAAACTGCAGCCTTTTGGGAATCATTTAGATCAGAGCACATTATGGGCCATTTTGTAGAAAGGTCAGGGGAGCACATGTCTTCGGAAAAACAGATTGCGCAAGAATTCTCCCCTGTAAGAAACAAACATGAAATGGATTAGTGAGGGATAGACTATTTGCTTTGAGTTTAAGGATAAGAGTACAGAAAAATACATCTGATGAATTGGGTTGCACTTGCAGCACATTCTTAATGATTTGGTGTTTGTCCTTCTGAGTTCAACGCTTTCCATACACGAACATTTGTGGTCATGTTCATCAGATAGACAGCAAACAGTGTTTCTTTCCTGCTCTTTATTTGCTTGTATCCTTCCCCACTGATAGGCTTTGATGAGAGTATCTGGAGATTGTCTGAGCTTTCATCTTTTGATCCGAGAACATATGCAATAAGATAGAAATTTGTAGGCCTGTTCAAATCATCAATGCATTTTGGTATAATATTTGTCAAGGCAAAGATATCTCCAACCGCTGGCTCATATTTTCCTGCATTGCTTTCTGTCGCAATCATCTTCCTAACTGTAATTTCATAAAACAAGTCTTTGGGAGGCCTATGATGCTTAGAAGTTTCAACAGTCAGAATCTCACAAATAGGTGCCTGCGAAATTGCCGTAACGTTTGAGAGTAAATCAGCATGTGTTTCTTCAATAAGTGAAGGAATGAATGACTTCAAGTAACCCGCCACGGTCGAAAATGTCTCTGGAATTTTGGTCACCTGCAAGTGAATAATGTGAAATTTATATAACTAAAAGAATATATATATTTTAAAAATGAGCTGAAAGGATAGTTGACAACACTAGCTAGCTAGATATGCATAATGAGGAGATAAATAACTGGAAACAAAACCTGGTGTTTGTAAAGATCTCTGTCGAGAACATTCCTAAGAGACCAAGAGAAGACCAAGTCGATTAAGCTTCTACCTGCAATCTAAAAAGGCTTCTTCACCTCATTCTCCTCATCCATAATTAATACTTAACTGAAATCCCCAACTTCTGATATATATATATATATATATATATATATATATGCACAATGGCTTCTGTTTTATTCCACTTTGTTTAGCACTGACGCGAGAGTACAAAAAACAAGTTTACAATCAACAGTAAAAAGAAGTTGATATATAGGGTAAACTGAATAACACCCTCAACTATCATGACTGTAGAGTTTAACACCTGAGTTATTTTTTCGGACAATTTACCCCTTAGACTATTTCTAAAAGGTCAATTTAGCACATGCTGTCAAATTTTTACACTTACATCCAATTTTTTAGGGGTGGGCATGGGTTGGGTTCGGTCAGCTTTAGGCTTAACCCATAACTCAATCTGATATATATATATCAGTTTATAATTTCTTGAGCTCAAGACTCACTCATTATTAGGTTAACTCAACCTAACTCGAATTTTTTGTGATCGGATTGGGCGGTTCGATCATGTTAACTCAAAATTAAACTTACAGGTTTTTAGATTTAATGGTCCCTAAACTTTGACCTGGTGTTTGTAAAGATCTCTAAAGAGAACATTCCAAGAGACCAAGAGAAGACCAAGTTGATTAAGCTTCTACCTGCAATTTCAAAAGGCTTCTTCACCTTATTGTCCTCATGATCCATAATTATTACTACTTACTCAACTGCAAATTCCCCAACTTCCAATATATAAAAAGTGGGTAAACTATCAGCCCTGAACAATCACGCTTGTCAAAATCTCCACAATGAATTATTTTTTCAGCTAATTTAGCCCACAAACTATTTAAAATGGTCAATTTAGCACATGTCAGTCAAGTTTTTAGACTTCCATCCAATTTTCTGTTAATGATAAGGGTAATTTTGTCATTTTACAAGAACAATACCAAAAAATAATAAAGAAAATGAAAAATCATGATTTGTTCTTTCTTTCTCTTTCTTTGTTCTTTTTCCTTTTCCGTCTTCTTCCTCTCTCTCTCTTTTCTTCTTCCCTCCCCGTCTCTCTCTCTCTCTCTCTCTCTCTCATTTTTCCTTTTTTATTCTTTTCTCCCTCTCACTTTCTTTCCAGAATCTGATTCAAAGTAGGCATTATCTTCTTCCCCAGTGCACAACGCCTTCTATATACATTATATATTCTAATATCCTGGCGCACCCGCCCTAGATTCAACAACATCAGCAAGTTCAATTTGAAGAATTTCAGTTCCGAACCATTGTCCACTGTGATAATAACGTAATACCTTAATTCCCGCTTATTTTTCCTATTTAATTTAATTAAGGGAAAATATTTAATTATTCCTGGGTTAAGGGTGATTTTGGTCACTTTCTTATCCGGGAAGATTTGGGACCGTGTGGTGGTGTGTTGTATGGTGAGGTGGTATCCGAGATGAAACCGTGAAGACAAAGGCGGTGTAGGCCCAATCGGAGATTTAGGCTTGCGATCAAAACTTGTTCGTGGCAGTAACCGAATTATTTCAAGTAAGTTGGGGTAAAATCTGATTTTTCACATTTACCCTCACTTTCTCTTCCTCGCTGCCTCTTCTTTCTCTTGCGATTTTCCTCCCCGTCCGCTCACCGATCAGAACCACACACCGCCACTCAAGACCACCCCGTCTCGACGAGATCGGTCCGTTCAACCGCATGACCTTCCCTCTCTTCCCGTACATACACGAAACCCTGACTCACTGAAAATGAATCGTGGTCGAATTGACTGGAACTTCCAGCCGCTCGATTTCTCACCTCCAGCCACCATTTCGACCGGCAAGGTGAGGTTTCTTCTCTTTCTTACGTGTTCTAGCTGATTTTGGGTTAGGATTGGATCGAAATTGAAGTTTGGAACCGAATTGGGAACCTAGGTTTTGGCCGGATTTCAATTTGAAATTCCGGCCACTTGCCGTCCGAATTGGATGTTGCCGTAGTTGAAAAAGTTGCTCCACTCTTCGAGTAGTATCTAGGATTGGAAGGGTGAACGTTGGTTTGGAGATTTTCTCGGCCGAAATCTTACACACCAAGCGCCCGCGCGTGTGGCGGCGCGTGGCAAGGTGGGTGAAGTTGTTTTCGTCCGTTGAGATCCTTAGGCTGTCAAAAAGCGTAGGGATTCGCGGATCTCAATTTGGATATCGTTTGACTATCGAACGGATTTCGCATATTGTGCGTTATCCGGGTTCGATAAGTTCTGACCGTTGGATCGTTTCCAAATTGAAGTATGTTGATTTAGGTACTCTTAGAAACCTGTAGGAATTCGCGGATCGAATTGGAGCCTGATGTTCGATTCAAGAATGTGAGTTTAGGAAATCGCGATCACCGCGGATTGGGAAGCGAATTCCAATCATGTAGGACTAGGATGTTCCTTGGACGTGAGCGCACCGGGAACTTAGGGTTTAATTTTCCTTCGTGAATTTCCGCTTTGGAAGTACGTACGCACGTTTAAATCAAGGATTTGTATCTTGGAATAGGTACTTGATTGATCACTGTGAGAAAGGGGGACTCACTGGGGCCTGCAGCTTAGGATTACTTAGTGGACTTTTGTTTTAAGCATATGCATGGTTTTAATTATGAAAGTTTTGTGCATATACTTTAAATGATGGTGACTTTGATTTAATAAGTCTTTGGTTGATGATTTGAATATGTTTATATGTCTTGGCTATATATTTTGAGTATAGACATATATATTTGAGTATGATGATTATGTTGATATGGATTTTGGGATGGCTATCTATATTGTCTATGTATAGAGTATGAGAGGTTGTTGTGGTGAGATTGTGGAAAGATAGGAGTTTGATGGATGGTTGTGAGATATGAGCATGGTAGGTGAGTACCATTCCCTAGTTACTAGGCTTCCCACACACGTCCGCTGGCGCGGCGTGTGTGGGTGGGAAGGCCATGATCGTCTCACACATGGCGCTAAGGCAGATTTGAGACACTTTCCATACGGCTGCTGGGCGTTGGCAGTGCCGGCGCACGGAGGGAGAGTATGAGATTGCTTGAGTATCATCACACACGCTGCCGCTGGCAGCGCCGGGGGGTGATGATACCGCTCGCGCCGCCGTGAGGACTTGTTATGAGATTTGTGAGCTACACGGCGCTAAGGCGATGCTTAGCGTGAGCTTGCGGAGTTCCGCCCCCTGACTACTACTCATCCCTCGACGCGTTCGGTTCAAAATCCTGCGTACCAGACCCAACAATCCCCCTGGATTGTCCCTGTATTAGTTTGGAGAGGAGTATTTATATTACTATACTAGAGTCCTAGCTATATATATATTTATATATGGGTATTTACGGGTTGTTGAGAGTTGCATATATTTTGGGGAAATGAGTTGTGAGCTTGAGATGTGGAGATGTTTTGGACTTTGGATTTTTTGTGTTTGAAGTTTTGGTTTCTCAATTAAACCGCATGCTAGAGCATTATTTTTACATGGGGGGTTTATGTTGTTTTAAAGTGAAACTTTATTTATGTCCACTCACATCTTCCGCTTTGCCTTTGCGCCCCCCAGAATGTATTGCCCCGAAGGCATTCGAGCAAGTCACGAGCCCAACTTGTCGTCTGTCAATAGGGTCTCGATAAATTCTTTCTACTTCCGCCTTGTTGTAAATAAATTCTTGTAGACGCTCATATTGCCTATGTTAGTACTACTTGAGGCCGAGGCCATTTTGTGTTGGATTGTAGTTGTTAAAAGCATGCTGGCAGTTGGATTGTTATATTGATGTAAATTATTGCAGGTTGTTTATTGTTGGTTTGAGCATGTACAGGGGAGACTCGCCAAAATTTCGTAGAATGTCTTGGGTTTTAGTAAGGGGCCCGCATCGATATGATGTCGCACTTAAAACAGAGGGTCCGCTTGCCTGGAGAGGAAATTCATGTCAGCTTGGTATCGAGCATTAGGTTCATTTTCCTTCGACACTTGCACTTTTGCTGCATTGTTGATCTAATGATTCGATGGTTTGTGTAGAACCATGGCAACAGCCGACCGCAACACGCAGGTCGTGAGTCAAAGATGGGGCCCAAATCCTCCACCACCATCTCCGCACCACCTCCTTCACCTCCAGCTTCCATCTCCTCCACCATCTCCACCACGAGAGAATGCCTCGGACTTGCGCCAATGTGCCGAGTCAATCACCCGCACCATGACTCACCGCTAAGGGAGGCGGCAGAAAGTTCGAAATTAAAAGGGTGAAAGAGCTCTGAGCCAAAGAGTCTCATGGTGGTCCTGATCCGCAGAGGCCGAGGCCGGATTACCGATGTGGAGCGGATTTTCGAGGCATCGGAGTGGTCCCGATGAAGATAGGGTCCATTTAGCTACCTTCTCAAAAGGGAATGCCTATCTAGTGGAAAGCTCGCAAAGAGGGGCTATGGAATCCAGCCGCAATTACCCGGGAGGATTCCAGGATCTTTCTCACTCCGCCCTATCCACCTTCCTATCACTATGCCAAAAAGACAGAGTTTTGTATCTGAAGCAAGGATCTACGTGTCGCGGCAATATGAGCACAAGTTTAATGAATCGGCGAGGTTTGCGCTGAATTAGTGGCTACCAAGAGGACGCAAGACGCGTTTTGAAGGCGGGTATGGTGGAGATTCACCGGGTTACCGCTAGCACGATCCCAACATGAGAGCTTTAGCCTGATATCTAGGATGTGCCGGGTGCAGGAAGACGCCGCGGAGAGATGCGCAGGAGTTGTGGCCCAAGTCCGTGGTCCATCCAAGAGAGGAGGATCTAGTTCATCCACCGCTAGTGGCGGATGGTCAGTGGACGAGGATCCGGTAGTGGGAGATCCGCACTACCCAAAGGCCCAGATGGACTCGATTTGAGCAAGCACTGCCATCTACTTGCATGCCCTAGACTCCCCAGTGCACGCTGACATGTTACGTTTGCATGGGATGGGCATTTTGCAAAGGATTGCCCTAATTCCTTTCAAGGGGTAAACCAAGCTTGAGGGCGCGCCCAAGATGCTATTTTTGGACAGCCGTGGGCATACTAAGAGGTTTTGCCCATCGATTTATTCTGATGTACTAAAGGATCGGCCAGCGAGGGGCAGGTACCATGGGTCGATCGAGTCGAGTGGTGCTACTTCCTCCGGCATCTTCCAAAGAGAGTGAACCGTCCATCTTCTCTTGAAGTGGCAGAAATTAGGGTCACCAAGCCTCTACCACCACTGCTTAGTTTCTATGACCCAGAGAGGCACAGCCACTCCGGACGTGATTACCGGTATGATCCTATTTTGCTATCTTGCTCGTGGTTTTAATTGACCCGGGGGCCACACATTCTTCGAGCACACAATTTCGTACACTATGTCGCAGTGGAGGCCGACACCCATGACAGGAAGTTTTAGTATTTCTTACCCACTGGAAGCTGCATGTTTGCAGCACCTATTCGTGAGAATGCTATGTTCAAGTAGAAGATGCATGGTTGAAGCCAATTTGATCCCTTTAGAATTGGCGGATTTGGATATCATCCCGGGATGGATTGCTAGAGAAGCATCATGCGCCCGCGGATTGCTACCAAGGAAGTGACATTCTGAGTCCAGACACAGACAAAGCGATTTTTTTCTGGGAACGAGAATTCTCCCTACTTGCCTTATCTGCTATTACAATAAAGATTACTTTTCGACCTTAGAGGGTGTGAAGGATTTCTAGCTCATATCATCGACCCGAGAGATCACCTGAATCGAAGACATTCCCGTGGTAGTGAGTTTCGATGTCTTTCGCATGATCTTCCGGTTACCCCGAGGGAAATTGAGTTCACTATTGAACTTCTTCCGTGCACCAATCCTATCTATCTAACTCCATAGATGGCACCAAACCAACTCCGGAGTTGAAGATTCAGCTGCAGGAATTAGTGGATATGGGTTTCATCCGACCTAGTGTTTCTCAAGGGTGCACCCGTGTTGTTTGTGAGGAAGAAGGATGGGACCATGAGGTTATGTATTGATTACCGGCAGTTGAATAAGGTGACAAGACGATAACCGATATCCCTTTGACCATGATTGATGATTTGTTTGATCACCAAGGATGCCAAGTATTTCTAAGATTGATCTGAAGTGCGATACCACGATGAGGATCGAGAAGAGGATGTCGCCAAGACCGTTCAGTAACGCGGTATGGACATTATGAATTCTGGTGATGCCGTGCGCTGACGTAATGCTCCAAAGAAAGATTTATGGATCTGATGAATGCAGAGTGTTTCGACTTATTTGGATCACTTTGTGATTGTGTTCATAGATGATATCTTGGTTTATTCTAAGACTTTGGAAGGGCATAAGAAGCACTGAGGTTGGTATTGAGGACTTTAAGAAGGAAGCAACTTTATGCCAAATTTAGCAAGTGTCAGTTTAATGGCTGGATAGAGTGGTGTTCCTTGGACATGTAATCTCAACGAAAGGATTTATGTGGACCCACAGAAGATTGAGGCTATTGTGAAATGGGTACAACCCACAAGTGTAACGGAAGTACGGAGTTTTCTGGGGTTAGCAGGTTACTATCACGATTTGTGGAAGGTTTTCTTGATAGCAACACCTCTCTCGCGGTTGACAAGGAAGGACGTTGTATATTGAGTGGGCGGAAGAGTGCGAACAGAGTTTTCAGTGAGTTGAAGGCGGTTGACCACCGCACTGTTTTGTTTTAGCTTTTCCCGATAACTCGGGGCTTTGTGATCTCGTGATGCATCTTGACAGGGATTGGGATGTGTTTTGATGCAACATGGCCGGGTGATTGCTTATGCCTCGAGGCAACTCAAAAGCATGAGCGAAATTATCGATCCATGACTTGGAACTTACGCAGATAGTGTTTGCTCAAGATTTGGCGACATTACTTGTATGGTGAGACTGTCACAGATTTTCACGGATCATAAGAGCCTCAAGTATTTCTTTACCCAGAAGGAACTGAATTGAGACAACGGCTGGTTGGAATTGATCAAGGATTATGATTGTACGATTGAGTACCACCCAAAGCCGAAGCTAATGTGGTGCTTATGCATTGAGTAGGAAGACTATCGTGAACTTAGCCCATATTATATGTCTATCTTCCGCTGTTGGTGGAACTACGGAAAGATGGAGAGAAATGGAGATGACTCAACAAGGTGGAATCCTCGCTTAGCTTATGTGAGACCCATTATGGTGGAACGGGTAATTGTAGGCACTGGAAGATCCTTGACTCAGATGAGGATAAGGGGAGAAGTGAGAGAATGGAAAGCGGAAGGATTATGCTATAAGGGGAGCGGAGCCTTGGTAAAAGAGCTTGTCTATGTGTACTGTAAGAATGTTGAGTTGAAAGAGAAATCATGGAGGAAGCTCATTGTTCTACTTACACTATGCATCCGGGTAGTATGAGAGATGTACCTGACGCTACTGCATATTATTCATGGCAGGCATATGAAGGGAGACATTGCTAAATGGCAGATGTTTGATATGTCAACAAGTGAAGGCAGAGGTTAGAAGCCATCGGACTCATGCAACCACTCAGATTCCTAATGGAAGTGGAGCGACACTATGGATTTTGTTTTTAAGCTTCCACGTATGCTTCAAAGGGTCATGATGGAATTTGGGTGATAGTGGATAGACTTACCAAGTCCGCTCATTTCCTACCCATCAAGGAGACCTATCCTTTGACAAGGTTGGCAAAACTTTTTGTGGATGAGGATTGTTAGTTGCATAGAGCACCTCAGTGTCCATTGTATCGGACAGGGATCCTAGATTCACTTCTCGATTTTGGAGGTGTTTGCAAGAAGCTATGGGTAGATTGCAATTCAGTATGCACTTTCACCCACAAACCGATGGGACAATCGGAAAGGACTATCCAGACTCTGGAGGACATGTTGAGGTCCTGTGTGGTTACAGTTTAAAGATGCATGGGATGTTCACCTTGCCTTGGTGGAGTTTGCTTATAATAACAATATCATTCCGAGTATTGGGATGGCTCCTTTGAGCGCGTTGTAGGTGGGCGCGGTGTGCGAGGACTCCTATTTGTTGGAATGATGGGTGACAAGAAACTGGAAAAAGTGGATAGTATCCGAGTAACAAATGAGAAGGTGAAGATGATAAAGGAGAGAAGTTGAAAATTGCACAAGACCGTAAGAGAGTTATGCAGATAATGGTCCAAGGATCTTGAGTTTACAGTCGGGGATTAGGGGTGTTCCTGAAGTTATCTCCATGGAAGGGCGTGATGAGATTTGGGAAACGTGGGAAGTTAAGCCTCGTTACATTGGACCCTATGAGATCACGGAGCGAATTGGACCGTGGCTTACAGACATAGCCTTACCTCCAGTAATCGCCTCAAGTTCATGATGTATTCCATGTCTCTATGCTCCTAAATACATGCGATCCTTCCCATGTATTAGAATACAACCTGTGGAATTGGAAGAAGATTTGTCGTATGAGGAACAACCAAGTACAGATCTTGGATAGGAAAGAATGAAGTTGCGCTCTAGATCCATCCTGTAGTGAAAGTTTTGTGGAGAAGCCAAACTGGGAAGAAGCTACTTGGGAACCCGAAGAGTAGATGCGGGCCAAGTATCCTTATCTCTTCCATTGACAGGTATGTGAATTTCGGGGACGAAATTTCTATAAGGAGGGTAGAATGTAACACCCCGACCCCGTTTATTTTCCTATTTAATTTAATTAAGGGAAAATATTAAATTATTTCTGGGTTAAGGGTGATTTTGGTCACTTTCTTATCCGGGAAGATTTTGGGACCGTGAGTGGTGTGGTTGCGTAGGTGGTACTGAGACGAAACCGTAGACAGTAGGCCTAATCGAGATTTAACGGCTTTGGCGATCAAAACTTGTTCGTGGCGTAACCGTGAAATATTTCAAGTAAGTTGGGGTAAAAATCAGATTTTCACATTTACCCTCACTTCTCCTTCCCGCTGCATCTTCTCTCCCGCTTCTCTCCGATTTTCTTTCTCTCAATCTCACAGTTCCCGCAACGGAAAGAGCGCACCGTCCTGCTCAACTCCTCTCCCGACCAAGACCCACCCACTTTCGCGGAAAGCCGAGAATCGCCGCCAGTCGATCGTTCGAACCGAAGTTTCGATCGTTGCGCCGCTGCCTCGCTGCCCAATCCCGGTGAACGTGAGGTTTCTTCTCTTTACGTGTTCTAGCTGATTTTGGGATAGGTTTGGATCGAATTTGAAGTTTGGAACCGAATTGGAAATCCTAGGTTTTGGCCGGATTTCAATTTGAAATTCCGGCCACTTGCCGTCCGAATTGGATGTTGCCGTAGTTGAAAAAGTTGCTCCATTCTTCGAGTAGTATCTAGGATTGGAAGGGTGAGCGTTGGTTTGGAGATTTTCCGTCGCCGAAATCTCTCTACACACCCGCGCCGCCGGCGCGTGGCGGCGCGTGGGCAAGGTGGGTGAAGTTGTTTTTCGTCCTGTTGAGATCCTTAGGCTGTCACGAGTGCGTAGGATTTCGCGGATCTCAATTTGGATATCGTTTGACTATCGAACGGATTTCGCATATTGTGCGTTATCCGGGTTCGATAAGTTCTGACCGTTGGATCGTTTCCAAATTGAAGTATGTTGATTTAGGTACTCTTAGAAACCTGTAGGAATTCGCGGATCGTGAATTGGAGCCCCGGATGTTCCGATTCAAGAATGTGAAGTTTAGGGAAATCGCGATCACCGTGCGATTAAGCGAATTCCAATCTGTAGAATCGACCTTAGGATGTTCCTTGGACGTGAGCGCACCGGGAACTTGGGGATTTAAGTATTTCCTTTCGTGAACTTCCGTTTTGGAAGTACGTCTGTTAATCAAGGATTTGTATCTTGGAATAGGTACTTGTTGATCACTGCAGAGGACCCTCACGGGTCGGGCAGCTTGGGATTACTTGTGAGTGGACTTTGTTTTAAGCATATGCATGGTTTTTAATTATGAAAGTTTTGTGCATATACTTTAAATGATGGTGACTTTGATTTAATAAGTCTTTGGTTGATGATTTGAATATGTTTATATGTCTTGGCTATATATTTTGAATATGAACATATATATTTGAGTATGATGATTATGTTGATATGGATTTTGGGATGGCTATCTATATTGTCTATGTATAGAGTATGAGAGGTTGTTGTGGTGAGATTGTGGAAAGATAGGAGTTTGATGGATGGTTGTGAGATATATGAGTATGGTAGGTGAGTACCATTCCCTAGTTACTAGGCTTCCCACACACGTCGTTGGCAGTGCCGGTGGGGTGGGAAGGCCATGAGATTACGGGTCTCACACATGGCGCTTGGCAGTGCGGTGTGTGAGACACTTTCCATACGGTCGTTGGCAAGGCGCGCGATGGGGAGAGTATGTATATTGCTTGAGTATCATCACACACTGCTGGCAGCGTGGGGTGATGATACCGCTCGCGCTGTAGGACTTGTTATGAGATTTGTGAGCTACACGTGTCGCTGGCGCGCCGGCGTGAGCTATGGAGTTCCGCCCCGCTGACTACTCATCCCGGACGCGGGTTAGTGTTCGAAATCCTCGCATCACCTAACAATCCCCTTGGATTGTCTCCCCGGTACATTAGTATGGAGAGGAGTATTTATTATATTAGAGTCCTAGCTATATATATATATATATATGGGTATTTACGGGTTGTTGAGAGTTGCATATATTTTGGGAAATGAGTTATGAGCTTGAGATGTGGAGATGTTTTGGACTTTGGGATTTTTGTGTTTAAGTTTTGGTTTCTGAATTGTGAAACTGCATGCTAGAGCATTATTTTTACATGGGGGGGTTACTATGTTGTTTTAAAGTGAAACTTTATTTCGCCCACTCACATCTTTCTTTGCGCCTGCATGAGTTGCTCTCAAGGCATTCGAGCAAGTCACGAGCTCCAACTTGTCGTCTTTAATAGGGTCCAGATAAATTCTTTCTACTCCCCTGCTTTGTTGTAAACAAATTCTGAGACGCTCTATTGTGCCCATGTTAGGTACTTACTTGAGGCCGAGGCCATTTTGTGTTGGATTGTAGTATGTTAAAAGCATGCTTTGGTTGTATATTGATGTAAATTATTGCAGGTTGTTTATTGTTGGTTTGAGCATTTTATGGGGAGACTCTGCAAAATTTCGGTAGAATGTCTTGGGTTTTAGTAAGTGGGCCCGGCATCAGTATGATGTCGGCACCAAACGGGTCCGCCTGCTGGGAAATTCGGGCGTCCTGTCTACCTACGACATGATCCGCTCGTGAATCTTGTGTTCCAGTTTTGTTTCGGCTTTGGTCAAATTGGTAAAAAGCTATAAAAAATTTTCTTAAACTCTTGTAAGTCCATGAAGATCTTCATTGTTTTATGCCTGATTGAAATGTTGAAACTTTCATAAATTTTGGTGGGCATGCAACACTAATCCTTCATTTACATTTTTGACACTTGCGTTGGTATGCAAAATTCTTTTTGGGTGTGGTTTTGGTTACTTCTCATTTCACCTCGATGGTTGCATTACCTCAACATTGTTTGTTGTGATTATGAATATAATGGGAAGCAGTCCGCATTCTTTTGGAGATATGTAGATCCTTCGACTCTAAGGAGACTCATACAGTTGAGGTTAAGTGACAACTATAGCACCCTTTCGTTTTCCCTAACCCAGTAATATCTGCTATGAGTATGAATACAATGGGCAACGAATGGGTGTTCTTGGATATATGTATCCTTTTGGCTCCATTAAGTCTCTTACAGTTGATGTTAAGTGACAGTAAAAGCCTTTTCTAAGTTTCCCGGCATATTTATGGAGTTCAGATTCTCTATTTTATTTTTTATGTGAAGATATTGTTAACTAATAGTCTAAAACAATGTCGTTTGAGGTCACACATCCTATTTTACTCTAGCACATCTTGTGGTGCTTAGTTTTGAGCCAGATTTGAATTATTCTACTGAAAATAGTATAGCCGAGCAGCTATACTTGGGATTTTTTACACATAAAAATAAAGAGTATAGCCTTGTACGGCTATACTCTTTACATGGATACTATTATCTTTTTTCCACAATTTTTGTTTATTGATAGCTTAGAACATTTTCCATTACTATTAGGCCTTCACACAAGTCTCTACTGTACCCTTTTGAGTTTTTACTTTTTCAAAGTTATTAGCCGTATATAAAATTTAGCATTTCCATGTTTAATACTTGTATTTTACACGTACGTATGTATTTTTCATGTTTAATACACTTGTTTTTTACAAAATTTTCAATAATACACATAAAATTCACGTATTATAAACCCAATTTTCACATACTATTCAAAAATTTAAATCTATAAAGTATATATATATCAAAACTAGCAAATTAATATCTATAAAGTATAAACTAATGCAAATAGAATGGTTTTTTTTTTTTAATAAATCGTATAGCCGCAGGGATATACTACGGTTTTTTATTTTAAAATATAGTATAGCCGTTCGGCCCTTTTCTAAACCCTAAACATAACTCCGTCGATCCTCGTTTCTCTCTCTCTCTCTCTCTCTCTCCAGCGCCCGCCTAGACCGCCTAGCGCCCGCCTAGCCCGTCTAGCCCCCGCCTAGGCCATTTATTCAACTCCATTCAATGCTTTGTATGAAATAGCCTTTCAGGTGACCTTAATTGCTCAAGGGGATGTTCCTCTGTCTATTGTAATGACGGTATGCACAACTCTTGGGGCAGTACCCCTGACTCCTCCACTAACAAAGATATTGGCATGGACTTACGTCCCTGTAGATGCTGCCAAACTGTCAATGAGCACCGTGCAGGTTAAGTCACCTTGAACCTGTTCTGCTTCAAACAACCAATCTTTGTCCTCGACACAGAGTAATATTTGAGGGTTTTCTTGTATACCATTTCAGTTTTGTGCTAGTCATGGGATGATGGGAATTTGTCTATATATATAAAATTTTCATTTCCTTTATATGGGTTCGATGTTCAGCAATTTTGTTTTTCTTTCTCAAGTGTGTAGATATATACATCTGTTTGAAGACTTCTGTTCACTTCTTAGGAATAAGTTGGGAGAGAGCAACATATATATATATATATATATATATCATGGCTTGTAGCACTCCAATTATACCAAAGGACTTCTTCATGAAAACAGACCAAGAACTGTCTGGAGAAGACGAAAATAAAAATAGTTCTGGTTTTGAAAAAGTTAAAGAAATGCACACAAATTTTTAATTTTCAGCATTCTTTCAATATTTACTTCCTTTCCAGTATTGTTTTCTCTGTTTGGTTGGCTTGAACGAAAATGTGGATGAAGACAAGAATTTCAAGTTTTTGTTGTTGTTGTTGTTATGAGATCACTAAAATTGTTCTTATGTTGAGATGAATTCTTCAACAAGCATGGATTTGAGATTGTTATTTTTATTAATTTTTTGTATTCCTTGGTTTAGGAGGAGACCAAACAGAGGGTCTGGTTCTGTTCTTTGGAATAATTTGATATGTTCTGTATTTCTAAGTATCTTGTGGACTTTGTTTTGGCATTGTTGCATTTATAGTAGTAATGGTGATCTCTTCATTTTGTAATTTATTCTCCCATTTGTAATCCTTGTCCTAAGATTTTCTGATTAGTCTTTCTTTTTAAGAGGATCTAAAGTTTCTGATTTTTGTGATCACTTAATTCTTTTTTATTTTTTATTTTTTGGTACAAAAAGAGGGATAATTAGAAACAATGCGTCTCGAGCCATGCAAGTCTTGGAGGCCACTTAGTTCGTGGCTGATTGATGAGGAGGATGTGGAGGTGGCCTCTGAAGATCTCAATCTACATAAATGTTCATCGACTTCTTGAATGATCGGGTGTGGCCTTGAGGTGAAGCTGTTGGAGTGAGTGTGGCAAGCCATTTCTTCTTGTTGTGTATTTTGAGAAGATAGAATAGAAGACCTTGAAAGAAGGGGTTAATGCAATATATTTTCCATGTGTTTGCTTAATATATAGTGTTGGTTGAGGAGGGGGACATGGAATCTCATCCTCTTCAATCATATCAGTGAGAAGGGTAACATGATTTGAATTGGATCCCAACTCATGAACTCATTAATTTAGCTCATAACTACATATTGGACAGAGTTCTATAAACAAACGTGCTTAACCCTAATGCATAAACTCAATTATATGCTGATAAAGTTCATATTATTTTTCAGGTCCTTGGCATGATTGTTATGTGTTGACGCAGAAAAATGGTTCGGCACTTTTCCGCTCAACTTAGTGATGTTTTCGCCTTTGGTATGCTCTGGGCTTCGGTAGAGCACGTGATCTGCAAGATAACAAATGCTCGGTAAGACCTAGGGCACCGGTGTGGTACCGGCCGAAGGCTCTCCGATGCTTGAGTAAGTATGGATTTAATAAAGTTGAACTACAGATCAATAGGCAGTATGCTGTGAGTTCTTATTACCTCCATTTTCGGGAATTGTGCTTCTTTTATAGACCTTGGGAGGTGTGCAAGTTGTGTAGAATTTCGATGTGGGACTGTAGACATCGATTGTGGGCTTGCCACATGTCCTAGAGGAGGAGGTCGCCCTAATCTTTGGATCGGTAGGCTGGGTGCCGAAGCAAGGTGCCGAAGGCTACCATAGACCCAATCTTGTCCACGCGTCTGATTCTAATTGGCTGTTCATTTTGGTATAAACAAATTGGACTGCTCCCCAAACATTTTATTTTGAATTAATAAGCAAAGCAAAAGTGGATTGGCTGCCTATTGTGGTTGGAGAGATTGACAAAAGTAAATTTATAGGTTTTGAATTAAATCTGTACAGGCAATGGAAAATCGCAAAAAAACTTAAAAAGGTGGAGGTCAGGTGAAGAGCGGACCAGGCCTAGTGTAATCGACATCTGCTCTGATAAGCCACAATGGCTGCTACTGTAGAGTAGCCCACAAAGCAACTGTGCCGAGAGCACTGTGCCATAGGTTGTCCATGTCTTAACACTAAGTTCCAAATTCCACCTTTAATGCCCCGACATTGAGTCACAAACTCATGTTACTAAGCTCGGTGAGCAAAGTTTTCGGAGTTAACAATATTAAGTACATAATACATATTATACTTTTCCAATGTGGGATCTACAATTTTTTCAAGAGAGAAGAGGAAAAGCAATAAAACTCTATTAAGAGCAGCTCGGTAATCTTCTCGTATAGAATTGAAGGCATTTGGAGAATTTATTGTGTATGCTTCTGTGCAAGTATATATAAATCACAACCGTATGGCCGAGTTTAAACATCCTTCTTGGTATAATGTTTACTGCTCAAATCGTGTGGGAGTCAAATACTCCTTTGAATGCTATTAGACATTAGTTGTTGATTATTTACCATCTCCCTTGAGATATTTGATGTGCTTGCAAAAATCCCATGTGATCTCAATCATAATTTCAGAAACTCCTGTGAATTTTTTGAGATTCTCCCACGTGAGGATGAAACTTTTGCATTAATAGTTAAAATGTTCTTGGCCTCTACAAATTTGTTTCGGGTCAAACACTGACTTTCCTTTTTTTTCTTTTTTTTTATAATAACTTTTCTTAATCTTGGTCTCTATCTGTTAGGAAGATGTTCTCTGAATTAACTTTAACTGACGCCATGGATAGCATGATAATAATTGGAATATTTACAAAGCAAATTGGGCATGAATTTGATATCAGATAGATGATGTATTTGGGTTGGCATCGTGGGTTGTGGGAGGGAGGTAAAAAGGTGGTGGTCATTGGTCAATTCAAGAGCGGATCTCAGTCGGCCCAGAGAGAGATCAGATGTCGTTATCTCTGCCACAACCGCTCTGACAAGTCAACTGCCTTTCCACAATGATGCCAACCAGCCAACTGAGATTAGCCGTCAACTTGGGAGCCAAATACGTGGCCCCTCAGCATCTTTGTAGAAGCCTATTATAACCTATGTTGCACGGACACTCCAAACTGCTGGAGTGTCGGAGTGTCGGACACGCCGACACGGCTCCAACATGCCCCCGACACGGTTTGACACGGTCAACGGTTGGGACACGGTCAAGACATGGCTCCAACACGGTCAAGACACGACAGGGACCAGTTTGAAATTTTCAAAATAAAATATGGGGTCTAAACGTGATTTTTGAAACTTTTGGTGGACTGATTTGAAATATTTTTAAAAATAGGAGCTAAAAGTGGGAAAAGACTTTTTAATACCTCAATCTCACTTTTTTCTGCTGCCAAAGTTTATTTCCTTCATCACAGCTCTTCTCCTCCCCTTCTCCTGGTTTTGCACAAGGTAACTCTCTTTGCAATTTTTTTTTTCTCTATTTTCAAATGCATTTATTTATGTTCTCTATTTTCTTTTCTTATCTCTCTCCACAACAGTAGAAGAGTTGGACTTGGTGGTGAGGTGACAATTCTTTCTTCTGTTTTTTTAAGAGAACACAACAAATAATAACAATAACAATGAAGACATAGATGCTTGAAGAAGATTCAGAGTTAGATTATTTATGTTTTATTTTGTGGTCTATTAATTATTATGTATGGATGATGAACATGAGTTATTTGTTTTGTTTTATGAAATTATGTGACATTGAAGTATTAAGAATAAATTATTATTTTAATTGCCGTGTCCTAGCCATACCCGTATCCTAATTTTTTGAGATTTTCCGTGTCGCCATGTCCCCGTGTCGCATTCCCGCAAATACCGGCACTAGACCTGTTGTCCGCGTCTTAACAAGAGACCTTCCCGCATTCCACCTTTAATGCCCCCACGGTGGGTCACAACTCACAAGTCGGCAATCAAAATTTTAGGAGTTAGCAATATTAAGGGCTCAAAATTTTAATAAATCGTATAGCCGAACGGCTATACTACGGTTTTTTATTATAAAAAATAGTATAGCCAATGCCCTTTTCTAAACCCTAAACATAACCCGCTCATCCTCGCTCTCTCTCTCTCTCTCTCTCAGCGCCCGCCTAGACCGCCTAGCTCCTCCTAGCCCGCCTAGGCCCGCCTAGACCCCGCCTAGCCGCCTAGCCCCCGCCTAGCCCCGCCTAGCCCATTTATTCAACTCCATTCAATGCTTTGTACGAAATAGCCTTTCAGGTGACCTTAATTGCTCAAGGGGATGTTCCTCTGTCTATTGTAATGACGGTATGCACAACTCTTGGGGCAGTATCCTTCAGATTTAGTTTGTTTGTAAAACAGAGAGAGGTAAAAGACAGAAATAAAATGGAATTCTGTTATTTTTTGGTAACCTTGATGTTCCTGAATCTTCCAGTTCTCCTCTATTCTAGAATTTCTAGATGTGTTCATTTGTTCTAGATGCTTGCAAAGATAGGGTATATCATTTGTTGTTAGGCTATGTTCCTGCGTAATATGATCTCCCTTTTTGCATCTTTTGGGTCTTGGAAAAATGTCAGTAATCTGTTTGCTTATCTTTGAGTTTTCTTGGGCTGTAACAGGATCGATGGAGATTTAATTTTTCCTGATAACTATGCTCCATTTACGTATCTTGTTTAGGATATATTAGTGTACTTAATTTTTATTTTTATTTTGGTTCTATGACTTGTTTCAATTTTTTTTCCACTTATGTTGTTTCAGATTTCATGAAGGCTTGCTTTCCAGTGAGCAAGGTGCCTACATTGCAGAGTCTATCGCTGCTAAGAACATGAAACAAGCGAAGAGCCGTGTGTATGAGGATGCCACAGTACCAATAAGTTTCTCTTTTATTCATTTGGACTAATTGTTTTAGAAACTTATTCTTCAATTTTTTTTGGCTGTTGCATTTGTTTTTGTTCCCAGGATCATGGTGGTTCTAATCATTCGCAAAAGTAGAGCCACCAAGCAGGCTGAAAGGAAACTGGAAGTCTGCAAAGAAACTTGTGAGTTATTGTTGCATCTGTTTTTCCACTGGAAATTTCTTTTTGTTTTTTACTTTATGAATTTATTAGTCGCATTACAATCATTTTGATGTGCTAGATAAAGGAAGGACTGCAAATAGAGTATAGCCGCCCGGCTATACTATGTAAATACAATATATTAACAGTATAGCCGATCAGCTTTGAATACAATATTTTACCATTATAGCCGCAAGGCTCGACTGTATAAATAGAAATTATAAACGTACAGCCGGACGGCTATACTTTCTAATTAGATTCGAATATTTTAAACGTACAGCCGTTCGGCTAGACTCTTTAAATATTATTCGAACGAACACGAAGCTCGCACTCGCAGAGTCGCAGTGGACGGAACTTTCTCTCGCAGTCACTGCTTCGTCCTCCGGGTTCGGCGCCGAAAAAGACCCAACCCGCCTAGGCGCCGCCTAGCTACTACCTAGCCACCTAGCGACCGCCTAGCCGCCTAGCGCCCGCCTAGCCGCCTAGCCGCCCTCCTAGGCCGACTTTTCAAACACTGCGATTGACTGAAAGTTCAGGCCAAGCTCACAGCAGCAAAAGAAACTTCGGGAGAGAAATTCATGTTTTTGAAACGTCAGCTGCTTCTTCTTCGCACACGGAAGAGTCTATTACTGGTATGAAGCAATTCAACTATGCTAGGCCAAACCATTCAGCTTATAGCTTTTTATATTTTGGATTATCTGTGGAAGCAAGCACACTGAGATGCCTGATAGAAATTTTTTTATTTTCATCATTTTTTGTTTTGCAGAGGAGACAGATGAATTTTTTGAGTTTACAGCAGAGGATTATTATCGGATTATGAATGCCAAAAAAGGAAGGTAATTGACAGAAACCATATCATTTATAATTTTAGGGAAACATAATCTTTCCCGTGTAGCGGCCGGTGTTCAAGTTCTATAATATGCTAGCGAATATTTTAATGGGAAACATAATCTTCTTGCTTATTGGTAGTCTTGTCAATGCCTCAAGTATTTTATTCTAAAAAACTTAATAACATGAACGAAATTTGATAGGGCAATGATTTCCCACTCCTATTTTATCCACTTACACTCCTTTTTTAGTTATAAAAAAGGAGTGTAAGTGGATAAAATAGGAGAAAAAGTAGTGGGGAAATCACCACTCATTTGATAAACTATTGGGAATTTAATTACACATTCAAAGACTTATACTGATACATGCAATTGGAGGTATTCTTATGGTATTTATACTTACTATATTTCATTAATGCAATATGAACAGATAAGGTTCTAAAACACGAAAGCTTAAAGAGGCAGAACAGGCAGCCCGCAGGTCAAGGATAACAAAGGTGGTTGCTATACCCTTTATTATGACTTTCTTTTCTACTTGTTATAGTGATTGTTTCTATTGTAGTTTGTATAGGATCAATTCTGCCCCATCATCATCGGATGCATAACCTTTTCCAAATCTTAATTAGTCATATAATCGATTTTTATCTAATTGTTAAGTTCATGTGTGATGTATGCAGACTGTGATCAGGGTTCGATTTCCTGATAATCACACATTAGAGGCCACTTTTCATGCATCAGAAACAGTTCAGAGCTTGGTTGATCTCCTCACGAAAGTAGTTGCTCGACCAGAATTACCATTCTACATATGTATGCAGAGTAAATCAAAATATTGAATTTTCCATGTATGATTATGCAATAGATTCTAACATTTACTGATGCAGATACTACAACTCCTAAGAAGCAGATAAAAGACACGTCACAGGATATTTACTCTGCTGGCTTTGTTCCTGGTGCAATTGTGTATTTTTCATATAATATGCCAAAAGGTTAGCACATGCTTTTTGGTCTCATAACTTAAATGAAATATTCTCAATGGAGACACTCTTCTATATGATTATGGGGTTGCCCGTCTGCGGTGATGGCAGAGGAATCAGAACTTTTACCCGAAAATTATTTCACTGATGTAATGATATATATCTTTTGATTGTAAATAGCAATGGCTAATGCGAAATGTTTGATTATTGTATTGTCATGTCCAGCAGATGATGCTTCAGATGCCAAGTCAGGTCCCTTCCTTCAGGAAGAGATCGTGTCTTTGAAAGGTTTGAACTCCTCACTAAACATGCAGAGCCTGTTGAGTCTGCACCAGAAACAATACCAGAGGCATCACCTCCTGTTGTTCAAGAGAAGAAGCCTGCGGAGAAAAAACCTGTCAAGCCAAAGTGGCTGAAACTGTGACATGAATCACATGAGTTCTGTAAATTGATAAGAGCAACTCCCTATCTTTAAGATTGTGCTGATTCTGACCCTTATTTGATGGCCGCAACTTGCCGTCAGATAATTGTTAGGATTTTAAAGAGAGAACTTTTGCATATGTGCTTTGCTAAGGTGGTTCTTATTTTCTAAAACAATATATGAATGTTAACCATATATGACATGTCAGTGACTGTGCTTCAAATTATTTTGCCTTTTCACCTTACATCTTTGAATATTATGTTTAGTGCTGGCTAGGCATTTGTATTGCCTGTTTTCCCAACTTCCTTTTTCTGTGTTTATCAACGGGGAGAGGATCTGAATGGCAAAGAAAAACATACGGGGAGGAGGGGATTTGGACACATTATGCTCTACAAAATTTAATAGTGCTGGTTTTGAGTCGTGTATCGGGTCATGTCAGAAATTGCCACTAAATAGAAAATAGATGTTTTCAACAAGGAATATCATTTAAAGAAATATACATTATTTTTAATCTACTACTGGGGGTTACAAAAGCATTAAAAATTTAAACTAAGTCAGCAAAATAAAAATCTAAAAGAAAAAAGCGCCTAGACGCCTAGGCGGATTTTTTAATTAATTATTTATTTATTTTCTGATGATTCAATCGCTTTTGATTTGTGGCACTGGAATTCGCGTAATTGTTTATAGTTGGTGCTCTTTCTTTATGCACCAAGCTCTCATAGCTTTGCCTACATGAAGAAAACTATTGAACGAGCATTTGGCCGCAAGCTCCCGGAGAGTTTTGATGATTTTGAAGAGAAACCAGTAGCATCTGGAAGTATTGCTCAAGTGCGTGGAGCTGGTCAACAGGTGAAGCCCATAGTAGTTGTCTGGTGTTTGTGAATCGATTGGGAGAGATTTTGCTATAATCAATCTGGTAGCACAAATTTCAAACTTCATTCCTGAAGGTAGAGCC
This sequence comes from Prunus mume, assembly GCF_029339155.1. Taxonomy (NCBI): domain Eukaryota; kingdom Viridiplantae; phylum Streptophyta; class Magnoliopsida; order Rosales; family Rosaceae; genus Prunus; species Prunus mume. The sequence goes on along the minus strand of NC_142701.1, from coordinate 17,408,867 downwards.
GGTCGCCTATACTCGGTTTTTAATTTTTTCATTGAATAGTATAGCCAAGCGGCTCTACGCCGGTTTTCTTTAAAAAATAGTCTAGCCGTGCGGCTATACATATTTTGACACGTAGGCGCCTAATCGCTAGGGGCAAACTTTTTTGTTGTTGTAATAAATAGTATAGCAGGGCGGCTATACCTTTCGAATATAATGTACTTAAAGAGTATAGCCGTCGGGATGTACTGGTTTTCTTTTAAAAATGGTATAGCCGTATGCTATACTTATTTTGACACGTGGGTGCCTGATCGCCAGGTGCAACTGTTTTTTCAAAACTAAATGGTATAGCGACAACTGTTTTTAAAAAAAAAAATAGTATGGGCGATCTACCGTGTTATTTTAGTTTTTAAAAATAGTATAGCCGCGCGGCGATACTCCTATTTTTGTTTTAAATTTTCCTGTATTTGTTGTTAGGCTATGTTCCTTTGTGCTTATCTTTGAATTTTCTTGGGCTGTAACAGGATCTATGGAGATTTAAATTTTCCTGATAACGGTGCTCCATTTACGTTTTATAATTTGTTTAGGACATATTAGTGTTTTTTTGTGTTCTGTAACTTGTTTCAAATTTTTTTCCACTTATGTTGTTTCGGATTTCCTGAAGGCTTGCTTTCCAGTGAGCAAGGTGTCTACATTGCAGTAGTCAGCCGCTGCTAAGAACATGAAAACAAGCATAGGGCTGTTTTTGGATGTTTGAGGATGCCACGGTACCAATCAGCTTTGGGGCTTCATAATTTGAAGCAAGGTCAAGAAAAAAAAAACAACAACATCAACCTTCGGTCCCCAATTTGCCAAACAAGTAAAACGTAGAGCATATCAGCAAATAATCAGCATACTGTATTCTCATTTGGTCAAGCTGGTTTATTTCTACCACATCAAATCATATTCCTGAGGCTTCTGCAACATTATCAGTGTGGGAGCAAAAATTAAGGCCCAAGTAACAAGCCACTTTCCATGAACCCTAAATTTAGGGAGTGGTAAAAAAAGATGAAGAAAGAATAATTTATTTCCTGGATCTTATTATTAGTATCACACCTTTTATTTATTTATTTAATACATGCACAAATAGATATTAGAGTATAGCCGCGCGGCTATACTCTATGACGAGGACATTGCTGAGGCTTCTGCAGCGTTATCAGTGTTATAGCCGAAAGGCTCGACTGTATAAATAGAAATTATACACGTACAGCCGTACGGCTATACTTTCTAATTAGATTTGAATAATTTAAACGTATAGCCGAACGGCTATACGCTTGAAATATATTCCAACCAACACGAAGCTTGCACTGGCAGTGGACGGAACTTTCTCTCGCAGTCACTGCTTCGTCCTCTGGGTTCGGCGCCGAAAACAGACCCAACCAGCCTAGGCGCCCGCCTAGCTACTACCTAGCCGCCTAGGGACCGCCTAGCCGCCTAGCCACCGCCTAGGCCGACTTTTCAAACACGGCGATTGAATGAAAGTCTGAAACTCGAAATTGAAAAAATTTAGCTGCAAATTTGAGCTTGAGATTGCAAGGGAAGCTGCCCCATTTGTGGATCCTGCTGTTTTGGTGGAAACTTATGAACAAGAGGAATGTGTCGATGATCTTGAAGGGGATGATCGGATTCAATCTGCGCTTGCTCACATTGTGACGCACGCACTTTTGAAGATGCTCCTGGACCTGGTAACATATATGTACCTTTGATGTTACTTGCAATGCATTTATGCTTTTGGACTATTTTGATTGAATTGTGTTTAAGTCTTTTAAGTATCTTGTTGTGTCTTGAAGTTTGTGAATTATATCAGTTGATATACCTGAATGTGGTCTGAATACATAACAAATCCAAATACATATATATATATATATATATATATAAAAAGCTACTATCTTTCTAATGTCTTATTGTTCTATCTTCCACCATCTCCTCTCTAAAAATGGGCAAGTAATTCACCTTCAAAGGTTTTTCCTTAACAGTTCTGGAGATCCGTTGCATTCATCTTGTTTGGGTGTTCCTTATTAAATAAGTTGCAAGTTTGATATTTGCCCTTTCAATTCCTCCTTTATGCTAAGATTATGCAAAGAAAGAATTTCATATTAGAATGCTTTTCAATCCAACTTCCCCTGCTAATACTTTCTTGTCTCAAAGCCTGAATTTTGTCAAGCACAATTGAAATATGTGATGTGTGTGTGTGTAGTATTCACTCCTTTTTTCGTTTATTCATCACTATGTGTGTTATGGTTGTAGACAAAATGCAGTTCCTCAATGATATTATGAACTCAGGAAGCTTCTGTTACAAGTTTCCCTCCTTAATAATCTACATTATGTATTTGATTTTAGTCTAATCTTCTTCTTTTTACAGCAAGTGGAGGAGGCATTCGCTTTCTGGGGTACTCCAGAAGGTGATCTGGTCCATCCTGCTGAGTGTATGCAGCAGTTACTGGAGAAAGTTAGGCGTCATAGAGTCAATGTCGATGGCAATGTCTGTACTGTCATGGTAACCACTTTGGTTCTTGAGGTAATTTCTTTTTCCTTTATCTATTGCAGCCAAGGCATGGAAATTCTCTTATGAAATTCTGTAATCTTCGCAATATAGGCATGTGAAATTTATAAGCACAAAGACATTAAATTAAAGCACACGTAGATTATTAAGTTGTCTTTTCTTTATTTGTTTTTCTGCTTTTTTCTGTTGGCCATATATCCTTTACTCCTTTCTCTTCTCATTATAAATTTAATTTAATTGTCTCAGAAAAACAAATATGATAGTTTTTTGTATTATATAATAGGTTTACCATGAGTAGCAGAAATAGACAATTACTGATATCTTATACAAATCTGAGAGGCAATTTGCTCCAATTTATATTATGATTGGTGTGGTCATCAATTAACTGATCTTATACAAATCTCATCACTGGTTATGTTTTGCAGGGATGGCAGCGGAAACTTGATCCCAGGTACAATGTGATGCAAACACTGCTTCTCAAAGCTGACTGAGGGGCTAATGGCTCCATAAGAAGGTCTTGTCAGTGCTAATGCTATGATTACTAAACAATTTTGACAGTTATAAAATCCAAAATATACCAATCCCAAGAAGTGGACATGAACATTTAGATCTTTATTCATTTATTTTTTTTTTTGGAAATTGCAATACGTACGTTTTGAAGGTTCAATCCTTCGGTATTTAGTTTGTTAAAAAAAAACAATTCACATGTAAAAACAGTAGAGAGGTCAAAGACAGAAATAAAATGGAATTCTGTTCTTTTTTGGTAACCTTGATGTTCCTGAATCTTCCCGTTCTCGTCTATTCTAGATGTGTTCATTTGTTCTAGATGCTTGCAAAGATAGGGTATATCATTTTTTGTTAGGCTATGTTCCTGCGTAATATGATGGCCCTTTTTGCATCTTTTGGGGTCTTGGAAAAATGTCAGTAATCTGTTTGCTTATCTTTGGGTTTTCTTGGGCTGTAACAGGATCGATGGAGATTTAAATTTTCCTGATAACTATGCTCCATTTACGTATCTTGTTTAGGATATATTAGTGTACTTCATTTTTTATTTTGGTTCTATGACTTGTTTCAATTTTTTTTTCCACTTATGTTGTTTCAGATATATTAGTGTACTTAATTTTTTATTTTGGTTCTATGACTTGTTTCAATTTTTTTTCCACTTATGTTGTTTCAGATTTCATGAAGGCTTGCTTTCCAGTGAGCAAGGTGCCTACATTGCAGAGTCTATCGCTGCTAAGAACATGAAACAAGCGAAGAGCCGTTTTCGGATGTATGAGGATGCCACAGTACCAATCAGTTTCTCTTTTATTCATTTGGACTAATTGTTTTAGAAACTTATTCTTCAATTTTTTTTGGCTGTTGCATTTGTTTTTGGTCCCAGGATCATGGTGGTTCTAATCATTCTGCAAAAGTAGAGCCAGCCAATGGTTGTACAGGTGAAAGGGAAACTGGGAAGTCTGCAAAGAAACTTGATGAGTTATTGTTGCATCTGTTTTTCCACTGGAAATTTCTTTTTGTTTTTTACTTTATGAATTTATTAGTCGCATTACAATCATTTTGATGTGCTAGATAAAGGAAGGACTGCAAAATAGGAGGCATGCAAACGTGAGAAGGTCCGAGAAATACAGAAAAATCTATTATTAGTATCACACCTTTTATTTATTTTAATACATGGACAAATAGATATTATAACAGTATACCCGCACTGCTATACTCTCTAAATACAATATATTAACAGTATAGCCGATCAGCTTTAAATACAATATTTTACCATTATAGCTGCAAGGCACGACTGCATAAATAGAAATTATAAATGTACAGCCGAACGGCTATACTTTCTAATTAGATTCCAATATTTTAACAGTAAAGCCGTGCGGCTATAATCTTTAAATATTATTCGAACGAACACGAATCTTGCACTCGCAGTGGACGGAACTTTCTCTCGCAGTCACTGCTTCGTCCTCCGGGTTCGGCGCCGAAAAAAGACCCAACCTGCCTAGGCCTAGCTACTACCTAGCCACCTGGGGACCGCCTAGCCGCCTAGCGCCCGCCTAGGCCGACTTTTCAAACACTGCGATTGACTGAAAGTCTGAAACCCGAAATTGAAAAAAATTAGCTGCAAATTTGAGCTTGAGATTGGGAAGCCGAAGCAGTGAAGCACAAGTCAGGTCCATAGAAGAAGAGATGATGTGACTCTTAATTCATCCAATTCCATTCCTCTCCCTGTTTCGCGCCTTATATTCTTCTCTCTCGCACTGACGACATGGCGCAGAAGAAAAAAATACGAAATTTGCTGACTTGGTGTCTGTCTTCTGTGGAAGGAAATGATGAAGTTGTCCTATCATGGAGTTTCTATGGTCTTGCCAATAACAAGGTTCTGTGAATGGCATGCGTTAGGCTACTTGAATTCATATTGATTCTGAAGTTTAAACATTTCTGTGAATGGCATGCGTTTAGCTTCTCTTGCTTTGCTTATTCTTTAATATGCAAATGGCATTTATGCTTGTACCTCACGGCCTGTGTTTTATGTGGAGAATGTTAGTACAATTTTTGTTTGCCGCATTCCTCGTAATAGTGATTCACTATTTCAGAGTAGTCGAAATCCGTCTTTTGCCCTTCAGCTATCATTGTGTTGCTACTCATAACTGTATTAACTATATGAGCCTTGACTTGCTGTTTAGTTAATTGGATATTCTTCCTTAACAGTTGCAGGTTTTTCTGTGTTGAAATGAGACTGAACATATAGTGGAATAAGTACAAATTTCATGTGAAAAATGCGGTCCAAGTGTTTGGAATTGCAGCAAGATTTCTTTTTGAAAGCTTAAATGTCAGGAAGCAAAGTGTTGCTAACGTATAAGTGAAAGCGGCAATCAAGAACAGATCCTGTACAGGGACATGAGTGCCGTAATTCACTTTTTGTTGCTCCCAATGATACTTCTTTAAGCAAACCACCAGACTTGCAAGTTCATTTGATTGATAAGCGTTCCTCAGAAAATTACAACAGAAATTCTGCGTTGAGATTGTTGGAAACCTGTTCACTTTTTGTAGTTTGTTTCATAGGGACATATGTTGTATGTCAATCATCTTTATGTAGATAATTTAATAATCCATCCTTCCCTATTTTTCCTCTAATCATTTTGTTCTTGAAAAAAAATACTGAAAAGAAAAAGGTTTTAAGGGATTACCAGATACCACCAGAATGTGCCCTATTCAACCGACCCTTGAAAGCGTATCTAGTTGAGATGAGCATTTGGATTTGGTTCTTTAATCTAGGTTTCTATGAAGATCTTCTCTTAGTTGTCTTAGACCTATAATTTATTTTTAAGGTCATTGCTATATTCTGTCTCACCTGCCTCTTTTTCTTGCAGGTATGCCATGTTGTTTTGTGTGCTGTGTTGGGAGTAACCTGAAGCACTGTGGAAAATGCCTTCAGTCGTATCATCTCCAATGCCTAGATAAGCCCCATAAGGAAAAGAAACACATTGAAGTGTCTGGCACAAGAAAAATACCAATTAAAACCGTTCCGACAAGTCTTGATGAGGTTCCTTCCCAAAGGGATGCATATGGGAATAAGTCTAGTGGCAAGAAAGTAGGCTCATCTTCAAATGCTAATGCTGGAGCATTGGTTGATGATAATAATGTTGGAGGGAGGTTAGTTTCTCAATTGGTGATGAATTCCGCTGTAATTATTGCTGATTTTGTAAGACAAAAATCATCAGCAGCAGCAGCAGCATTTGAAAGAAAAAGCAGCTCTGAATAGCTCGCCAAGATTGAATACATCAAACTTAGAAGACACTGATTCATTCTCTAGAAATAAGTTAGATAAATTAGGTGGTGATTCAGCTTGCGTGGAAAATATACAAAGGAAATCACTGCCCGTGGAAAATAGCTGCTCATTGATAACCAAATTGAATCATTCTGTTTGTACTAATACCAGTTCTTATGAAGAAACTTCCCCTGAAAACTGCTCAGTAGATCATGAAGCAGATTTGAAGCACTCCAGAGAGGTATGTAATATGAAGCCTATCTTTTGTCAATTTGGAAATAATGTATCTGCCTATGAGCACAAACACAATCATGTGAAATGAGAAATAGAAAATAAGATGCGACATGGAAAATACATTCTCATTTACATGTATTCTATAATAATACGTATGTATAAAAACAAGGTCAGAATAAAAGGTACATAATTGTTAGTGCTTAGTTGCCCTCGAGTGGCTGACTGACTCCACTATTATGTGCATTCTTAACCTGATATACTTCATTTCTGTATATGTAATTTGTAATCACCGATCTAATTTCTTTGCTACGGATCATTGATTTTACATATGCTCCAGCTGGATCTGCTGCCGCTGAACTAAACTGTTGGTTCACATTAACTTCAGAACTTATTGGTTTCTTATATTTTAATTGCTTACTTCATTCATCGGCACAGTTTGATGCATGAAGAAGAACAACTTCATAACGAGGAAAAGACAGGCAGTGACGCCTTACAACAGGCTGGAGAAGTACTTGGCCAGAGTGCTCAGAGTGCAATGGATGTTGAAGTTCTTTGTATCTTCTGAAGCTGCAACTCTATGTAAACCAGGAAAAACCCATGCATTGATAAGAGAGGAAGCTCAAGTTTTATCAATTGCTGATCCTAAAGCAACAGAAACCCCTCATTTAGGCAGATCATTTCCTTATTTGGACTTGTCTGTTATCCCTACTGGTAGGACTTCATTAATTTCCAGGAATGCATTTGAACCAGTAACATTATCAATTCACATTGTGTTTAACTTATTCATTTTGGACTAGTTGTTTTAGAAACTTATTCTTCAATTTTTTTTGGCTGTTGCATTTGTTTTTGTTCCTAGGACCATGGTGGTTCTAATCATGGTAGTATTGCCAGCCAATGGTTGTACAGGTGAAAATTTCTTTTTGTTTTTTACTTTATGAATTTATTAGTCGCATCACAATCATTTTGATGTGCTAGATAAAGGAAGGACTGCAAAAGAGGCATCTAAACGTGAGAAGGTCTGAGAAATACAGAAAAATCTACCCTCCATGCTTTAATCACCTGAGGAAATGGCCACTGCTAATATTTGAAGAGTGTGGTCGCGGCTGTATTATTTAATTATTATATTTAAATGGTACCGCCGTTCGGCTATACTCATGAAATATTATATTCAAATAGTACAGCCGAGCTGCTATACGCTTTAAATAGAATATTTAACAGTATCACCGGCCGGCTATACTTGTTAAATAGACTATCATAATAGTTACTCAGTTACTCTGTAAAAGTGAATTGATAATGTAGAATGCAAGACTCAATCTATAATAGGTGGAACTCCTGGGGGATGCGCAGCCATGCTCATTACAAACAGCATAGGTATAGAAAAGAACGTGTTCTAGGACTAATGAAAAGAACTGTTGGGCACAAAGGACATTTGTTACCCAGGAAAATTTAACACAAGTCAAGGACTAAAAAGGGATTAGAAGATATAGACTAACTCAATTAAATACGATCAGTAACAGCAAAACACTCACCTCGATCCATTGACTGAAATAGGCATGAAATGCCCACAAGGAGTTGTGACAGGTTCATATTAAGCACAGTGTGCAATCAAAGTCCTGCGTTATGCTTTTCTATAGCTTCTCCTCCCTGTGAAATTAGCTTGTATTCTCTCTAAATTTTGAAAACATTCCTGAAGAGGATTGCTACAGAATACCACACAAAAGATGAAATAGTATAACATTTTAGAATTTCACATGCTAGCTAGGCCACTTGATGAAGGAAATTGAGGTTCCACCTCAAAATCAATTGGCAATGAGGGGAGTAGCCCAACTCCTTATAAACCCAGGCTAGATCCCAAAACATTTCAATGTGGAACAAATACTCTCAACATGCCCCCGCACGTGTGGCGAATTTTCAAGCCTAACACTTGGACAACACATATTGGGTGACGTGGGAGCACGTGTGACCGTTGGGCCCAACACGTTAAGCCTTGCTCTGATTCCATGAAGGAAGTTAAGGTTTCATCTCAAAACCAATTGGCAATGAGGGAAGTAGCATAACTCCTTATAAACCCAGGTTAGGTCCAAACACTCTCAACACATGCTACAGAATACCACACTAATTATTGTTGAAGGTGTCTTCCCCTACAGTGCTATGCCACTTGTATAGTCAAAATATTTAAATAAATAAAAAAGTAGTTGCAGAGTAGAAGATGTAAGGATTTTCTATGTGACTTTATTAGACAGTAACATCAGGCTTCTTGTAACACCCCGACCCCAAATTTGTCCCATGTTTAATTAATTTAAGTGGAATTGAGAAATTACCCGTGGGATAAGGGTATTTTGGTCATTTTCTTACCCGGAAGGAATTTTGGAATTCGGTTGTACCGCTATGAGAGCACGGTGAGATGAGTTCGTAGACACGTAGTGGGCTCAAATCGGAGTTGTAACGAGAGAGATATGGTCAAATGAAGCTCAGTGGCATAATCGTAAATATTTGGAAAATGGATTTTTGGTTAAAAGACGGAAATGCCCCCGTCTGTCTCTCTCTCTCTCTCCGGCCCTCTCTCCCTCCGCTGGTTCGCGACAAGAATGGAGGCCGGCAACGCTTTTGGCCGGCCGTGCTCGTCCGACCACCAAAGTCGACGGGCACCAAAATGACCGCCGTCCTCTTCCTACCCCAAATGGGTCTCACGCCACCACCGTGATTTCGCGGAAAACGAGGAGAAAGCGCCGGTTTTGACAGAAACCGCCGGCTTCGTTCTCCGTCGTCCGGCCGCCATTTTTGGCAATCAAGGTATGGAAATTCATCCCTTCTGCATGATCTAGCTGATGGTTGGGTAGGATTTCATAAATTTTGAGGCTAGGTAGCTCGATCTACGGATTGAAATTCGGCCGGTTTTGCGATCGCGATTCCGGCCACTTCCGGTCAGTTTTTGGGGTATGTCCACAACAAAAGTGACTCCAAATTATGTGTATTACCTAGGTAGGAGTCTTGGTTCACGATTTGGAAGTTTTCCGGCAATGCGATATCGCTTTAGACACCCACGCCGGGTGTGGCGGCGCTTGGGCAATGAGGGGGCATTTTTGTCCCACTGTGATCCTCTCGATGTCACGAGCGCGTAGGTGTGCTCGGATCTCATTTTGGATACTGTTAGAGTTCCGAACTGATATCGCATATCGCGTATTTTCCGTTCGCTAGGTTTGGACCGCTGGATGGTCTCGAAATTATAATATGTTGATCCGGTATTACCAGGATCGTAGGATTCGACGGATCGTAAATGGAGTCCCTGATACTCGAAAATGCCAACCCTAGGTTAGGGTTTTAGCGACCGTCCGATCGTGCGATCGTGAGCGATCCGCCGTCCGATCCGACTAAACTTGCGGACGTGTGTCCTAAACCTGTAGAACCTATAGGAATTTTCGGATCGAAATTTGGAGGTCGTGGGCCCCGCGGGCCCGTTTGACCAAGTTTGGGTAGTTTGACCCTGGGTTGACCGCTAGACTTTCCTTGTAGTTCTACCATCCCAGGAGGGCTAGAATGACCTTAGTGACAGGTCTCGAGCGTTGTTGAGTGAAACGGAGACCGTGAGCTTAAGATATAATTGATGAATTTAAATGGGGGAGTTTATGGAATGCTTTATTGGTTGAGGTTTATATAAGTTTAGAAATAATATTTTATAATAAATTGTGTGGATGGATAAAGGTAAATAAAGCGATTGAATGTTAGCTTACAGTGCTATACGCACTACCCCAATGACTTCCCCATATTGTGATCATGTTGAGGGTCGTGAGAATGTAGCCGTGCCCAGCAGTGAGGTCGCACGCGCGTTTGGATTAGCCGGCAGTTGATGCACCCCATACGTGGCGGCGTCCGACGCATGAGGAGATGTGATTGTGTGATGGCTGGTGAGAATGTAGCTGTGCGTGGTGTGAGAATGTAGCCAGCCCAGCAGGAGGTCGCACGCGCCTTTGGATTAGCCGGCGTGTTGATGCACTCCTACGTGGCGGGTGCGCCTTGACGTATGAGGGAGATGTGATTGTGTGATGGTGGTGAGAATGTAGCCGGCCGTGGTGAGAATGTAGCCGTGCCTAGTGGTGAGGTCGCACGCGCCTTTGGATTAGCCGTGTTGATTGCACCCCATCGTGGCGGGCGTCCGGCGTATGAGGAGATGTGATTGTGTGATGGTGGTGAGAATGTAGCCGTGCCGTGGTGAGAATGTAGCGAGCCTAGTGGTGAGGTCGCACGCGCCTTTGGATTAGCCGCAGTTGCGGACCCCATACGTGGCGGGTGCGCCCGACGTATGAGGAGATGTGATTGTGTGATGGGTATTAAATTACCTCGGTTAAGGGTGATTTGGTCAGAAGACTTTGGGACCGTGAATGGTGAGATGTAGCGAGCCTAGTGGTGAGTCGCCGCGTCTTTGGATTAGCCGTGTTGATGAGCTCACCCATCGTGGCGCGTCGACGATCGAGAGATGTGATTGTGTTCTAGCTGATTTTGGGTTAGGATGATCGAATTTGTTTGGAATCGCGAGGCCGAGTTGAAAATGCTATTCTTCGCCTAGGATGGTGTGAAATCTTCTACACACTGCGCCTTGGATTAGGTTGTCACGGCCGTGGATGAGTGGCTAGGTACTAGGAATCGATGTGTCGCGATTGGAATTGACTTAGGATGTTCCTTGGCGGATATGGTTGTGTAGGGGGATTACTTGTGAGTGGATGCATGGTTTTTAATTATGCTTATACTTTAAATGATGGTGACTTTGATTTAATAAGCTTTTGGTTGATGATTTGAATATGTCGGCGTGTACTGATTGGATTGGAGCTATCTATATTGTCTATGCGTAAGGCCACCATACGTGGCGGGTGCACTTTCCATACGTGTGCGTATGAGAGATGTGATTGTGTGATGGCTGGTGAGAATGTAGCCACACGCGGCGGTGGTGTGAGAATGTAGCGAGCCCAGTGTAGTCGCCTTTGGATTAGCGGCGTGTGCCCCCATCGTGGATATGAGGAGATATGGTTGTGTGAGGTGGTGAGAATGTAGCGAGCCTAGTGTGAGGTGGGCGCATCGCGTCTTTGGATTAGCCGGCGTGTTGACAGAATGTACGAGGCCGGGTGCCCCGTCGTATGAGGGGTGATATTGTGTTTGTGTTTGATGGGTTGTGATGGATAAATATTAGAATGTATGTAATTGTGGTGGTAATGGTTTATTTGATATTAGGAGCCAGGATAGATACGAAAGAGCTACGTGTGGCTTGATCCCTTAGTAGGGCACGAGGCAGCCGGGTTACTAGTGCAGCCACAGATTAGACCCCACTTAGGTGGTCTTATTGAGATTGGTTTGGACCTCGTTGTTGGTCCCAAAACTTGGTTGAATTGAGACTCGTCCTGTGGACTGAGCAAGTGAAGGTGTGCGTAGTTAGATTTTGAAGTTGTTATATGCATGTTTGATGCATTAAGTTATTTTAAAAACTTTGTGGGCAGTCTTGCTAGAATCATTTGAAGGCCGGAGGCCATTTATGTAAATTGCATGAGATTATATTGTGCATGCTGGCATTTGGGTTATAAATGTGTTTTTATGTGGAAATTTTGGGAAACGCGTCAATTTACAGGAGACTACAAATTTCGGCAGAAGTCTCGTGCCCCTAATCCTCTCTAGTAAATGAGGACATAGATTTAAGGAGTGAACCCGGCATGGGGTGATGCCGGGGTCTCCGCAGGTTAAATCTCGGGTTACGGGAAATTCGGACGGGTCCTGTCACCTTGTATCGAGCTTAGGTTCAATTTCTTGTGGACCCCGCACCTTGTGTGTGCATCTTTAAGTTGTGGGATCGTGATGGGTTCCGTCACGGGCGCGTCATCGTTCGGAGGTATTGGATATGGATGGATTTAGGATATTGATGAGTCTGTTTGAAGGGTGTAGCGTTCCTAGAAACGTGTCTATCCAAATTGTCACATCTCAATATCCTATGTACAAGGAAAATGGAAGGGTTGGAAGTATTGAATCCGCTGAGACGAGATGAAATCGTCAGAGAAAAGTGATAGACAAGTTACAAGGGAGTGAAGGAGTTGTGAGTCCGACCAAGGAGGGTCGTGACATATTAAAGTGAGAAGTAGTAGTGTTGGGTGGAGTATCATCTCACTCGCGTAGACTTGAATGTCGCAATTGACATGAGTGGAACCTCATGGTTCTTCTTCCTTGCTCTCTCACGCAGTGAATTTGAACTCCAAAATTTCTTGGAAGTTCGGCCATTGAGAGTTTGACTGACGACTTGGCTTATTCTGTCCTACCCCTCTGGAAAGGAACCAATAGGGGAAAGAGAAAGAAGAAAGGTACAAAGGCCGTTGAGGTGAAGTAGAGCTAGAGCTTTACCACAGACAGAGGTTGTTGAGTTCTTATGGGCAGGAGGGCATGGAGTTGATAAACTCGTTTCTAGAGATCCTCCATTGCCTGAACATGTTGCTAATTCTCGATTGTGTGCAGTGAGCACGAAGTCGAAGATATTAAGAGCTCAACCTTTCTTTGAGAAGAGTGAATTCTCGAAGATTGAATCACTAGATTCATGATCCGAAGAACGGCTTTAGTATAATCGAAACCACAAGTGTGGAAAAAGATTTAGATAGCCGTATTCCTCTTATAGAAGGAGGCTCGTGTGTGGTGGGAATACTCGTCAAATCCACGGATGAGACCTAGATGGATTGGGTGAACCTACCGTGGTGATGAAGAGAATGCTTTGGGGTCTCACCTCATGTGAGCACGTTTGAGCAGAAATCTTCCATCTAATCCTAGAAAGGGATCGGGTAGAGGAGGAAGATGATGATTACAATTGGTAAAAATGACCCTTTCTGACATCCTTTCAACGAATCGTGTTGGCAATATTGCTTATCGATTCTAAAGAAAGAAGGAGATAGCAACAGTCAAAGAGTTTGGATTCTCTTCATGGGAGAGATGGAAGAGAATCAAATCACAAATGGAAGCGTTTAGCTTCAGAGGAAGATTAAGCATTACAAAGAATATTAAAGGATATGCCTAGTGGAAGAAAGAGACTTCTCTTCCTCTGCTTGTTTGGATAGAGCTAATGGCTTGGTGTCCAACCTTTGCTGTGGAGGATGAAGCATGGGAACCCGAGTAGTAGATGGGCTCAAGATACCCATACCTTTTGGAATGACAGTATGAAATTTCGGGACGAAATTTTTATAAGGGGGTAGTATGTAACACCCCCCAAATTTGTCCCATGTTTAATTAATTTAAGTGGAATTGAGAAATTACCCGTGGATAAGGGTATTTTGGTCATTTTCTTACCCGGAAGGAATTTCGAATTCGGTTGTACCGTTCGTAGAGCACGGTGAGATGAGTCCGTAGACACGTAGTGGGCTCAATCGGAGTTGTAACGAGAGAGATATGGTCAAATAAAGCTCAGTGGCATAATCGTAAATATTTGGAAAATGGATTTTTGGTTAAAAGACGGAAATGCCCCCGTCTGTCTCTCTCTCTCTCAGCGCGCGTCCTCTCTCCCTCCGCTGGTTCGCGGCGGCAATGGAGGCCGGCCACGTTTTGGCGGCCGTGCTCGTCCGCCACCAAAGTCGACGGCTTGCAAAATAGCCGCCCTCTTCCTACTCCCAGTAGGTCTCGCCGCACCGCTGTGATTTCGCGGAAACGAGGAAAAGCGCGGTTTGTGAAACTTCGCGGCTTCGTTCTCCGTCGTCCGCCGCCATTTTTGGCAATCAAGGTATGGAAATTCATCCCTTACGCATGATCTAGCTGATGGTTGGGTAGGATTTCATAAATTTTGAGGCTAGGTAGCTCGATCTACGATTGAAATTCGGTGGGTTTTGCGATTGCGATTCCGCCACTTCCGGTCAGTTTTGGGGTATGTCCAAGAACAAAAGTGACTCCAAATTAGGTGTATTACCTAGGGTAGGAGTCTTGGTTCACGATTTGAAGTTTTCCGCGATGCGATATCGCTTAGACACCCACGAGCCAGCGCGTGTGGCGGCGCGTGAGCCTGAGGGCATTTTGTCCCACCGTGATCCTCTCGATGTCACGAGTGCGTAGGTGTGCTCGGATCTCATTTTGGATACAGTTAGAGTTCAACGGATATCGCATATCGCGTATTTTCGGGTTCGCAAGGTTTGGACCGTTGGATGGTCCCCGAAATTATAATATGTTGATCCGGTATTACGAGGATCGTGTAGGATTCGACGGATCGCAAAATGGAGTCGATACTCGAAAATGCCAACCCTAGGGTTAGGGTTTTAGCGACCTTCCGATCGTGCGATCGTGAGCGATCCGGCCGTCCGATCTGGACCAAACTTGCAGGACGTGTGTCCTAAACCCTGTAGAACATATAGGAACTTTCGGATCGAAATTTGGAGGTCGTGGGAGCCCGTTTGACCAAGTTTAGGTAGTTTGACCCTGGGTTGACCGCTAGACTTTCCTTGTAGTTCTACCATCCCAGGAGGGCTAGAATGACCTTAGTGACAGGTCTCGAGCGTTGTTGAGTGAAACGGAGACCGTGAGCTTAAGATATAATTGATGAATTTAAATGGGGAGTTTATGGAATGCTTTATTGGTTGAGGTTTATATAAGTTTAGAAATAATATTTTATAATAAATTGTGTGGATGGATAAGGTAAATAAAGCGATCGAATGTTAGCTTACGGTGCTATCGCACTACCCCACGTACTCCCCATATTGTGATCATGTTGAGGGTGAGAATGTAGCGGGCGTGCCGGTGAGGTCGCACGCGTCTTTGGATTAGCGGCATGTTGTGGACCCCATACGTGGTAGTGCGTCCCCGGCGTATGAGGAGATGTGATTGTGTGATGGTGGTGAGAATGTAGCGCCAGGGCGGGGCTGGTGAGAATGTAGCCAGCCCGGTGGTAGTCGCCGCGTCTTTGGATTAGCCGGCGTGTTGGCGGATATCGTGGCCGGGTGCGTCCGGCGTATGAGGAGATGTGATTGTGTGATGGTGGTGAGAATGTAGCCGAGCTGTGGGTGAGAATGTAGCCTGGCCCGGGCAGTGATGGTCGCCGCTGCGTCTTTGGATTAGCCGGCGTGTTGGCGGACCCATCGTGGCCAAGGGTGCGTCCGACGTATGAGGAGATGTGATTGTGTGATGGCTGTAAGAATGTAGCGGCGTGGCTGGTGAGAGCAGCCGGTGGTGAGTCGCACGCCGTCTTTGGATTAGCGGCGTGTTGAGACCCATACGTGGCGGGGCGTCCGACGTATGAGGAGATGTGATTGTGTGATGGCTGGTGAGAATGTAGCGGGCGAGCGGTGAGAATGTAGCCAGCCCGCATGGTGAGGTCGCACGCGTCTTTGGATTAGCCCGTGGTTGGCAGACCCATCGTGGCGGGTGCGTCCCGACCTATGAGGAGATGTGATTGTGTGATGGTGGTGAGAATGTAGCCAGAGAATGTAGCTGGTGTGAGTCGCAGCGTCTTTGGATTAGCCGGCGTCCCCATGCGTGGCCCGGTGCGTCGGCGTATGAGGGAGATATGGTTGTGTGAGTGGTGAGAATGTAGCGAGCCTAGTGTGAGTCGCCGCCGTCTTTGGATTAGCGGCGCGTTGGCCCCATACGTGCGGGTGAGTCCGGCGTATGAGGAGATGTGATTGTGTGATGGTGGTGAGAATGTAGCGGTGGTGAGAATGTAGCCGAGCCCGATGGTAGGTCGCCGCAGCGTCTTTGGATTAGCGGCGTGTTGGCGGACCCATCGTGGCGTGCGTCGGCGTATGAGGGAGATGTGATTGTGTGATAGGTGAGAATGTAGCGGGCTGGTGAGAATGTAGCGAGCCCGGAGGTCGCCGCGCGTCTTTGGATTAGCCGTGTTGCGGACCATACGTGGCGGGTGCGTCCGGCGTATGAGGAGATGTGATTGTGTGATGGTGGTGAGAATGTAGCGTGGTGGGAATGTAGCGGGCCGGTGTAGGTCGCCGCGTCTTTGGATTAGCCGGCGTGTTGCAGACCCCATCGTGGCGGTGCGTCCGACGTATGAGGAGATGTGATTGTGTAACACCCCGACTCGTTTATTTTCCTATTTAATTTAATTAAGGGAAAATATTAAATTACTCGGGTTAAGGGTGATTTTGGTCACTTTCTTATCCGGAAGACTTTGGGACCGTGAATGGTGTGGTTGCGTAGGTGGTACTCGAGACGAAATCGTAGACAAAGCGGTAGGCTGAATCGGAGATTTAACGAAGCTTTGGCGATCAAAACTTGTTCGGTGGCGAACAGTAATTATTTCAAGTAAGTTTGGGGTAAAAATCTGATTTTTTCACATTTACCCTCACTTTCTCTCTCTTCCTCCGTGTCTTCCCCTTCCTTGCGATTTTCCCCCTCCCCGTCTTTGTTCATTCGAGCGGAAACCACTGTGCCGCCGCCGCCACGATCCACCTCGACCCTCAAGATCGATCCCGTTCAACTCCCCTCGAAGTCCCGATCAAGACCCACCCAATTTCCTTGCCGGAAGCCGGAGAATCGTCGACGGTATCGGCCGTTCGAAGTTTCGATCGTTGCGCCGTCGTCTCCGCCGTCCAATCCCGGTGAACCAGGTGAGGTTTCTTCTCCTTTTTACGTGTTCTAGCTGATTTTGGGTTAGGATTAGATCGAATTTGAAGTTTGGAATCGAATTGGAAACCTAGGTTTTGGCCGGATTTCAATTTGAAATTCCGGCCACTTGCCGTCCGAATTGGACGTTGCCGTAGTTGAAAAAGTTGCTCCATTCTTCGAGTAGTATCTAGGATTGGAAGGGTGAGCGTTGGTGTGGAGATTTTCCGTCGCCGGAAATCTCTCTACACACCAGCGCCTTGCCGGCGCGTGTGGCAGCGCGTGGGCAAGGTGGGTGAAGTTGTCTTTCGTCCTGTTGAGATCTTTAGGTTGTCACGAGTGCGTAGGATTTCGCGGATCTCAATTTGGATATCGTTTGACTATCGAACGGATTTCGCATATTGTGCGTTATCCGGGTTCGATGAGTTCTGACCGTTGGATCGTTTCCAAATTGAAGTATGTTGATCTAGGTACTCTTAGGAATCTGTAGGAATTCGCGGATCGTGAATTGGAGCCCCGGATGTTCCGATTCAATAATGTGAAGTTTAGGGAAATCGCGATCACCGTGCGATTGGGAAGCGAATTCCAATCTGTAATTGGACTTTAGGATGTTCCTTTGGACGTGAGCGCACCGGGAACTTGGGGATTTAAGTATTTCCTTTCGTGAATTTCCGTTTTGGAAGTACGTGATGTTAATCAAGGATTTGTATCTTGGAATAGGTACTTGGTTGATCACTCGCAGCAGGCGGGACCCTCACGGCCGGGCAGCTTGGGATTACTTGTGAGTGGACTTTGTTTTAAGCATATGCATGGTTTTTAATTATGAAAGTTTTGTGCTTATACTTTAAATGATGGTGACTTTGATTTAATAAGCTTTTGGTTGATGATTTGAATATGTTTATATATCTTGGCTATATATTTTGAGTATAGACATATATATTTGTGTACGATGATTATGTTGATATGGATTTTGGGATGGCTATCTATATTGTCTATGTATAGAGTATGAGAGGTTGTTGTGGTGAGATTGTGGAAAGATAGGAGTTTGATGGATGGTTGTGAGATGTATGAGTATGGTAGGTGAGTACCATTCCCTAGTTACTAGGCTTCCCACACACGTCGTTGGCAGTGCCGGTGGGGTGGGAAGGCCATGAGATTACGGGTCTCACACATGGCGTTGGCAGTGCGGTGTGTGAGACACTTTCCATACGTGTCGTTGGCGTGCCGGCGTATGGGAGAGTATGTATATTGCTTGAGTATCATCACACACGTCGTTGGCAGTGCCGGTGGGGTGATGATACTGCTCGCGCGTAGGACTTGATATGAGATTTGTGAGCTACACGTGTCGTTGGCGTGCCGGCGTGTGAGCTATGGAGTTCCGTCCCGGTTGGACTACTCATCCCCGGACGCGGGTTAGTGTTCGAAATCCTGCGTACGATTAACAATCCCAGTTGGATTGTCTCCCCGGTACATTAGTATGGAGAGGAGTATATTTTATATTAGAGTCCTAGCTATATATATATATATATATATTTATATATGGGTATGTACGGGTTGTGGAGAGTTGCATATATTTTGGGAAATGAGTTGTGGGCTTGAGATGTGGAGATGTTTTGGACTTTGGGATTTTTGTGTTTGAGTTTTGGTTTCTGAATTGTGAAACTGCATGCTAGAGCATTATTTTTACATGGTGGGGTTACTATGTTGATTTAAAGTGAAACTTTATTTCATCCACTCACATCTTTACATTTTTGCGCCCCAGCATGTAGTTGCTCCTGAAGGCATTCGAGCAAGTCACGAGCTCGAACTTGTCGATTGTTAGGTCTGTATAAATTCTTTCTACTCCTGTTTGTTGTAAACAAATTCTGTAGACGCTCTGTTCTTGCCCATGTTAGGCTATTACTTGAGGCCGGAGGCCATTTTGTGTTGGATTGTAGTGTGTTAAATGCATGCTAGCAGTTGGGTTGTATATTGATGTAAGTATTGCAGGTTGTTTATTGTTGGGTTTGAGCACTTTGCAGGGGAGACTCTGCCAAAATTTTGGTAGGATGTCTTGGGTTTTAGTAAGTGGGCCCGGCATCGTGTGATGTCGGCACCAAGACGAGATCCGCCGAGTTCGAAATTCGGGCGGGTCTGTCGATTGTGTGATGGTGGTGAGAATGTAGCGGCCGGGCTGGTGAGAATGTAGCAGGCCCAGTGTGAGGTCGCACGCGTCTTTGGATTAGCCGGCGTGTTGATAGACCCCATACGTGGCGGGTGCGTCCCGACGTATGAGGGGAGATATGGTTGTGTGAGGGCTGGTGAGAATGTAGCCGGCCCGGTGTGAGGTCGCACGCGTCTTTGGATTAGCCGGCGTGTTGACAGGCCCCATACGAGGCCGGGTGCGTCCCGTCGTATGAGGGGTGATATTGTGTTTGTGTTTGATGGGTTGTGATGGATAAATATTAGAATGTATGTAATTGTGGTGGTAATGGTTTATTTGATATTAGGAGCCAGGATAGATACGAAAGAGCTACGTGTGGCTTGATCCCTTAGTAGGGTACGTAGGCAGCCTGAAGTTACTAGTGCAGCCACAGATTAGACCCCACTTAGGTGGTCTTATTGAGATTGGTTTGGACCTCGTTGTTGGTCCCAAAACTTGGTTGAATTGAGACTCGTCCTGTGGACTGAGCAAGTGAAGGTGTGCGTAGTTAGATTTTGAAGTTGTTATATGCATGTTTGATGCATTAAGTTATTTTAAAAACTTTGTGGGCAGTCTTGCTAGAATCATTTGAAGGCCGGAGGCCATTTATGTAAATTGCATGAGATTATATTGTGCATGCTGGCATTTGGGTTATAAATGTGTTTTTGCATGTGGAAATTTTGGGGAAACGTTCAATTTACAGGGGAGACTACTGCCGAAATTTGTGAGAAGTCTCGTGCCCCTAATCCTCTCTAGTAAATGAGGACATAGATTTAAGGAGTGAACCCGGCATGGGGGTGATGCCGGGGTCTCCGCAGGTTAAATCTCGGGTTACAGGAAATTCGGGCCACGGGTCCTGTCACTTCTAGTACTAGAAAGAAATCAATAAAGCAGAAACGCTTTAGTGAGCAATGCCAATGCGCCTCCCTCCACTAACCGACCTCTCCCTGCATGCGTGTTGACGACTAATTTATCCTTTCCTTTTCTTTACCCCAACCAAGACCACCAGGAATTATAAATCTCTCATCCCCTCTTCATTTGCCTCCCAATTCTCACTCTCTCAACAACAGAAACACAGTTTTCTATCTCTTCCTTTCACTCCACACGAAATAAACCCCTCATTTCTTATGCCTTTCCTTATTTTATGTCACCTTTCCTCCTTCTCACACACTATATACATGTCACTTTGCTCCTTCGCACCAGCAAGTTTCGTCTGTCTTCATTTGGAAAAAAAGGACACGACCCGCCTGCTCCCAGACCGAGCGGCCTAGATCCTCCTAGGCCGCCTAGGCCCCTAACTCCCCAGTGTCGGTGTCCTCCCGCCTAGCTCCTAGGCCGATATCTCGAACACTGCTCAAAACATGGAATGGGCTTGCTTTGTGCCCTAGACGTTCGTAGTGATGAGTTCGAGTCTGATTCGCTAGAATATTAAAAACGAGTATAGCGGGCGGCTATACTATTTTTAAAAAAATTAAGAAAATACCGAGTAAAACCGCCCGGTAACGTTGTTCTCGCCATCATGCCAAGTAACAAGGAAAAAGAAACCGGAAGTTTATATTTTGAAATGAGAAGAATGTTTGAGATAATAAGGAAGACTTGGGGTACATCAATATCAGGTATAGTTTTCTTTGACAATTGAGATTAGGAAGACTTGAGATCATGTAAAGTCCTTTTCTATCTCTCTGGCGGCTGGTATAGTTTGGATAGAATTAATTTACACCAATATCAGGTGATTTTCTTTGACAATAGTTTATTCATATCGAATATGTATAGTGCATTAGCAGGTGCTCATGTTTAAGAGTATTTTTTAGCAATATCCTGGAGGTGGGAGAACAGTTTTACTGGTCTAGACAACAAACATGAACATGTGATCAGAACCATTTATATCACTTTGACTTCATCTGGTGGATTTAACTATGCTACGAATTGGATTTCTTCGCCTATCCTTGTTGAGGAAAAAAATTGGAAATTCTATACATAGAATCTAAATTACCTTAACTACAAAGCTTGTTCTTCTATTCCCTCACTGCTCAATGTAACAACGTTCATCCACAAAGTGCATTCACTTCTTAAAAATCTCCATATATGGCCTCAAAGAGTCATGAGGATCTCAAAGCACTCTTTCCAGCATTGTCTGACTGTGGCCCAGTTGCCTGACTCAAAGAAACTCAAAGAGTTTTCGTCGAGACTTGGCCTCATTGGTTGGCAAGATCTCATTTTATCACTTCAACTCAAAGGAATAAATGATGCTCTGCAAAAATCTGTGCTGATAAGTTCATTCTTTGAGAAGTTTATTTCTCTTCCTCAAAACAGAGTTCCTGAAATCTTGTTAAGCTGCAAGCAAAGAGCAACCAGTTTAGTTTGGATAAGTCGTGATCACGAGGAACGAATGAAACTAAAAGTGAAAGAAAGAAGTTGACTGTAGTAAATTCAAAATGAAATCAAACCCTATAGTAAGAGCAATCACTAGTTTACCGAGAAGCATAATGAAACTCATTTCAAAGAGACGTACTGGTTCAAAAGAACATTAGGATTGTAGGGAAACAGATTCTTTTGGTGTAGACCTTCAATAGAAATTTTAAGTGAAAGTAAGCACTCTTTGGCTTCTTTGAAATACTGTCCTCCATTTTGGGTGTGCTTGCAGCCATTTTCATTTTTTTCATCAGGTTCATCATCAAGAAATGTAAGATGATTTTTTGTTGGTGCAAGAAAATCCTCTCCCCAGGAACTCGAGCCACCCAATGAAACTTTTCTTTTCTTGCAAAATGATTGATTTGTAGCTTGCCCACCCACTAGAAATTCCACAAATAAGCTCCATGAATCACACACTTTACGCAAGCACCTAAAAGAGAATGCATTAAGGATGGTAAGAAGCAAATGAAAGATACAAAGAGTTGCAATTAAAAACAACTGTCTGGGTTCAACCAAATTGATTCTTGTTTTGCTAATTAGTTAAGAAGTCATGTAAAAGCAGAGGGTTAATGTTTTATAGTTTAGTCACCGAGGTCGACACCAGAAAAATACAGCCCACCACGGTTTAGATTTCGTAAGTTAAGAGAAGGTGTAGAAAGAGAAAAGACCTTAAAAGATATTATGCACAACTGATTCCGGTATCTTTTGAAATAAGGTAATCAAGAAGCACCTGATGGTCATAGCTCAACTGCAAAATAGGAAGAAAAAAGAAAGTGCACAATGTCAGTGATTCTTTTTTATTCTGCAATACCATTTATATTTCAAATTAACAACTAGGAGGCATGCCGAAGTGGAAATGCAGATACGTAAATGTCCAAGAGTGAGCATCTTGCCTCTAATAGGAAAAGATGGAACAAGAGTACAGGATTGAAAAGATCTGAGACACGGAAAAGTAAATTGCCATTCGAATCCTCCGATGCAACCTTTTCCTTTTCATCCCTATATAAACCCAAAAATCTTGTTCAAAGGAATCCATGACGATAACTTTTAAAAAAATGGAAAACTAGGATATTAATTCTTTACTGTTCTGCACAACAAGGTACACAAAGCAGATGAAAGAGCACTTTGAATAATACATCATCCTACAGTTCAAAAACAAGCCAAGAAATGAGGACATGAGTCTAAAAAACTACAAGAAAAATACGACAAATGAAGAATACAGAACTGCAATTTTAGTACGTGAAATTGTTGAATAAGATGATGCATTCAGATAGACAAAACAAAATATGGATACAATTTTTCTTTTTTTGGGTCTGGGTGAATAGATTGCCTATTTTGCTTATATCACGTTGCATATAAACATAGACAAAAAAACTCCTAGTTTCAAAGATAAAGAAGACATACCTCTTTGATATACAGTTGGATGAAGGATTTGGCAAAGTCAACACATTCTACAAAATACATTTCATGGTCCACTGTCATATTAGCTGGAAGATGCCCTTGAAGCCAGTTATAAAGCTCCAAGAGACCTTTCTTTCTTAGACAGTAACATTAGGCTTCTAGTACTAGAAAGAAATCAATAAAGCAGAAAGGCATTGGTGAGCAATGCCAATGCGCCTCCCTCCACTAACTGACCTCTCCCTGCATGCGTGTTGACGACTAATTTATCCTTTCCTTTTCTTTACCCCAACCAAGTCCACACAGTTTTCTATCTCTTCCTTTCACTCCACACGAAACAAACCCCTCATTTCTTATGCCTTTCCTTATTTTATGTCACCTTTCCTCCTTCGCACCAGCAAGCTTCGTCTGTCTTCATTTGGAGAAAAAAGGACACGACTTGCCCTGGCTCCTAGACCCGCCCAGGCTGCCTAGGCAGAGCCTAGAACATCCCAGGCCGCCTAGGAGCCGCCTAGATCCGCCCAGGCCCCCTAGGCGCCGCCTAGATCCATCCAGGCCGCCTAGAACTGTCCAGGCCTCCTAGAACAACCCAGGCATCCTACGAGCCGCCTAGAACTGCCCAGGCCTCCTAGCCCCACCTAACTCCCTGGTGTCGGTTTCCTCCCACCTAGCTCCTAGGCCGATATTTCGAACACTGCTCAAAACCTGGAACGGGCTTGCTCGTGCCCTAGACGTTCGTAGTGATGAGTTCGAGTCCGATTCACCAGAATATTTATAAAAAAACGGAGTATAGCCGACCGGCTATAGTATTTTAAAAATTTTAAGAAAAACACAGTACACTCGGCTATACTTTTTTAAAAAAATTATAGCCGATCGGCTGTACTATTTTTAATAAAATTAGGAAAAAACCTAGTATAGCCGCGTGGAAGTACTATACTATAGCCAACTTCAGGTTGTTTGCTTGGTTGTATTGCATGCTGGAGACCTTTACAATCACTCGATTCCTCTTGCTCTTCTTCTCATTGATGGTAATTTTATCACCTATCCCACATCATCGGAGAACACTCTGTTATTTTCTTATTTTTATGGTGAAAAGATGGGAAGGGGAAGTGTAAGAATATGACATCAGTTGTTTTTTGAATTAGGTAGCAGTCCAATTGATGTTGTGGATCCAAGCTGGGAGTTGTATGTCCTGATCCAGAGGAAAACAGATCAGCAGGGGGAAATCTACAATATGTTGCTTGGTTTTACAGCTGTGTATCGTTTTCACCATTATCCTGATATATAGTTCTCGGTTGCGGATTGGTCAGGTTTGCTCCTTGTATATATCAGTTGCTAGTTATGCATGCTCTAGAGAAACAGCTTGGTGCTTCCGTAGTTCAAATAAATTTCATTTTTTGTGCAATCTTGGTGCTGTTGAGTTTTAACAAGCCTGCTTGTTGATGGCAGATATTGGTATTGCCTCCTTATCAACACAAGGGTTATGGACGATACCTTCTTGAGGTTCTCAATGATGTTGCAATATCTGAAAACGTCTATGACCTCACAGTTGAAGAACCATTGGATTACTTTCAACATGTACGCACTTGTGTTGATGTACTGCGCCTTCATAAGTTCGATCCAATCAAGCATGCAGTCAGCTCAGCAGTTTCGCAACTAAAGCAAGGAAAATTTTCGAAGAAGACACACACTCCTCGACTCATGCCAGACACTAGAGTCATTGAGGATGTCCGGAAAAGTTTGATAATCAACGAGAAACAGTTTCTTCAATTTTTTTTGGCTGTTGCATTTGTTTTTGTTCCTAGGACCATGGTGGTTCTAATCATGGTAGTATTGCCAGCCAATGGTTGTACAGGTGAAAGGGGAACTGGGAGGTCTGCAAAGAAACACTGGTGAGTTATCGTTGCATCTGTTTTCCCACTGAAAATTTCTTTTTGTTTTTTACTTTATGAAATTATTAGTCGCATCACAATCATTTTGATGTGCTAGATAAGGGAAGGACTGCAAAAGAGGAGGCATCTAAACGTGAGAAGGTCCGAGAAATACAGAAAAATCTACCCTCCATGCTTTAATCACCTGAGGAAATGGCCACTGCTAATATTTGAAGAGAATAGTCGCGGCTGTATTGTTTAATTATTATATTTAAATCGTACAGCCGGTGTACTCATAAAATATTATATTCATATAGTCCCTTGTGCTATACTCTTTAAATAGAATATTTAACCGTATCGCCGCGCGGCTATACTGGGTAAATAGAATTATAACAGTATAGCCGACCGGCTATACCTTATAAATAGAATATTGGGCCGTGTAGCCGTGCGGCCATACGCTATAAATTTTTAGACGTACAGCTGCGTGGCTATACCCTTTAAATAGAATATTTTCACATTATTGCAGCGTGGTGTACCCTTTAAAATAGACAGTAGAGCCGCGCTATACTAAATAGAATATTATAACAGATAGCAGACTCTATAAATAGAAACTTTTCAGTGTTTTGGTTTAAATTTTTTTAAACAGAGTCTAGCTGCAGCTGTACTATTTTTTAAAAATAAAAAGATTATCGCCGCCCGGCTATACTATTTTTTTCAAAATAAAAAACCGAGTATAACCGCCCGGCTATACGGTTTATTTTCAAAAAAATTAGCAGTGCCGGGTATAGCCGCGCGGCTATACTATTCATTTAAAAAAATAGCAAAATCGAGTCGGGTATACTATTTCTGTACAAAAAATTTAAAACAGTGTATAGCCGTCCGGCTATACTACACTGTTTTTTAAAAAAAATATATAAAACCGCATATAGCTTAGCGGCAATACAATTAATAAGTAAAAAAATATGAAAAAAGAGGACCCGCCTAATGGCTAGGCACCCACATGTGAAAAACCATAGTATAGCCGCACGGCGATACTCTTTAAATACATATTTAGAAGCTATAGAAGCGCAGCTATATTATTTAATTAAAATATATATATAATTAATGTAAATTGTTTAATATATATTATGTTTATTCAATAATATGTGAGAATTATATGTATAATATGTGAATTTGTGTGTATTATTAAAAATTTATAAAAAATACGTGCATTAAACATGAAAAATATGTATGTACATGTATAATACACGTATTGCTCGTTTGCCTTTAAAAAAAAGTGAACTTTACCAAGTCTTTAAGACATGTACATAATATGGATGTATTATTTAATATCAAAGGGGGACAATAGAGACTCGGGTAATTGCCTAATACTATTAGTCCTCTAGATTAATCGGAACGTCATCCTCCAAATTCTGAGGAGAGGGTGTCTCGGGAAAGAATTCTTCATTTGGATATGACTTCTGGAAAAGCTGTCAAGTGCAAACATTGACACCAAATTTCGCATGGGTTAACATCAAGGGATATATAATAACAAAAAGTTAAGCTTAATGAAACAACAAAAGATGTCAGTAAATAGATAATGATACCAGCACAGTTGCATCTAATAGATCATTGTAGCAAAGAGTTCCATCTAGCTTGGGAGTTGAAATAATATAGTCACGTTGATCTTGAAATTAATGTAAATCAGAAAAGATATCACAGCTCATATCTACATCACAATCCATGCCCCGTATACAAAAACCACAACAACATGGTTTCACCAAAGAAATCCTAATGTCTATCAAGAAAAGGTGAGAGAGAGAGAGAGAGATATATATATATATATATATATAAATCCAATTGGCTGAACTCATTAAATAATATATTTAAAGAGTATAGCCAATTGGTTATACTTTAAAAAAAAAAAAATCCCAGATTTTGCTTTGTCGATAAGAGTAGTTTAGAGCATTATCCATTACTATTAGGCCATTATCAAAGTCTATTATCCTCTTTTGATTTTTTTACTTATTACACATATAAAGAATGTAGCATTTTCCTGTTTAATATTGGTATTATACACATGAGTAACCTTAATGCTTACCGAGGGTAGTTTCTGGCTTTAACCCTGCAATATTTTTGGCAACATCAATAGGATCAACGTTTGCAAGACTGCACGCAGGGGAAAACAAATTATTAGAATACCCTTAGCTCATACCAGAATCGTCCATCCTCTGATAAAAATATGCATATAATCCTTTAACCCAACTACCAAGACTAGAACCAAATATTTACACAGAGAATGCATCTAACGTAGTCCCTGAATATGGGCTATGTTAAACACCACAACTCCAACCAACACACAGAATACAGATTGCTTTCAAAAGTAAACACAAAGAAATTTGAAAGCATAAGCACTTAAAAATTGATACGTAAGTACTTACAAATGCAGTGGCCTTTCCCTTGCTGTTTCCATAGCCTCTGGATCTGCAAAATGTAATCAAACCAGTGAACACTACCCAAAGTGTATTCCAAAGAAAGCTTAATCATTTTCACAAGGAAACTCACACTAAATAATAAACAAGACTGCAAAATAGAGTTATAAATTGACAAAATGGAAAGAATCATCTAAACCTGTTTGAAGAGGACCTAAGAAGCTGCCACCGATACCAACAGCTATATTATCTTGCACCTCTCTGGGAATTTTTGATTTACTCTTTTTGCCCATCTTATGGTACTAAGAATTGACAAAATGTATTTGCAGAGATGCTAGACCAGCCAGGAAAAAAGAAATCTGAAAAAAAAAAAAAAAACCTCCATTCAAGTTTTTGAAATAGTATAGCCGCACGGCTATACTATGTAAGTTTCACAATTGCAATAGACCCGCTAGGAAAAAAGAAATTTGAAAAAAAAAATGCCATTCAAGTTTTCGAAAAATCGGCCGCCTAGGTGGGCTAGGCGGTTCCTTTTTTTTCTTTTTTTAAAAATAAATAAATAAATTGTTATAAATAAAATAAATAGTATAGCCGTTTGGCTATACTATATTTAAGTTTCATAATTGCAATTTTGTCTGAAGCTACTCTATCTTTCAGAAAAAGAAAAATAAATAATTCAATATGAGTTCTCTCAATTCTGACACTGATTTATAGTTTTTCTCTGCCTACGCACTGGGAGCATATAAGCATGGGAATATCCAATATTTAAGTTTCAGATTTCGGCATTAAAATGTTTTGGTAGCCTCTCATTAGATCAAGGCTGTTCTACACAAATGGAGGTGATGCCATTTTGGTGGTAGCATCAAACGGCATTCATTTTCTCTGGAAATGGCCACAGGACCTTAATTCCAGTGGAGTGGTAAAGAATGACATGCTTTATAATTCTTTCCTATTAGATTTCTCCTCTCTTTCCTTTCGAATTGAAACCGAAGCAACAGTTGGTCATTTGATTCTGATGATATTGATTGAACGCAGGCAACTCCCAAGGTTCACCCTAATTTATGAAAACCAAGGAGTGACTTAGAGCTGACAATGATTTCACAACTGAGCCTGCATATTTTACAATTCATTTCAAGAAAGATAAGGTTCTTTTTGAAAATTCTGCAAGCTAAGTATTCTTCAATTGGTCACACTATCTCTAGGAGGTTTTCCCTTAGGAATGACCGTCCGTTAGTTGCAACATCACAAATGTAAAACAGAGATGATAGGCCAGCCACCTTTTTGGCTTTGATCTGCAATCATCTCCTGATTCGCTTTTATGTGTTGTTGCATAAGGAACCTGTTGCGTCAAACTTTTCACATGGGCACTCTACCATCCTCGCCAAAACAAAACTGGGTATGGCACATCATTGTGCTGTGGTGTTTTTGTGTGCCTTGCAAATTCTCCTTTGCATAGAGAAAATGAACCATCAACGTAACCAACAGAGGGGATAAAAGATCAAGAGTCCTGAAAATTCCAAGAAACGGATCTCCTTGTAGAAAGGTCCTACTGCTGAAGCTGCAAAATGCATACATCATGTGATTAACTTGCATATCAGATGTAAATATCAAACAATTTGGCATGCAAAGCAAGGCAAAAAGTAAATGAAATCAGTAAAAGACAATGTCCATGGATGCATCTAACAAAACATTAGCTTATTTGTTTTGGTTGTCAAATGGCTGCAGCATTCCTAAATTATTACACACATTTGGCTCTTTACAGATCAGGTCAGTATTAAAATTTCATTACTGATTTCGGTTCATCATCATATCACATTAGTCCCACCAGTTTTAACTCAAAGTTTATTTTCAAGTCTCCATTGAGGTTGCACGAAATATCAGTTTGTATATTTGTTTATCCAAAAGGATCCCAAAATCTGCTTCAAATATTTGTTTTGTAGACAAGTTCATATAATTCCAAATGTATATACTTGTATAAAATACCTATGTAATTTGAATATGAACTGTATGCCATACGACTAATTGCATTGAAAAGCCAATCAAAGGATTTAGAAGAAATAACCAGATTCAAAATTAAATCTTTCTAAACCTCAAACAGTATTTCTTTGGTCTATAGGATTAACTTCTCGTAACCGGAATTAGTAAAGCAGGGCAATTTCTACTCTTATCAATCTCATGAAATAACCAGGTTCAAGTCTTGTTGTAAGCTAAGTAGTTGATTTACTGATTGGGTTTAGGTACTTGTTATCAGATAATTGTAACAGAACTCGTTTTAGATTGATGCTATTTTGAGATGGTCTGAAACTTTTACTTTGGAATTCAACAAATTAGTGACTTCAATTGATTCAAACGACTAGATGATCCTAAGTTATCCAAATTTCAATATTCATGAGAAAAGGAATGATGTGAATGATTTTCTTTCGTTTTTTCATGTCAGTAGGTTGTTGTCTGGAATATGGAAACACTCCAAACTGAAAGCACACCAGAGGGGCACTCCTTGATAATTACTGATGTCCGATTTAGACCAAATTCAACTCAGTTGGCAACTTCTTCATTTGACACAACTGTGCGACTTTGGGATGCTACTGAAGTAAATTCTGTGCTTCCATTTCTGTTTCATTTTTAATGTTGCCAAATGCATTTTCCATAAACAATTTTTGGTTTCCCTTCCTCTGGTTTTGATTTATTCTCAATTAAATATCTGGACCCCGACTGAAATAATTATTCAAAATAGTTGGTAACATCTTCATTTTTTTATGCTTGTTCATGAATGCTTATTCTCTCTCAAAGGAATCATAGTTTTGTTACAATATACTTTTGAGGTTGTCTAACAGGATAGTTCTATTGATGACATGCATAAGGACCCGTCTCTTTTGACTTCTGCTTTCATTATTTTATAGCTTCTACTTCTGTAAAAATGCTCCCTGATTTGCTTCAATTATATTTAATATTTCTTAGGATGTCTAGAAATAGAAACATATCCCTGGCATGAGACTAGCTTTCTTTCTTTACTGATAGGACCCATAAATTGCCTTCAGCAGGAAAGCTGAAAGGTGATAAACTTAAAAACAGCTGCAAACATGCAACAAGCTATTCAGTAAGCATAAGCAAACATTCTGCACAGCATATCTCATTTTAATTACTTTAAAAACTAGACAAAACAACAACTATATAACAAAAGCTCATCCTAAGAACAACAAACACAACACACACACACACACAGCAAATATCAAATTCCAAGAGACTGAATAAGCAAACATACATGGTAAACAATGACCCAAAAAACTGTCCAAGTGTGGCACCAGCACCAATAAAACCAAATAATCTTGAACCTGACTGAATACAGAACAAGTCAAATAATCTTTCCCCCTGATGCGTTCCCTGCCAAGAAAGAAATAAAGAACAAAATTCATTCAAAATATTGGGTGGCTTGATTTATTTATTTACTTATGAACAATTTAGCCAATCACGTTCTGCTGTTATGGAGCAGTTGATGCAAATGAGATAATGGTTGATGCAAAAAGAGATGATTCCTCTTGCCCAGACCAGATTACTCTTATTAACTCATTGCTATTCCGAGTGAGGTGCATGATCCCAAGCAAGCTTACTCACTTCCGGAATGGGAACGGGAACAGGAAGGTCCACGAGCCATGCATACGTGAGGAGGGCTCTGTTGTCTGTCTTTCGTTTTGGCTGCAACTGGAAGGTGTTCCTTCTTTGAGGTATAGGCTGGCCGCAAGATGTCCAAAGGAAGCCCATCTCTCCTTTTACATAAAAATGCAATTTTCCTTCTCAAACCCTAAGTCTAACCCGAGCTGTCTCCTCTCTCTCGCTCAGACATAACCCGCAACCTATCTTCTTCTTCAATCCTCATCCCTCTCTCTCGCTCATAGCATCATCATCATCTCATTTTTCCGAGTCAGACCCGCCCAGACACGCCCAGGCCGCCTAGGCGGGCGCCCAGCGTCTAGGTGCCGTCCAGGCCGATTTTTGGAACACTGACTGGTTAAATGAGCAGCTAGTCTGAAACAAAATGCCTTGATAACAATGTTGAAGCCATAGCTTAACATGTGAATCTAAAATCGTCAAAACAGAAGAAATACAAGAGCCACCATTGAAACCCTCTGGGCGGCCGCCTAGGCCAATTTTTCAAACACTGGCTGGTTAAATGAGCAGGCACTCTGAAACAAAATGCCTTGATAACAATGTTGAAGCCATAGCTTAACATGTGAATCTAAAATCATCAAAATAGTAGAAATAAAAGAGCCACCATAAAAACCCTCTGGGCAGCCGCCTAGGCGCCTCCTAGGCCGATTTTTCAAACACTGGCTGGTTAAATGAGCAGGCACTCTGAAACAAAATGGCTTGATAACAATGTTGAAGCCGTAGCTTAACATGTTTGGTCAGCAGTGTCCTTCCGCCTAGGCCGATTTTTCGAACACTGCCTGAATTACATCAATGCTTTAATAGTTTATCAGCCATACCTACTTATGTTGTGTTTCTGAGACAACATGGTGATCAGTGGCAGAAAGACTACCCTCTTTAGCCAATCTGGGAGACTTTTGAAGCTTCTCTTTTATAGCGGCTCCATGCTGTTTGCAAAACACAAGCTGCCCTTGGTTCCCATTGCTGCAAACCAAAGCTGTTACTGGCGGACCTATTAAGGGTCAAGGAGGTGCAGCCCTCGCCGGAAAATCTTTTGCAGCTGCAACTGAGGCTGCCTGAGGCGCAGTTCTTGTGAAGACGATGACCACTGCGTTAGTTTTCTTTCTGATAATTCCAAATGAAACGACGCCCGTTTTGAATTTGGGGAATGAAATCCTTTTAATGAAACGGTGTGTTTTGTGACTTGAAAACATTTCATTTTAATCTTATTAATGAATTCCTTTTATTGAATTCCTATTATATCCCCATGAATTCAAGCCCAAATTGGACTTGCTGAGTTAATATCCCCGTGAGTCCGTGACATTTGATTAAAAGCATGGTTAGTTTTGTGGTTGTTTCAAAATTTATATATGGCATTACTTTCTTTAGTTGATATTGACGGATTAGTTTTTTTTACTCTTTTTTCGTTGTTGCCAACTTCTTTAGTTTAATAATATGTTATTAAGTAATATCTTAGCTTTTTTTTTTTAATTACTTTGATTAGCAATATCATGGACCTATGCCGGCCAACATTCATCAGGAAAAGTCTTATCCGGAAAATGCTTACCGGCGTAGGTCTCTGTCGACAAAATCATTCATAGGGAGAGGTTTATTTTATTTTATTTGAAATTAGTTTCTTTACCCTTTTTTTTGCCAACTATTTTTGTTTAATATATGTAATTAAGTAAGATCTTACCCTTTTTTAATTACTTTAATTAATAACTAGCCTCTCTACACGCTCTTCAGCGACTGCAAGAGGCTATTTTTTATAAATTTTTAAATTTATCTTAGAATTGAAAAAGATAATGGGTAGTTGTATTCCATAAAAATATGATCAATTATATGATTTTTCTTTTAATTTTAATTTTTTTAATATGAAAAATTGTGAATTTACCATATTATCCTCATTTAATTAATAATTTTAATTCTTTATGTTTGCATTAACCAATAGCATTTTCAGGTATTTTGAATGTTTTACTATTCTCTACCTTTTGCTTTATATATACTAGCCATTTTGGCACATGCTTACGGATGTGCCAATTGGTTTTATTTTTTATTTTTTTATTTTATTTTTAAAATTAAGAAAATATAATATGGGTAATTATGTTTAATAAAAATATGACCTATTATTTGATTTTGTTTTAATTTTTAATTTTTAATTTTTTTAATATGAAAAAATGTGAATTTACCATATTATCCTCATTTAATTAATAATTTCAATTCTTAATGTTTGAATTATCCAAGTGCATTTTCTGGTATTTTGAATATTTCACCATTCTCTGCTTTTTGCTTTATATATATATATATATATATATATATATATATATATATATATATACCCTTCTATTGAGGATCCTCAAATAATTTTATTTGAGGGACGCCCTTTAAGTACCCTACAATTTTTTTCAATGATCCAAACCATCTATTTTTTAGGTCTTCATTCATAGATCATCCTTACAAAAAATTAGACAAATCGAAAACCGTTTCGACATCTAATTGGGTCCTACAAAATCAATGAATACGGTGCTTCAAGAAAGTACTAAAATTTTCAATAACTCAATTGAATGGTCAAATGATATCGGATTCAAATGATTTTTTGTAGAGATGATCTTTGAATGTGTATCTACAAAATATATTATCAGGGAACTTCCATTGAGGGATCCCTCAAATAAGCTTATTTGAGGGACACCCCTTGTAGGCCCTACTCCGGATTGTATTTCACTAATTCAAACCGTCTATTTTGTAGATATTCATTTAAAGATCATCTCTACAAAAAATCACTTGAATCCGATATCATTTGACCACTCAATTGAGTTATTGAAATTTTAGTACTTTCTTGAAACACCGTGTTCATTGATTTTGTAAGACACAATTGGATGTCAAAACGGTTTCCGATTTGTCTAAATTTTTGTAAGGATGATCTATGAATAGAGACCTAAAAAATAGATGGTGTGGATCATTGAGAAAAAAATTGTAAGGTACCCTAAATGGCGTCCCTCAAATAAAATTATTTGAGGGATCCCTCAATAGAAGGGGACTGTATATATTATATTTTAATTATTATTATTTAGTTAATAGTTAATATTTTAATGATTTCATAAATTACTTAAATATTCGAATATATTTAAGGGCAAATATGACACTATAAATCCATATTTTTGCTACACATAAATCCATGTTTTTATTGTTGGTGATATATTTAAAGAGTATAGCCGCACGGCTATACACTATATATAAATATTCTACTTTAAAGGTCTATCCGCCTTATCTGCTTGTCTGTTGGCCATATATCCTTTACTCCTGTCCCTTCTCTTTATAAATTTAATTTTATTGTCTCAGAAAAACAAATGTGATAGTTTTTTGTATCATAATAGGTTTACCATGAGTAGCCAAATTGATATCTTTTACAAATCTGAGAGGCAATTTGCTCCAATTCTATATCATCGTTGGTTGGCGTGGTCATCAATAACTGATTTTATACAAATCTCACTGATTATGATTTGCAGCGATGGCAGCGGAACCCTGATCCCGGGTACAATGTAACAATGTGATGCAAACGTTACTAAATAAATACATAAAACAATCTATACAAAGAAACTGTAAAGGAATAATCCAGAGGATTCCTATGATTTGAAATAACTTTACTGTCATTAAATAGCAGTGCCACGATCCTAATAAATATCAAAACTTCATTTGGATTGGATTGGATGTGCTAACTTCTTTCGATCCTTCCTGTGAACCAACCCGCCATTAGAAGCAGTTTGCAAAAATAACGACCCTGCACAGCCCAAGCTCTGACCGTACTTGGATTCGACTCGGCAGAGATTCAAATTTTGTCGGCTTAATTACAAATTAGCCTCAACCAACCCCCCTCGAAGTCCTGCGACTCGGAAGAAGCATCTCGTTTCATCTTTCTGGGTTTAAACATTTCCATATGAGGATCTCTTAGTGCTCAAACCCATCCGAAAAAGTGACATA
Source organism: Prunus mume (assembly GCF_029339155.1). Taxonomy (NCBI): domain Eukaryota; kingdom Viridiplantae; phylum Streptophyta; class Magnoliopsida; order Rosales; family Rosaceae; genus Prunus; species Prunus mume. The sequence goes on along the minus strand of NC_142701.1, from coordinate 17,373,898 downwards.
AATGAACAGTTAATAATTTTCTCCAATGCTTTCAAGTGAAAAGCATCTTTAGTTCCTCTATGCGAGCAGTTCGAACTTCTTGGTCAGTCAAAGCACCCGAAATTAGTCGCTGCTTACGTGCTTGTACTGCTTCCATTTTCTCCTCAACCGTTCCCTGCCATCCATGAACATCCAAGTAATATAACACCAATCAGAAGGGTGAATGTCGTCACATTCATGGGCGATGATGCCCTTTGAAATTCCAATACTTAGTAAGAGCCACCCGACCCAGTCCATTGTAAAGAAATAAGACATTAAAATTTATCAGATAAGAAAAAGGACCTTCATGATAAACCGCCTGATCATCACCCTTTTTGTTTGACCAATACGATGAATACGCATGACAGCTTGTTCCTCCACAGCTGGATTCCACCATGGATCCTACAAACATTGCATTACAACAATTGTAAGTTTACCCCATCACAAATTTATCTTCAAAATCTCAATTGTATGCATACCAAGACAAAGGCATTTGATGCTGCCGTTAGATTTATTCCAACTCCTCCTGCCTTCAGTGACATTAGTAACACCTGATACAACAACCAAGCTCCAACGGTTACATCTAAACTGTTTACTAGAATAAAAAAATACACACAAGGAACAAAACTAAACAAAATAGAATACGATGAAGTCAGCAGTCAAAACCAGAATGTCACTATCTTCTGAAAACTGTTTTAACACTTGTTCACGCTGCTGTTGATTCAGCGTCCCATCAAGGCGAAGAAATGGAATGTTACTCCTAGTTGGAAAATTAAAACAAATATTAATCAAACTCTCGAGCAGCAAATTACCAGGATAATATAACTCAAACACAAACAGCACATGGTGGAAAGAGGATTGCTTCATTACATCACATGTACTGTCCTTGCTTCAGCATAGTCATGCACTCACACAACTAATGTACTTTTTTAAAAAATTTAAAAATCTGGTAATTTTTACCGAGAAAGAGGGATCTGCAAGAGGTCCAGAAAAGCTGTCCACTGGCTGAAGACAATGCTCTTTGAGCCTGACAAGCGAAGAGATTCAAGTTCACGCAGAAGAATATTAACTTTGGATGATTCCACCCAGTTTTTCTCAACATCAACCTGGAATCGACTCTCAGTTGGTGCTGTAATAAGATCTTGCTTACTCATGTTCTTCCTGTAATGAGAAACTGTTAAACTGACTAAAATAGTAACTTCCAATATAAAAACTTCACGAAGAACAGAAAATAAACCTTGGCTTGAGATAAAATTGAGATACTAAGGTAATACTTGAATATACCTACACACAGGACATAAACCAGAAGCTGAATTCCGCCAACTTGACAAGAGACATTCACGGCATAAGCGGTGAGCACAAGGTGTCAACACTGCATCTTCAAAGGCTTCAAGACATATTGGACACTCTACATGTTCCCCCTTACGCATTTCTTCTACAACTTCTTGAACATAAGCCCGTGAAGGCAGATCTTTGGCTTCCCCTTCCAAAGAGTTCTGGCTGCCTTTAAGGAAACGCCTAGCTAGCTTATTCAGGTCAGAAAATTCTTGTGTATCACCTCGACTGAACAAATCAAACAAGCCTAACGCTTAGTTGTATGAACTTGAGACATTTTCCACTCTGCATTTTTACTCATTTACCGTAAATCCAATAAGTGGAAAAAAGGGGGGTTAACACACACCTCATCACAAGAAACGGATGATCACAACATTGGCGAAGACGTAAAAGTAACTCCAATATGGATGCATAATTATGAAGAACCCGTCCTTGCTCTACAAATTGATCAAATTTCACCTGATAATTAAAATAGACTTGTTAATATACTGCATTATACAATAGATCAAAAGAACCGGCAATCAGGGAAATCCGAATATACCTTTGATCTTTTAAAGAGGGCCTCATAGAAGTCTTTTTCAGCTTCTGTGAGTTCACAGTAAATCACCTGAATATCAGCTGGGGGAAGGACTAAAATTGGCCTGCAACAAACAAAAAGCTTTAGGATCCAAAAATAAAATTTGAAATGAATAACGTTCTTGGGCCGTTAATTCACCTGCCATCGCGATCTGTGCTAAACTTGGTTCTCCTTAACATGATTGGCTTTAAGATGGATTGAACCAAATTCAACCCTCTCTCATCACCCTCCTCAAAAGGTTTTTGGATGAGTTTATTCCACCTGAATTATATAGGGAGTAGATAAATCAGACAGTATTCATGCTACAACTCAAAGGGGAAGAATCAGAGATAAATTAAAGTTTGTGTTCACATACAATTGTGAGATTCTAAAACTTTGACAAATGATTCAAATTTCAAATCTTTGCATCCACATCACACTACATATGTTCCATTTGGAAAAGGAAAATAGAACTCACCATGCCCAGTTTCCCCAAGGTTCAACCCTCAAAAACCGAAGAAGACTGTAAATGTCCTCCAGGTTGTTCTACGGCAACAAAATTAAATGTCAAGAAACATAACAAAATGAACCTCTAAAAATTAATAAAATTTCCTATCTCAAAGAATAAAATATTCATCCCAATACAGATATACGCATTAAAAAAATCAGGGTTTTTACTACGCTATGAAGACAGTAAACAGCCTCCTTCAAGGAATTGAGAATGTTGGGAGAGATTCTCCCTTTACTTGAAACTTAGAAACATAATAAAACATACAATGAATTTACTTCTCACAAAAGGAAGAACTTTCTAGAACCACACGATTTCTTTACATAAATTTCTGATAAAATACTTCACCTGTATTGGTGTGCCGGTAAGACACCATCGACGACCAGCAACTAAAGCAGCAGCAGCAACAGAAATTTGGCTCTTAGAGGATTTTATGGTATGCGCCTCATCAAGAACCACTCTAAACCAACTAACCGAGTAAAGTCCCCCATTGTCCTTAGGATTCTAGATGTAGGGAGAGAGTGGGGAAAGTATAAAGAAAGAAAGAAAGATGCACAAATTAATCTTCTGTAAAGAAATGTATAACTAATAAAATTTGCACAATATACAAATAGGAGATGTTTAGATTACCTCTGCAGAAAATTCTGAGGCTAACACTCCGTATGAAGTGATTACAACATCACTTTGAGCTAAAAATTTTGCATCCTTCTGCCTACTTTGTCCATAATGAACATATACCGATAAAGATCCAGGTTGCGCATGAGTTTCAATCTCTGCCTGACAACAAACTCAAATGTCTATATTAACTCCCAAATATAGAATCCTTATCACTGTGCACGTAACACTCTGATACTGGCGCAAGTACCAACTTTCAGAGCAGGTGTAAGTATGCAGAACTACAATTGGTGTTCTTCAAAGTGACAAAAACTACCTTCCACTGGCCTAGAAGAGTCATAGGACATATAATCAAACTGCCACCATCTGCAAGGGTGTTTTTTCGCTTCATAAACTTATCAAATCCTGAAAAGCTTGTGACCTTCTTTGGTAGGTTTGATGGGGAATGGTCTGAAATGTCACTAATTTCAATATCTTCACTGGAGGACTGGCTTGTAGGGTGACTACCTGATAATCCATGTCCTGAATGAGCAAGAAGGAGTGCTATTGTCATAATGGTCTTCCCCAAGCCCATAGAATCAGCCAGAATCTTCAAATGCACGATAAAGGCAATACAATCAACACATAAAAATAAAGTTTGAAAAAATATTTAATTATGGTTTGAGCCAACTTGAGACATACTCCTCCTCTGGCCATTTGAAGTGTGCTTGGAAATTCTGTTGTTGCATCCCCAGAAAACGCATTCAAATAGATAACACGGTCTCTCCTATATGCAAAACACCCCAATAAATATTGAATCATAAGGTAGCATAATCCAAGGTTAACAGCCCAACATACTTGTCTGCAAGATGATATGCCTCCCAACAAGGGTGAAGAGTCATTGCTCCCTCATCGATGCATTGTCCTTTTTCCAGTTGGATCATCCAATGGAGAGCCTGCTTCTGGTATGGACGAAGTTCACACTGAAGTGTGCTTGGAGGATCCATTTCCTGAAATACAATACTTCCTTGGTTATTTTTCAGCTCTATTCAGGAGCAAGCTCCATGCATGTAAAAAGATGCTTGCATAAGTCACAATACCTCTAGCTGAGAGCTGTCTCCAACACCAACAATGTTATCAAGGTCAGCATCTGAAATGGACTCCTCATTTTCAACTTCACCTCCATTTCTACCAGGGTTTTTAGGCTTATTGGCAAGTAGCATTGGGGCACAAAGCCCAGAACTGTCCTGTTCAGGTAAAATTACGCAATGAAATCCTGAGAACACAATTAGAATAGATAACAGTAATTGTCGTGTCAATACCTTTGGGTCCAAAGGGCGCTTTCTCGTATACAAGTCACTGGGAGTGAATTCTGCCTATTAAAAAAATAAAGGAATGACAACATCACCACCTCTGAACAAAAAGAAAGAAGTTTAAAGCAATGCCATATACAGAATTTCCATAAGAGGGTCCACAAGTCATTATAAAAATGATCACCTTCTTGAAAGGAGTTAGGCCTAGCAACCGGAACAATGTTGGAAGAGGAGGAACCACTGTTTCCTCCGTGGAGTTATTCGCTGCCTTAAGCGAGGTCTTGTTTTGCTTAAGGAACATTGAACTATTGATATACACGCTGAATCAACCCCATTAAAAAAATAAATCAAAGTCATTAACCATAAACATTACTCAACCAATACAAATCATGCAACAGTCCTAGAAAGGATTTGCATTCAGAACTGTCACTAATTTTCCAAATGGCCAAATGGGCAGCTAATAAATTATTCAAAATATATTTCTTCACGAAGAGTATACCTTATTGACAAAACAATGGTGTCCATAATGCTCAAGATATCAGGAGCAGATTTGCAATGCCCCTCAATTCTAATCTTCTTATCCCTCACAATCGGCAATAGACACCGAGCCCATTCCTTAGGTATTCGACCAATCTACCAAAACCCATTAATTCAAACACAATAAATCAAATTATAAATAGCCAACCAATTACATCGCATTCCCAATTCTCCAAAAATTTACCTCTCCCGAATCTTTTGTTGAGAACCTCACAATCTCTGAGCAAGCGGCAACCTGACGTCCCCTCCCAAAACCCTTGCCGGGAGACGGCGAAATCGAACTGCTCTTTAACGGAAAAGTGAAATCCACTTCGTCTCCAGCCTTGATCCTCCTACCTCTACACGTTGATAGACCGGCCACTTCGCTGCAGCCCACAAACCACCACTCGCTCCCCATCAAGCTCTCACACCGAGCAACATCTTCAACAACGTCATCACCTGAATTACTGGGACATCTACCACCATTTCCTTCGTTCTCCAATGAGCAATTACTCTTCTGACCTCCATTCTGGTTCGAATTCACGACATCAGAGCTCAAAAGTTTGGGCTTCTTTGGAAAACCTGATCTTTCTTTCGATTTGAAACTGTGCGTGTCGAAGATTATGTTGATTGCGGCGGTGACGTCGTTGTTGGCCATGTGCAGGGCTCTGATTATGTCCATGTCCGAGTATGCCGAGCCGACGATTGTTCGGACGGTAGACAACAGTTCCTCCGTAACCTTGTTCCCCATCGTGAAAATTTTTCGAAAAACAAAAACCCTAACCCTAATTACACGTGTGCGAATTGAAGTTCGAGAGTGTAGGATTGAGTGTGAGACTCCTGCTGGGGCTGGTTTAGAATTAGCAATTAGGGTTTCAGAGAGGTCGGAGTTTTGCAAAACCCCAGTGCTAAGATGCGCTGCGGTACAAGATGGCAGAGGCTTAGTTTTAGCATTGTGTGTCTGCAACAGAAAAAGGCGCGAGTGAGGTTGTAAAGACATGAGAAATGGCGGGGACGGTAATATATGAATTGCGGGACGGAGGCTTCTATCACACGCCCGTGACGTGACACGTGTTCCGCATGTGATTGCATGTGGAAGGTCACATGTTAATTTAATAATGATTTTTCTTTTCATTTTAATTTTTTTAAAATATAAAAATGTGTGAATTTACCATATTATCCTCATTTAATTAATAAATTTAATTTTTAATGTTTGAATTAACCAATGGCATTTTTAGTATTTTAAATATTTTATCATTCTGTCTTTTGCTTTACATATATATATATATATATTTAACTTTCAATCCTAAACACAAAATATTTAATAAAATATGAGGAATTTTTATGAAATTCTTTAAATAATGAAACAATGAGAGAAACTTCATTGTCTCATGTTGTTGTATCTCTCTTATCATATACAAGTTATTTTCCTTTTATTTTTTATTTTTTATTTTTATACAAGAAATTTCCCATAGCAACCCTAATAATTTCCAAATTTTTTTATATGATTCAAACATAGTTAGGTAAGGTAGTAATAATTTTCTTTTATTCTCGTGATTCATGCCAATTTTGCCTTTTGACATATTATTGTTCTATATTGAATACATATTTATTGATTAATGTTTTAATAAAATATTTTCATGCTATAGTTGGTGAAATCTAAACAGCTAATATTATAAAAACTATAAATAAATATGTGCAGGTGTTTAGCTTTATTAATTTGAGGTCTTGAGTTCGAATTATCTTTCTCTATTACATTGAGATTTCAAATTTGAATATTTAACTTCTGTTTTTGTAAATAAATTTTCTTTTTTAATATAAAATGAACAAAATTAAAATTTTTTTCTTGAATAATTAATACTAGCATCTCTGTACGCGCTCACGTAACGTGAGAGGTTTTTTCTAGTACCAGCGCTTTATGGTTTGAACAAATTTAATCCGATAAACTGTATAACCCAGCCTTATATTTCCATTTTTAGCCCTTTTAATCTTTACCCGAACCGAATGGAACGAACGATGTGGCGAAAATAGAAATAAGCGGAAACGCAGGGTGGGGGATGACGTAGAAGGAAATCAACTCATCGAAAATCTCCCTGTCAAATTAGGCGGCCGGTAAGAACGAATAGACGACATAGCGTCTGACTTGCAATAGAGAAAAATTATATATAAAAAGAAACGCCAACAACCACCAACCCCCACCTTACTTCCCACTTAGAATTCAAAGCACTTTTGACTTCTCTCACTATTTTTTTTTTCTTCTACTAGTTTTTCACAGCATCGCAATCTTAATTTGCTGCGCATTCGATCTGCTCTGCTTGATCAGGTTCGTAATTTTTTCTTTCTTAGTAGATATGCTCACTCAGTTTTGATCGCTTGTCGATATCTTAGATCAATTTTTTCAATTTTGATATGTGTTATATGCCTCTCAAGCTTCTATTGTGTTCTTTTTTTTCAATTTCCAATTCCATTTTCTATAATGAAACGAGCAATTTGGTTTTGAAAAGTTCTTTGTTGTGAAATTTTGATATATAAATTTTTGAATTCATATTTTGTGTGCCAACAAAACCGAGGAAAGCAAATTACTTTGATTGTAATTAGTGGGTTGCAAGAAAGGAGCTCAATCTCCAATGCTTTTTCGCTGCCAAAAATTGCCACATTGACTTTGTTTGATTTGCATGTAGATCACGAGCTGCTTCTGATCGAACTACGGTTTAGCTCTGTGGAATAGCTTTGAGCTGCTTGTACAGCTTAGAAAATGGGATCGGGATCATGGCACATGGAGAGAAGAGATAGTTTTAAAAATGAGCCGGTGAGAGATGTTGAGCATGTGCTTGAAAATGGGTCTCTCTCAATCATCGTGCTTGGCGCTTCTGGTGATCTTGCCAAGAAGAAGACTTTTCCAGCACTCTTCAACCTTTTTCAGCAGGTTTCTTTTGAACTTCGTTTATTGCCAATATGATTGATCATGAACATACATGAATCGCAACAAACCCCTAACACTCTTTGGTTACTATATCCAAGTTATAGTTGTCCTTAAAGTTTGATAACACGTTCCTTAGTGCTTATTAAGGATTGCGTAGAATATGCTGTCAAACCATGCACTGTGAATCTGTGATAGTGACTTTGTTTTTGGGTGTGCTGTTCTCTAGGGATTTCTGCAACCAAATGAAGTTCACATTTTTGGCTATGCAAGGACTAAGATTTCAGATGATGAGCTAAGAAACCGCATACGTGGGTGAGCTTTCTGGCCTACGATTTTCCCCGTACATTATTTTCGCAAGTCCATTTCCATTCATATGAGTGGAAATGGTTAAATTTCCTACTACAGTCCTTAACTTCAAGCTTCTTTTTGCTCACTTTAACCAATGTTAGGTTTATTTTCTTTTACTGCTGTATAATGAGAGGTATTTGATGGTTGATAATGACTGCAGATATCTTGTCCGGGACAAAGGAGCTTCACCAAAGGACTTGGAAGATGTAACCAAGTTTTTGCAACTGGTTAGTGCCCTTGTGCAACATTTTTCGATAATTCCATCCATATAATTTCATTCCTGTACAGATATTCAGTTGCTTGATAATTTTTCCTTATAGATCAAATATGTAAGTGGTTCTTACGACACTGAGGAGGGGTTTCGGCTGCTTGATAAAGAAATTTCAGAGACTGAAGTCTCAAGAAATGGTGTGGACGGAATATCCCGCAGGCTTTTTTATCTTGCACTTCCTCCATCAGTATATCCTTCTGTCTGCAGGATGATCAGGCATTGTTGCATGAATAAAAGTAAGCTTTTTTCCAATACTATTTAGGTTTCAAACGTGTTGTATTCACATGGATAACTTCAATTACCTTTTTTTTTTTTTACCCGATTCAAGCAATCATACATGTTGGCATTAAAGGGTTCCAGAATGAAATTAAATGACAGGTTAGTGTTAACCTTTACAAATGTCTGCTTATAATCATTTCAGCTGATCTTGGTGGATGGACTCGTATTGTTGTTGAGAAGCCTTTCGGCAAGGATTTGGAATCTGCAGAGCAACTCAGTACCCAGATTGGGGAGTTGTTCGAAGAATCACAAATTTACCGTATTGATCACTATTTGGGGAAGGAATTGGTGCAGAATCTGGTATTATTATAATATCTGCATACACCTGCATAGACGTTGCTGGTTATTATTATTAATGAAATTGGCTTATACTTTATTGGTATGTAAATTTGCAGTTAGTACTTCGGTTTGCAAATCGATTTTTTTTGCCCCTCTGGAACCGAGACAACATTGAAAATGTACAGGTGAGAATCCTTCCTTCAGTGCTGATGTTTGGGTGTCAGTATAACATTGACAATGTATAGAGTACAGGTGGTACCTCCAGACATTTAGGATGCAGTAAATTTCATCCCCTCTTTTAATTTTTTAAATTCTGTTTATTTGGCAGATTGTGTTTAGGGAGGATTTTGGAACTGAAGGTCGAGGTGGATATTTTGATGAATATGGGTATGCTTCACAGTGCTATTGTTGCAGTTTGTTCCTTAAGCAGTACTGAAAAAGAATGATTTCATCCTCTATAAATGTTGTGTATTGTTAAATTATCTTGAGTTTTTGTAATCTTTGTTACTAGCATCCATATTTCCTGCTGTCTATGGGGAAAAAAGGTTTATGTTGTTAATGTATCTGGTTTTTATCTGTGAAATATAATTAGGATGCACTAACTAATCTGTTTTCTTTTTCGTGCAGAATTATCCGTGATATTATTCAAAATCATCTATTGCAGGTAAGACCTTGGTATTAAGTTCGAGGTATATTTGACGTTATTAGCAATTCCATCTATACAATATTATTTATATCTTTATTTTTGAGGAATCAATAGTTTCAAATAACTCTGAATATCAATTAGTTTACTTGTTTCAGAGTTGTAATTTTCTTGAGATCTAAGAACTAAGAATGCATGCGAACTCTTGTGATGAGAACTTATATAAAATTGGTATACCTTATGTATTGTGGCCCCATCTCCAAAATGTCTACAACCTTTATGCATCAGAATTTCTTCCAACCTTCTCTCCCAAGGAACCTTCATACCAGGGAAAAAGGCATTTAAATTTTCACCTGATTTATTTATACCTAATTTTCTCTGCAGGTTCTTTGCTTAGTTGCCATGGAAAAGCCTATTTCCCTAAAACCTGAGCATATCAGGGACGAGAAAGTAAAGGTATGCACATATGATAAGGCATCATACAATTATATTAACAGGTTTGCAGAAGAAACAAAAAATAAAAACAATTTGACCTGTCACCGTATATGACATATAATGTTCTTTCATAATATGTGCTCTTAGTTCCCAAATTCCTTTTTGTATCACTTGATGATTAATGAACTTACATTTTAGGTTCTTCAATCAGTACTACCAATTGAGGACGATGAAGTTGTTCTTGGACAATATGATGGCTATAGGGATGATCCAACTGTTCCTGACCACTCAAACACTCCAACTTTTTCAACCGTGGTTCTGCGGATCCACAATGAAAGATGGGAAGGTATGGTAACTTTCAAAATTCATTGGAAGTAATTTCCCATTTGGGAAGTAGTCTTGCATTGGAGATGCAGATTAATGATAATGGTCGTTATATGAATTTATATTATGCATTGAACTTACTCACCATCAACACTATTTTCTTCAGGTGTTCCTTTTATACTAAAGGCTGGGAAAGCATTAAATTCAAGAAAGGCAGAAATAAGAGTTCAATTTAAGGATGTGCCTGGTGACATATTCAAATGTAAGACACAGAGCTTTATTATTCGATATGTTGTTGTTGGTACATTTTTGCACTCCATATTTTGTTTTTGGTAGTATTATAAATTCCTTATTTGGTTCACTATTACCTCATTGTTTAGGTAAGAAGCAAGGGAGAAATGAGTTTGTAATACGCTTGCAACCTTCAGAAGCCATGTACATGAAACTTACGGTAATGCGTTCACTGCCGAGTTCAATAACGATATTTTTTAGCTGATATCTCCAGATCTGATGTGCATAGTATCAGACAAAGCCTTCATATGGTGCTTGGTTTCCTGTCAAATTACTAATCAACTTTAGAGAAAGTTCTGAACAATAATCTGAATCCTGCTCAATAGTGTTGGAATACTTCACAGGTTTCTGAAAATCCAAGTAATAGAAACCCAGGCTTTATTTGTCATGTTCATTAAGCAGAGAAAAGCTAGGAGACTCCTTTGTCTTCATCACGTTCACTTACTAGCTCAATGTCTGTTATGCAGGTCAAGCAGCCTGGACTGGAGATGTCGACTGTCCAAAGTGAATTAGACTTGTCATATGGGCAACGATATCAAGGGGTAACGATCCCAGAGGCTTATGAGCGTCTAATTCTTGATACGTATGTCCACTGCCTTTCTATTTCTAGAATCTTTCATGTAATAGCCATATGCTGCTTTTGTTTATAACTGTTGAAGTCCAGCCAACTTGAAGGGTACATGTTAAAAGAGGGATTACATATCTAAACCATGTGAATAACAAATACATAGGATGCAAGGAAGTGACCCGTGCAACAATAATACATAAGATACAAACAACTGATTTTTAATATTTAATCTTCCCATTGATTATTCAAGCATGACAAAGGGAATATGTTTTTTGGTTTTTTCAGAATAAGAGGCGATCAGCAACATTTTGTACGCAGAGATGAGTTGAAGGTAACTACATTGTGCACTTATTTTCTTGGCACACTGCCATTTTCCCTTTTGACTGATTTATTGTGTTAATACACATCAGGCGGCCTGGGAAATCTTCACGCCTCTTCTGCACAGAATTGACAATGGTGATTTGAAACCGCTTCCATACAAACCAGGCAGTCGGGGTCCTGCAGAAGCCGATGCTCTGCTAGAAAAAGCCGGTTATGTACAAACACATGGCTACATCTGGATTCCTCCCACCTTGTAGAAGGCTTGCCTTTTTAAAGTTTCAGCTCGGGCTTGCCCCTATCCAGTGTGTGCCATAAACCATAACGTCGTGTTGTTACATTGCAAGCTTTGTAAGTTATGCCTTAAGAATAAGTGCGCGATCGAAATGATGTGTGATTCAAAATAATTAAATGTTTCGATTCGTAAGCCATCTGTACCTGAGGATGTGAATTGTGAAATTCCAGATGTCGTTTGCAAATTCAAAATACCCGGTTAAAGGTAAGATGAGGAGCTGTTGCTTCATCCCAAGTTGGATGGAGAACAGCACTTTGATCATTTGATTGTGACATAAACATAATTTATATGATAATCAATGGAAGATACCTTAGCGGATACTTTATGCTAAGTTAGATAAAATGCTTGAAATTGACTGATTTGGAGCTTCTGCGAATATAATATATTTTACAAAGGAGCATCCGTACTATAGTAGATAGAATGTCTGTGTCACAACTTACAACTTACAATTAGCAATATGCTTATCTTTTTTAAACTTTCCTAATTGTGCGATTTAACCCTCCTTAATGATCCAACTCCAAATTGGACTTGGCAGGTCCTCCCTTATTGACCTGATTAACCATGGTAATGAGATTCCTTTCTTTCAAGTTTGAAACTTTCCTTGTAGTAAAGAGGAGAAAAAGAATCTTTGTACGAGAGGAGAAAGTCTTGGGTGACGTGGCAGTTATCTCACGGTGGTATGGGGTCTTCACGCGCGAGAGAGCCCTATCCTTATCCAAAGAGAGAATTTTTATGTTATGGGGATAACATTGTTTTGTTATTCTCAACTAATCAAATTTTATCAAGTGTGATAACTTATTCACATGACGAAACATAATTCGTTAGAGATAACAAAATAATATTATCCATATTATTTACAAGTTCTTCTCCAAGTTTTCTAGTGAAAGAGTGTTTTTTTTTTTTTATCGAATTGGAGTTCTTGTTTTGTGGTTTTCTTTGAATAAAAGGAAAACATAAATTACAAAATTCCCAGTCGTGGTAGTGCTTTAATTAATGAAAGGAAATCCAACAAAATCATAGAGTTTAATTAAGGAAATAAAATTTTATTTTGTGGAGTGGTAAATAAGTCAAAGCCTTAGTTTAAAAAAATCAAAATCAAAAGGCAAGGGTAAGACAGAGAGCAAGGAATCTTGAAATTGTCTCCGCGTAAAAAGGAGAAGAGAAGATGGAGTCGTTGTTGGTGTTGGTAAAGAAAGAGGTTAAAGGACCAGGAATATCCATCCAGGAAGACGTTACCCGCCACCAGTCTCTCCCTCTCTGTCCACGCGTCCTTTTCCCAACCTTCCCTGCTCTCACTCTCTGTGCGCCCTTAATTTGGCACGCACGCTCTGTTTTCTCACCTTCCAATTTCTGTTTCCTCCCTCCCCTTTTCTTCTTCTCTTTGGTTTTCTTTTCCTCCTCTCTCTCTCTCTCTCTCTGCGCATTGCGTTGGTTCGTTGGTTGGTCGGTTGCTTGGACGGTTGGGTCAAATTAACCTCTGCTTTTCTCTGCAGCATCAGATTCGGTAATTTCAAGCTTCACTTTTTTAATCTCCAAATCCGTTTCAATCTTTTTGTTTATCTTATTTTCCTTTCCTTGTCTCTTTCGCTTAACCCACCCACATAATAACTCTATTTCGATTATGGTTTCTCTAACACCAATCTTTCCTCATCCTGAAAACAGCGTTGCTTTGAATTCAGCTTGTTTGGTACTTTTAACCAAATTATGAACTTTTTTCCTTTTTCTTTGATAATCAACCTATTAGAAAGTTGGGTTCTTTTTCTTCCCTTCAATACAGGAACCTCTTGTAGAATTTCAGGTGCCTTTTGTTTTCTTTATAATTTTTTGCCTCCTGGAATGGAATGTTTTCCTTGTATTCTTGACTTGCTTTTATATTTCAATCTTTCCTAGTCGGCTCTCTTGATTTATCTTCTGCCAGCAAATCTAGGTTTCTTGGTACCATCAAGCTCGCGTTCTATTTCTATCTATTAGCTGCAAACGATGGCTTTGAATCTCTCTCGTGGCTCAGTCTTGCCTGCGTATCCTTCTTCTGTTTGGTACTCTAATGGGTATGTGATGGATCAATACAAAGAAAATAATTTGGATGGTGTTTGTGATGATTCGTCAAGTTCTTGGGGTTTCAATTTGGATTTGAGGAATACCCATTGGGGGACTGAATTGGGTGGCTATTGTGACCATTCTGCTGATGATATTGTGGATCGGTTGCCTGTTGATCCTTTTGGAATGGGGATAAGGTCTACTTTTACTGCTATCACGGGTTGGCTTCAAGGTTTTGAAAAGGAACACGAATCTTATGGCTCTGGGTTGCATGAAGCATTTGGTGGTGGATTATTGGCAGGTTTCAATTGGGCTTGGAATAGTGCTGTGATGTTTCAACCGGAAGTTTGTGACCTGAGATTTGATGGAATATCAATTCCATATGATAGCTTTGATCAGTATGGGATCAATGATGGAGGTTTCGTGTTGGATGGCAATGTGGAGGAGTTTCTGAGTTTTAGCGGGAACTTGGATTTTTGTGATGGAGCTAAGGAACTGCAAGTCGAAACTAAGGACATACAAGGTTGTAGCATTATGCACCCTAATGGTGAGGGGAGTGCTCCACATGATGCTATGTTTTATGCATTGAGTTTTCTTGGTGTTAAGGACCTTCTTTCAGTTGAAAAGGTTTGTAGGTCTTTTCGTGATTCAGTTAGAAGTGACCCTCTCCTATGGAGGAGTATTGTCATTGATTGGCCGTTGAATGAGATTGTCACTGATGATGTTCTTATAAAGTTAACTGACAGGGCTCAAGGCACTCTTCAAGCCTTGACTCTAGTGCATTGTCTCCATATCACTGACTTTGGGCTGCAGAGTGTGTTTGACCGCAACCCAAAGCTGACAAAGGTGAGTATTTGAAACTTTGTATTTTCTATTTTCCTGAACTGGATACGTCTGTTTCCTGTTTATGGTTTTGTATATCAGTGTATCTCTCCAATTTTCAGTGACAATAATTTTTGAAAGAGATGCTCTTATGCTGCTTTCTCTTAGAATATAATGTTCTGAAGTTACATTTGACCCCTGAGGCTACTTTCATATAGGGGCTTTTTGCCATAAGCCACAAATAACTACAATTTCATATATGTTTTCTATGAAAAACATTTCTTGTGTGCCTCCTATTGAAAGTAAAAGTGAAAATCTCGTTCGCCATCAGTTATCAAACATGGGGCTATAAAACTTGGTGAAGTTATTGTATCTTGCTGTTCTTACAGGCCTGTTGAGATGAACTCATGTCGTTTATAGCAAGTAGGTTGAAGACTATTATTCCTGTAGTGTTTAAAAAAAATAAATAAATAAAAGGTGAACACCTTTGGTTATATGCCAATGTGTGTTGTTGTGTCTAATACAATGTCAAGAACAATGGGGTGAATAAGTTTTGGATTGATTTTTTCATATCTCCTATGTATTAATATCAATAAATTTAACAATTGATGCAGCTCTTGATGCTGAACATGTATTCAGTGTTTCGTTGTAGATTTTGCAATTGATTAGTTAACTGATATTGAAAGTCAATGTAGTCTTTATCATGTAAACTGGTAGTGCTCTTTATGGGTATTTTGCCTCTTCGTATCATCATGCTAAATGTGTGAAGTTTATAGGAGTTCATTAAACCTTGCTTTCTATGTAGTTTAAGTTCTTTCTAATATGAATGTACACCTTTTTCCCTGTGCAGTTAAGTGTTCCAGGATGTCTTAAAATAAGTGTTGAGGACATCTTGTTAAACTTATGGACCTTGAAGTCTGCAGGCAAACCTGGAATAAAGCAGTTAAGAATTGGTGGTCTCTCTGGTATAACAGAGAGGCAGTTTGAAGAGTTGAAATTCTTGCTTGGTGCAGATAACTGTGTTCAGTTTAGAGCACCAAAACCACGGTTTTTTCATGGTGGGCTGTCACATCTCTCTTGTGATGATGATTGTGCCATCGACGTTGAAGAGTGCCCCAGGTGCCAGAAACTAAGTTTAGTTTATGATTGCCCAGCAAAGAGTTGCCAAGGGAAACATCATGCTGATCAGATGTGCAGGGCTTGCACGCTTTGCATAGCTCGCTGTATTAGTTGTGGGTGCTGCCTTCAAGACACTGATTATGAGGAGACATTTTGTCTAGACTTGCTCTGTATGGTTTGTTTGGAGAAAATACTCAAATGTAGGCATGGAGAAAAGGGTGCTCCCAAGTGTGCCTTTTTTTGTCAGGAGAACAGGTATCAATTTTGCCTTATTGGCTAATGGAAAGACATTGCATATTCGTTTGCTGTTGGTTGTGGATTAGAATCTACAAAGGGTGGTTGGCTGTTCAGAAATGGGCACAAGCAATTTAATGCATACTTGGTTGCCACAGTAAGGAGTTGTATTACCATGAGGAACTTGCAGCTTGTGAAGCTGGAGATAATCTCCGGAGGACCGGAGGAAGGAAAAGGGAAATGAAAAAAAAAGGAAAAAAGGAAATGAAAAAAAAAAAAAACAGAAAAAAAGGAGGAGGGAAGAATAGAGATGAGAGGAGGTTACAACAGAAAGGTTGATTGAAATAGGGGAAAGTAAAAAGAAAGGAGAGGGAAAGTATATCAGAGGTTGAGAAGTATGGCTTGAACATGTTTAGTTAGCTCTTGCCAAAGTGGTTCCTGTCCTGGAGGGAGACTTACCAACCCCAAGGACCAAAGGGCAATGAAGAAAATTTGGTAGGGGAAGTGGGGAAATCATCATCGAAGTCGAGTAAGTTTTTTTGGGTGCAGAAGAAGAGCAGCAGCCATTCAGGGGGGTGTCATGCAGAAAGTTATGGGAGAGCTGTCGGAGCACTGATCTATTTGTTATATACCAAGTTTGTGGAATCTTGTTTTTAAGCAAAATAATCAATAAATAAGTTGTATGCATTTATAAAATATAAACCAATTTCGTTTTTTATGTTGCTATCTATTTTTCTTTTTTATTTCTTTCCTTGCATCTATATAAATGTCAGCAACAAGTGTTTGCCAAGAAGCAAACCGAACAATACCGTCGGTCCATAAAACAGTCAGGATCTGTTGGGATATCTTTTATCTAAAACCCATACCGTCAAAGTCTGTTATATGGACGGTTGGGTGGGTTTGGGGTGATGATTATATGGACGCTTTTACTCCTCAATTTAACAATAAAATTAACAGACTTTGACGATAGGACCAATTTGATACTAAATAGAGAGTTGAATGACTATTAAAATGAAAAATTTAGTTCGTGGACTGAAATGAGACTAAAGCAAAAATTGGAACCATTAACAACAACCCCTTGAGTATAAATATATGTTTCAACATGTAGCGGTTTGATAAAGATTAAAGAGGCATTGTGGGCTGCATAATACCGATAAACCCTACCTAGCTAGCCCATTCCATGACTGTCTCCCTCTGAGTGACTCAACTGCTCCGAGGACCCAGCGTCCTATCCTCCTCCTCAGTCCGACGCCAACTTCTCAATCTTCCCCTTCTTCCCTTTTTTCTTTCTTTTTTCTTCTGCCTCGTCACATTCACAGGAAAGCCAAGCCAAGACTTGAAAGGAAAAGTTAAACCCCTAATCGTCATGGAGAACGGTGAAATTCCCGAAAACGCCAATGAACGTAAGGCTTTCTTTCATAATCTCAGTTCTCAAAGGTTGCTGGGTTTTTTCAGTTAGGCTGTCTTAATTTCTTCTTCATCTCTTGAAATTATTATTATTATTTTTTTAAATTGTACCTTTTGCTCAGATTGCCCGGGTCCTCAATCCGATTCTGCTGGAAAATCTGATGCGTGCGAAGGATGCCCGAATCAACAAATTTGTGCTACTGCTCCAAAGGGCCCTGACCCAGGTTTCCTTTCTCTCTTTTACTGCTAAAGCTGCAAACTTTGAATTGTTTTTTGGTTAATATTGGCCGGTGATATTTGTAAATTCTTTATTTTGTGCTGCTGTGAGTGATTCAGCTATGACTAGCATTTAGATGAACAAGCCAAAGTAGATGCTTTTATGTGAACTTCATGAAGTTGGTGATTCAGCTATAATTTATGTGCTGCCTCCGAAATCCAAACTTAATTTTATAATTACGTGGCTTATACCTTGTTATATCTTTGATGGTGTTGTTGTGGGAAGGGGGATAATCTACAAAATCAAAAAAGAAAAAAAAATAGAGACTACAAGGCGTTACAACTTACATTTATCAGTAGCTAAGCTGTATTTCAAAGTTTCATTAGGTATTGTTACAAGGCGTCCAATTTATGCAAGTGCATACAATTTCAGTAACCCTTCTGTGATTTTCTTCATTTGTGCAACTGCGCAAGTTTTAATTCCATGTAGGAGTTCTTTTTCCTCCATGCAAAATATCTTATATGACTTAAGGATGATGTGCTTTTGTATTCATGATTTGTATATTGTTTTTGTACAGACGTGGTTGCAATTGCAGAAAGGATGGCCACTGTAAAGCATAAGATACTGGTTTTATCAGGAAAAGGTGGAGTTGGCAAGAGCACATTCTCCGCCCAACTTGCATTTGCACTAGCAGCTATGGACTTCCAGGTGGGTCTACTTGACATTGACATTTGTGGCCCGAGCATCCCAAAGATGCTTGGCCTAGAAGGCCAAGAAATCCACCAGAGCAACCTTGGCTGGTCTCCTGTATATGTTGAGTCCAACCTTGGGGTCATGTCAATTGGATTCATGCTTCCAGAACCTGATGACGCTGTTATATGGAGGGGGCCGCGCAAAAATGCGCTCATTAAGCAATTCTTGAAAGATGTTTATTGGGGTGAGCTTGATTTTCTAGTAGTTGATGCTCCTCCTGGGACCTCAGATGAGCACATTTCAATTGTTCAATGCCTCGATGCTGGTTCAATAGACGGTGCAATCATAGTCACCACTCCACAACAGGTCTCCCTGATTGATGTTCGGAAAGAAGTAAGTTTCTGCAAGAAAGTTGGAGTTCAGGTCCTTGGGATTGTTGAGAATATGAGTGGCTTGTGCCAGCCAGTGATGGATTTCAAATTTTTGAGGATGACAGAAGCCGGTGAGCAAATAGACGTCACAGAATGGGCAAGGGAGCATCTGAAAGAGAGAGCGCCGGAATTTCTAAGCACAATAGCTTGCACTGAAGTGTTTGATAGCAGCCGTGGTGGAGCTGAAAAAATGTGCAGGGAAATGGGGGTACCTTTTCTGGGGAAGGTACCATTGGACCCCCAGCTTTGCAAGGCAGCTGAAGAAGGTAGATCTTGTTTTGTTGATCAGAAGTGCGGGGTGAGTGCACCTGCACTGAAGAAAGTCATAGATAAAATGATGGAAAATCAGGGATTGTCTAGAATGTTGGTAGACAACAATGCATAAGTGATCGTCATCAGATCAAGATTTTGTTTATGTTTACG
This sequence comes from Prunus mume, assembly GCF_029339155.1. NCBI lineage: Eukaryota > Viridiplantae > Streptophyta > Magnoliopsida > Rosales > Rosaceae > Prunus > Prunus mume. Next base: position 17,354,701 of record NC_142701.1, on the reverse strand, counting down.
TCAACACTTTAATGGTTGTGTAGAATATATGTCTTTTGGCATGTGAATTGTCTTTATGTTATATGTAATTTACATAAAAATTATATTTGTGTTCTTTTTAATTTATTTTGTGTAATAACACAATTTTCTTGACCATGAATACTCGTAAAAGTATTGATGTTTGACTAACATTTTAATTTTCAACAAGAAAAAGACTGAAAAAAACTTCATTGACGTGCATTAGGCCAATTGATTAAGGGAATGTCACACTCGAGTTCGAGTTTATAAGCTAGTTCAAATCCCCTCCTGGTAAAAATTAAAAATAATGCTTGCGAAAGTTGGGCGGCTGAGATCATCTACTGATAAAAAAGAAAATACGCGTCCAAAGGAAACACACGAGCGCTTCCCATTTCCACAGGCCCTCTTTTGTCTTTTCCTCTTCTTCTCTTTATGCTCTGCAATTATCAGCTACACCCAGATGCCAATCCACTTTGCTACAACCTTCACACTTTGCCAGTAACGAATAGACATGTACCTCTCGGAGAAGGCCCGACCGGTTGACTTGTACAAGGGAGGAGGACTAGGAGGAGAAGAAGAATCGGAGAGAGAGATGATGATGGAGGTGGTGGTGGCGAATGGGAGCGCGCCACCTCATCATCATCATCAGAACCAAAGCGAAAGCCAGCACCAGCAGCAGATGCATCAGATGATAGTGGGGATTGGGGAGAACAACAGCAGCGGAGGAGAAGGTGAAGAGCAAGAATTGTGTGCTGCTACTAGTAATAGTATTGGCAGCAGAGCAGCAGGCGGAGGAGGAGCAGGAGCCCCAAAGAAACGGGCCGAAACGTGGGTCCAAGAAGAAACGCGAAGCCTGATAGGGTTTAGGAGAGAGGTGGACGGGCTTTTCAACACGTCCAAGTCCAACAGGCACCTCTGGGACCAGATCTCAGCTAAGATGAGAGAAAAGGGCTTCGACCGCTCCCCCACCATGTGTACGGACAAGTGGAGGAACTTGCTCAAGGAGTTCAAGAAGGCTCGTCACCAAGTCAAAGTCGGCAGTCGCTCGGCCAAGATGTCGTATTACGAGGACCTCCAGGACTTGCTCAGAGATAGAACCAACAACAACCACAACGCTGCTTCTACTGATGCTGCTGCTGCTTCTGCCGGTGCTTATAAGAGCCCCACTCCTCCCAAGCTCGAATCTTTTGTTCGCTTCTGTGACAAGGGTGAGAATTTATGAGAGCTGAGACTGACTGAAACTTACCCTATTCAGCATTTCAAATTCTTACTATTATTATGCTTACTTTTTTTCTAAAATTGTTTATTTATTCTATAAATTGAAAAAAGTACAGGTCTTGAAGATTCAGGCATTCCATTTGGACCTATGGAAGGTATACATTCCTTTGCTTGCATGTGTTGTCTTTCAATTTGCAATTTGAATGTAATTTGTTATAAAAGAAAATTTGAAAAAAGCTTCTTAATTTCTCTTTGTTTATAGCTACCGACCGATCAGCACTCAATTTGGAAAGGCAGTTGGATCATGATGGCGACCCTCTTGCTATTACTGCAGCCGATACAGTTGCAGTTAGTGGGGTTCCTCCTTGGAATTGGAGAGAGGGTCCTGGAAATGGTGAGCTTTCTTTCACAACTAATTTTCAACCAAAAAAAACAAAAAAAGAAGCTTTCTTTCACAACTAAAATGGCAGTGCAAAAAGTTCTCAAACAATACTTCAATTGGCTGTGGAAATGTCTCTAGACCTGTAACCTTTCATCTAAATTAAACAGCTTTCCTCAAGAAATGCAATTTTCATGACCTCACAATCACACTACATTGCTTAGATTTGGTGTCTTTCTAGCATATGCTGCATTCTGAGTTTAGTGGAGGACGATTTTTGTCCTGTCCTCTTTAGAAGAGCTTCAATCTCTCTCTGTCTCACTATCAATCACTTGCATGACACTTCCACTGTAAGCTTTACCGTGCCTTTCAACCAGTAGCACACCTCCTTTGTTGAGGCTTGGAATCATGTGTGGATAAAACCAAGAGTCTAAGCATGACCTGAAACTGATATATGCATCTTGTAAAAGTTTGAAAGTTAAATGCCTGAAGCATGTTATCTTTCAATGGCAGGAGGGGAGGGCCACTCTTCTTATTGTGGAAAGATTATAACTGTCAAGTTGGGGGAATACACCAGAAGGATTGGTATTGATGGAACTGCAGATGCGATTAAGGAGGCAATCAAGTCTGCGTTCAGAATAAGAACTAAGCGGGCATTTTGGTTGGAGGATGAAGATCAGGTTGTCCGGAGTCTGGATAGGGACATGCCTTTGGGCAATTACACTCTTCACCTCGATGAAGGTATTGCATTCCTGGAGTAATAAGCATAAGTTTTTCTATACTATATGGAACTGAAAGGTGGTTTGCTGGATTATAATAAGTAGCCTTATGCTTCTTGTGGCAGGAATTACCATAAAGCTTTGCCTCTATGATGACTCTGACCGTATAGTTCGTACGGAAGAAATAACATTGTACACTGAAGATGATTTTCGTGATTTTCTTGCACGCCGTGGCTTGACGGGTTTACGAGAGTTGAGTGGCTATAGACGCATTGATACTTTAGATGAGCTACAATCCGGTGCAATGTACCAGGGGGTGAGACTTCTTGGGGACTAAAAAAATTTGTATTTAGCTTTTCATCCAGCTCCTAAAGTTGGAATTTTCTTCTTTCTTTTCTTTTTTTCTTTTACCCAGCTAGTCATATACCACTCTACTATGACTGGTGTTAATCCATGTTGTAAGTGCCAAGTGCCAGCCAACTGAATTAACACTGTAAAGATGTAACTTGTACATGTAGGGGGATGTTTCCAGTTTTGTACCTGCTATGTAATCTGATTTCTAATCCAAATTTCAAAAGCTATGAATACTTACAAGGAAATATTTCTTCAATTGTGTGCCCGTGCTACATACTATTTAAAAAGAAAAAGAAAATTGCTTCTATCTATCTCCTGTAATAGCAATGTAACGCTCGAAAGAACCCAAAACTTATTAATTCATTTCTCACTTTACGGTTCTGTGCGTGAAACAACTTTTTACCATTTCTGCTCCGGTTGGTCATCTTTCTCGAAAAGAAGGGCAACGAGGGGGCCACCTCAATAGTCAACAATACCATCCAAATCATCACTGGTTTCCAGCTTCGACAAATGCGCAGACACTTTTTCTTTTTGCTTATGGGGATTTCAGGTCGTAACTCCACCTCATATGCATATAATTATATAAAAGTAAATTTAGGTTTTAGCCAAAAAAAAAAATCACTTTTGGGAAAAGCCAAAACTTTTTAAAAAAAGACAGAAAAATCTTTCAACTTTCAAATCAAAGACATGCAAATGTAAAGGATTCCTTAGGAAATCCAAAAATAAATAAGAGTAATTTTGTCTATTTTTACTTATTTTACAAATTTTCTCTCCCTTTGTGTTTTTCTAAAGTCCCCTCACTCTCACACTCTCCCTCGTTCAGAATCACACACCCTCTCTCTCTCTCTCTCTCTCTCTCTCTCTCTCTCTCTCTCGGTTTAAAAGAAGAAGAAAACACTACACTAAACATCATGGCCAAGATCAAGATTGCCATCAATGGTATTCTTGCATTTATTGTGGTTTGTTTATTTTACTGTTTATTTATATGATCACCAACACACAGATTGGCATTTTCCAAATGGTCTTGATTTGGTGTTATGTGGGTGAAGGATTCGGAAGGATTGGCCGCTTGGTTGCCAGAGTTGCTCTGCAGAGAGACGACGTTGAACTTGTAGCTGTCAACGACCCTTTCATCAACATTTAATACATGGTAATGTATATCTTTTCTGTTGTTCTTTCTGCATCCTGAATGCATGGTGATGGTTTGAGCCTATGAGATTGTGTTAATTGTAAATATCTCTGCAGAGCTACATGTTCAAGTACGACAGTGTTCACGGGCAATGGAAGCACCACGAGCTTAAAGCAAAGGATGATAAGACCCTTCTCTTTGGTGACAAACCTGTCAGAGTTTTTGCTTCTAGGTAATATGCTTATTATACTTCATTATTACCTGGTTCTACCAACACCAACACTTTTTGGATTGTCCATTCATTTCGACTAGGGAGCCTGAAGGGATCCCGTGGGGCGAGGCTGGTGCTGAATTTGTGGTTGAGTCCACAGGAGTGTTCACTGATAAGGAAAAAGCTTCTCTCCACTTAAAGGGTGGTGCAAAGAAGGTTGTGATTTCTGCCCCCAGTAAGGATGCTCCCATGTTTGTTGTGGGGGTCAATGAGAAGGACTACACCCCAGATCTTAACATTGTTTCCAATGCCAGCTGCACCACAAACTGTCTTGCTCCATTGGCAAAGGTAGTTAGTCTCAATTCTTGGTCTAATTTTCTTCTAATGACTAAGTAATTAATTTGGAGAGCTCTCTCATGTTTCTTGAATTAATATATATACATATACATCTGGACAGGTTGTTCATGACAAATTTGATATTGTGGAGGGTCTTATGACTACCGTCCATTCTATTACTGGTGCGTGTATATGCGTATATATGTATATGCGAATGTATGTATCGTCCATTGTCATTGACTGGTGTTTCAATGTAATGCAGCCACTCGAAAGACTGTTGATGGACCATCAATGCAAGACTGGAGAGGTGGTAGAGCTGCAGCCACCAACATCATTCCCAGCAGTACTGGAGCTGCCAAGGTATTATTGATTGAATGCCTTGCAGTGCATCTATATATGATCACAGTTCATATGCATGATATAAATGATACTTGAAAGCTTTGTTGCTTGAGAAGAAAAGGTGTTTGATATATTTTGGAAATACTGAAAGAAGAAAAAAGTGTTGTTTTTTGTAGGCCGTTGTTAAAGTGCTGCCTGCACTGAATGGGAAGTTGACAGGAATGGCGTTCCGTGTTCCCACTGTTGATGTTTCGGTGGTTGATCTCACCGTGAGACTTGAGAAGAAGGCCACTTATGATGAGATTAAAGATGCCATCAAGTAAGGACCAGAAACATTCATTCCCTATGAAAGAATCTGAGGGCAGCATGAAAGGAATCCTTGGATACACCGACGAGGATGTTGTGTCGACTGACTTCGTAGGTGACAACAGGTGACCATTTTTACTCACCTTCTTTTGCTCAGTCTCTGTCTCTGCCCCCGTCTCACTCTATAAGAATATGTTGTGGTTATGTGCCTGCCTGGACTGCGAGTGTATGTATTTATATGTTGCAGGTCGAGCATTTTCGATGCCAAGGCTGGAATTGCTTTGAATGACAACTTTGTGAAGCTTGTGTCTTGGTATGACAACGAATGGGGTTACAGGTAAATCCACAATTGTTTGTTTTTATTATGGTGCTCCGTTTTATTTTACATAATTGTGGCAGAAAGAACAGAAATCTCTGTTTATATTGCTTTGTCATACTCCAAATTTTAATTGGATTCTGAAAGCAAGATTTTCCATCCACACTTCTCTTATTAACGACGTGCCGTGACGTTTGTTGCAGCTCACGAGTTATTGACTTGATCTGTCACATTGCCTCTGTTAAATAAGCGATCCTAGGATCTTGATGTGGACACTGGAGGGTGAGCTTCAATTTCTCGGGCATGTCAAGCAGCTATTTTTTTTTTTAATTTAAATTTAATTATTAATTTATGAACACCACGCAGCTAGTTTGTGATTAGTATGGTTTAAAGGTTGTTTTTTTTTTTTTGGTTGTTGTTGCCTTTTTTGGTGAATAATCAAGCTTTACCAGTGATATGAGTTTTGTAGTACTTTGGTTCCAGAGATGGAAGCTTTGGGTCATTGATTTGATTGTATGGGATTGTACACGTACGAATCTAATTCTAACTTGAGAGATCCTTCGGTTATTTATGAGAGTTGATTTTCTCACTCCTCTTTTGTCCGCTTACACTCCAATCATTCATCTCTCCTTGCTTTCGATCCAGAGAGTATATTCCAAACCGAAAGGATAAAAGTGAAAGATACACAACAGATCACAGGATCGGATTTAGCTCACAGATGAAATCTGTTGACAATTAAGTGTTATCAAGGCAAGCAGAAGCACAATGTAATGTACCCCGTGCGGACTTGATTAGAAAAATATAGGAAATTACCTCCCAAATAGGTAGATGATTATGTCAAATCACCTCTCTTAGCAAATGTAAACGGTCACGGATACAAACGCAAAACGAAGGAAGATGCAGTAAACACAACAGGCCCAGCAACATATTAACACAAGTGCTCAAATTTATATTCAAGTACTAACGTGCGGTAATAGTCAGAATGCATTATAAACGCAACAACCCGAGCACTTTCCTAAAACCATAGCTTTCATTCTTAACAAGTTTCAGATAACCTATGTTCCAAGAAAAGAAAAAAAAAACTCTAGAAATAAACCCCTCTGAACTTCAGTGTATTCACGATCCGGTCTTCTTGTTATGCCACATCTAGGAACCCTGCAAATTGAACATGTAAAAGTTACAGTTTACAATTGATTATCAAATCTTCAGAGGCTTTCATGATATAATTGCAATTCTGAAAAGATAGGAAGACCAAGTTCAGTGATTGACAAGCAGTATTCGGATGCGGACTCCAAATGAACAACCACATCCACCATCTTTTCACACACACACAAAATTGAAATACTACAAAAGCATTGAAAGAATCCCAAATCGATTTGATTATTACATCATGATACATAAGAGGTGCAAAGATCCGTGAGTGAACCTAATTCATACTTCTCCTGCCTTTTGTTCAAACCCAAGTTAAAAGAGTGCGTTGTTAGCTATGCTATATATTAAATTACTCTTAGCTTTCCGATTTCTTCAATATGTCCCTCATCCATCTTAAACTTAGGTTGACTAGATACTAGATGCAAGAGAAGTGTACCTAAAACCAAAAACAAATTGGCAATGTGAAGCTGAACTACCAGTCACGCAAAGGAATCAACACTTGTTCCATCGAAATTTGTTAAAAGAAACCTTGCTGAATTCCTTAATTATTACTAGCAAGTAAGTCATGTTCCTTATAATCTCTCATATTTATCGGGCACTGCTAGGTTTGACATAGAGAAAAGGAAGAGGCCAAAGGTATCAGCAACCAATCTTTATCATAGAAAATCTTAGGACCGAGGAATGTATTATGGAAATAGAACCATATCTAACTGCAAATCACATTCATGTGCATCAGAGTTATGAAATTCCAGGTCTAAATTTAAGAAAATTTTCAACAAGTTTTTTCTACAACTAGTCCTTCACCAATGTCATAACAATACATGAACATGGGGTAAACAACAAATTCAAGTACATTAAAGAAATGTAAAAAGTCCAGATAAAAAATGTAAGAACTCCAGACTTAAACAAATGTAAACGGTCACAGTTTATGAAAGTTGGCATGCAACTTTTAAATGGAGTGGTGCCGATGACCTACATTGTAATAAAACAAAAAACCTACAGTATTTATCTTGCCACAACAATGGTAAGAAGCATAACACAATGCAGCTTCCCCCTCTGTGGCTAACATGCTATCATTCAAGCAGTATCATAACTCAATTTTTCAGACTCCCTTGAAGTTCAAAACAAAAGGCAATCAAAAAAATTATTCCAAAGTTTAGAACAACGATAAACCTGAGTAGCTTGAGCTTGTAACCTTGCACACTTGATGAGCTACCTCGCTTAGTGCAAAAAACCTAAACCTTTCACAAAGCTAATAAGCACTATTCTTTCTAATAGTTATTATGTTTCATCACTTCGCAAACAGGGGATTGTCTTGTTTGTCTAGATTGGTTTAATTGTCAGTTGTAAATATGTACATAACATTAACATACGATCCCAGTAATACCAATCAATTACCAAATAAATATAACTCCTAAACGCTCTTATAAGGACAATGTAACAGTAAATGAAAAACAAAGAAAGCAAATCAAAGACAACAGAAGAAGTGAAATGAAAATTTACCATCAACGAGGGTTGAGAGCAAAGAGCATGTTCTTCCCACCAGGCAGGTAAGACACATTGGGCGACCTGGCAAGCGTGGCAGCAACCTCCCTGGAGGCCTCGATCCTTCTGAGCTCGATCAGTCCCAGACCCGCAGACGCAGTCGCATCAGAGATGAGCTTGGCAGCCTCGCTCTCCCCCTGGGCTCGAATAATCGCGGCGCGCCTTTCCTGCTCCGTCTTCGCCACCACAAACTTGGAGCGCTCCGCCTCCTGCTGGGCCACCTGCTTCTGCTCAACGGCGCGCGAGAACTCCATCCCGTACGACAAGTGCGTAATCGCCACGTCATCCAGCACGATGTTGAAGTCCTTAGCACGGCGGATCAAGCTCTCACGCACCAGAGCCGACACGTGAGGACGCTCCGTCAAAAGCTGATCGGCGTTGAATTGGGCTACGACGGCCTTCAGCACCTCGTTTCCGATGGAGGGGAGGACCTTCTCGTCGTACTCGAGCCCTAGGGTTTTGAAGATCTCAGGGAGGCGGGACACCTCGGGACGCGAGAGGACCCTGAGGGTGAGGTTCACCATCTGCAGATCCTTGGTGCCGGAGACCGAAGAGAAGGTGTGGGGCCGGGTACGGATGTCGAAGATGTAGGGCTTCTGGAGCCACGGGATCAGAAAATGGGTCCCCTCGCCGACGGTGTCGTCGATGACTCCACGGAAACGGTCGAAGAGCACGGCGCGCTGACCGCCGTCGACGGTGTAGAGCGAGGAGTTGACGATGGTGGCACCGGCGCCGAGCCCGAAGGCGGCACGAGCGAGGTTGGTGAGGAAGGACACAGCAGCTTGGTTGCTTCCCATCTTGAGATGATGACGATGATGATTTGGGTGAGTAGGAGGAAAATGGGTTTCTGGAGTGAGAAGAGGGAGAGTAGGGTTTATGTGGCTTTTGTTATTAAACCCTAACAACTTGGACAGAAAGATATTCCAAATTGGGCTAGGGCTTTACACAATTCTTTTGTTTGGGTAACGGGCCTAAACCAATCAACTCATTTGTGCGGGACAAAAGTATTTAGGCCGGACATGCTTAATAGCTTGGGCCTGAAAAATGAAAAATAAAGATCGTGCGCTTATTAAATACAAGGAACAGTAAAAAAAAAGTTTGTTGATATTAAACTTTTTAATCTTTTTGCTCGTATTTCTTGTCAATTTGCTCATCGGGAGTGTGATTAGGTTGCTTATTTATTGGCTAAGTAAGCGCTTATGTCTCAGAATTTTCAAGTTTGGCTAGAGGATGGTCCTTTGTGGCTTTCTGATATTTTGGCTAATGACAAGTTATTTTCTTAATTTTAATTTTGTTTTATATTGATTGTGATGTTGTGGTGCTCTTTTTCTTTGACTGGATTTTCCTCCATTTGGGGTTTTTAAAGGCAATGTTTTAATGAGACCACACTTGTTGCATCATTGAAGTCCAGTTTTTACTTTTGTATCATGACATTGTTGTTTCAATGAAGTTATATTTCTATGATTAAAAAAAAACAAAATAAAAAATAAAAAAAACTATAGTCTAAACAATTTTAAATTAATTTAATCTACGGGAAATGAAACTCAAACTTGAGTGTAAGAGTGCTAGTTGACTACCTTGATAAACTAGCATAAATGACGCCTGAAAAAAAAAGGAAAAAAAAAGGCTATTTAATTGGAATAACATGTTAAACAGATGGGGCCATATACTTTTGACATTGCTTTGATACACGGTTGGTGGAATGGATATGGAAGGCACCATCGAATGTCCTACTATGTGTCCACCTTAGGCCTTACCCAACTTAACAATGGTGGGTCGGTCGCATTCTATCCCAATCCTATATCCCAGTGGTTCACGGAAAGGTTGATGCTTTCCTCCTCTTTCCCTATATCAACTTGGCAGGCAAGGAAATTTGTGTTGTCATGACGTGACGGTAGTTTACAGAAATAAGCAGAACTTCTCTTGTATGAAAAAGTATGCAAATGCATGGTGGTCTGGTGGTCCGGCTCTATGAGTTAGTTCATTTTCTAGAGCGTGAATATCCACTGAAATGGGGCTGCAGGGTGCAGGTAGCTTAGCTTAGGTAGTCGCTGTTGGGCTGCATGCTCCATGCTTTTCGTTCTGCAAAAGGCCATGTGAAGACTAGGCTTCGACGATGACTCTGATTTAAAGTAGCGAAGAAAGAGACTGGTGGAAGAACTGGACTGGATAAGCAGATGAGAAAAAGAAAAAGAAAAACAGAAATTTGACATGTCACTTGTCACATGGAGATTAATAATTATTGTTAAAGTGAGTAACCCACACCCTCTATTTTTATAGCTTTTGAATGTTGAGCTACTCCAAAAGTTAAAAGCTGCTTCTCACCAAGCACATGGCGCATCGTTTGCTTTTTTAAAGCTCTGCTCCGTATATGTGTGTGTCTTCCAGTAAGACTGATATATATATATATATATATATATATATGTATGTGTGTGTGTGTGTGTGAGAGTAGACAATATAGGGATACTACTTGTGTTTGAGAGTTGAAGCTTCTAATTTGTAAAGAGCCAAGCTAACAGGCAAACTTAGCTGCTGCACTGCTCTGCACACCCAAATCTTACATGTAATCTTTGCTTTGTTGGTTGTTAACTTGTTATATATAATAACCTATTGCTTTCGGAATGATTAACAATCCCAACTATGGTAATAATTTCCTACTGCCGGAGATAAAAGAAAAAAAGAAGATAATCAAGAGGTTATTAATATGGTTATCGAACGGGCCCAAAGTGTCTTGAATTAGATAGGTTAACAGTATTAAAAATTGCATTGCGTCATTACCGTCAAAAGTTGCGTGTTGCTTGCTTGCATTGCACCGACGGAATATTAATTTATGCAGCTGACATAGTGAACCATTTCAAGATCAGCACATAGAATAGAAGTGGGATTGAGTAAGCCACCGTCCATCGCGGTATTAAATTCCTGGAAATTCCAATTTCTTTTTAAAGTTGATCAATTAATCCCGATAATTCTGATATTGGTGTTCAAATGCTTACGTGATCAGGGAATGAAAATTCTTAGACCAAATATCAGAGATTCTGGAGTTAACCCCTAAACATGAGTGGTTTCTTTTGTTGAGTACTTGACTGGGACAAGAGGGTGGATGGATTGTGCAGGTAAAGTGTCAACTTTGACCACTGTGGTGGCTAAATAAAGTAGGCTAAGCTAATTAGCTAATTACCTAACCAACCAGAGAATATTAAGTACCACGTCTGAATCAAAGCTTAATTAGTAATGATAATTTATGGGCTATCAGCATTTTCTTATATCTTCCAATCCAACCCACCAGCTCTGCTTCCTCTGCTCCTCTATCATTACCCCAACCAAAAGTATCAGTAAATTTAATCTCCTTCCCTACATCACACCATCATTATCTGTAACTTTCATTTCACATTCACAGTAGAAAACGAATCTCGTTTCACCCTATGGTAATTTCTTTTGGGGGGAGGGTTATTTCTTATTATCACCATCATCAAAAGCCTAAAACTCTGTCACACACTACACAATATTAGTTTTGATATTGACCCTAAAACCATATTATATTCTTCTTCTCTCCTACTTTCCTCCAATCCATTCCAAGGCCCTCTTCCTTTCTGGCTTCCATTTGTGTAAGCCATGATTGTTGTTTCCCATCCCATACCTCCTACTTTATATTATTCATAATTATTTCATCTTTTATTTCCCTTGCTGTACTTCTGTTATTGGCATTGCTGGTAGTTGATCAACTGCTTAAATTAATACAAAAGGTCCTCTTCTCTTCTCTTCTCCTCTCTTCTCTTTCTATGACTTTTATTGCTTCCTTTATCTCTTCATGTACCTGTTTTTGCTAAGCTGGCTTGCTTCTTGTGTTGCTAAATCATCAGAACTAGCTAGCTCTCTATTTTCTACCATCTTCAGAAAATCATCAGAATGCCTCCTACATATTTTCCTCTTCGATGGGAGAGCACAGGGGACCAATGGTGGTATGCTTCTCCGATTGATTGGGCAGCTGCTAATGGTCACTATGACTTGGTTCGAGAGCTCCTCCGCATTGACAGCAACCACCTCATCAAGCTCACATCTTTACGCCGAATTCGTCGTCTTGAGACAGTATGGGATGATGAAGCACAGTTTGATGATGTAGCCAAGTGCCGTTCAAACGTTGCTCGAAAGCTTTTCTATGAGTGTGAATCCAAGAAAGGAAAGAACTCTCTCATCAGGGCTGGTTATGGTGGATGGCTTATGTACACAGCTGCCTCAGCTGGACATCTCGGTTTTGTTCAAGAGCTACTTGAAAGAAACCCTCTGCTTGTTTTTGGGGAAGGAGAATTTGGGATTACTGATATACTGTATGCTGCTGCTAGGAGCAAGAACACTGAGGTTTTCAGGCTGCTCTTTGACTTTGCTGTTTCACCGAGATTTATGACAGGCAAAGGTGGAGAGCTGGAAGAACACATTGGGGACATTCCTTCTGTATACAAGCGGGAGATGGTTAACAGAGCAGTTCATGCTGCTGCCAGAGGAGGAAATTTGAGCATTTTGAAGGAGCTTCTTTCCGATTGCTCAGATGTTTTGGCTTACAGGGATATTCAGGGATCAACTATCCTCCATGCAGCAGCTGGGAAAGGGCGGGTAGAGGTGAGAGGCTCTCCCCCTTATGCTAGTCTAAATGTGCTTTTGCAAAGATTCAATCTTTTTTCTTCTTTATTCTTTTGACCAAACAAAAAAAAAAAACCCAGCTGTTGTAAGCTCTGCTTTTCCAAATTGCGCCCTTTATTTTTCCTTTTTCTTTTGTGCATGATTCATACACAAGCATATATCAGCTTAACCAAGTACAATTTGAGGTTATGCGGTTGTATATAGTAGGATGAATAGAAACATAAATTTTGTGTGGCTTTTCGTGGTTTTATTTCGTAAAGCATATCATGAATGACTCCATTGATATTTAACTTTAATGTATATTCTTGCTTCCAGAGAAGTTAGATGACTGATTCATGATTGTTCCGAAGTTTGATTGATGCTTATTCAGAATTTACTTTGAAAGAACACTTCATTTGCAGTTCCACATCTTATACTTACTTTGTGGATATATTTTCCATAAACTTTCCAAAAGGTGTAAAACTCGGATCGTTTTTAGTAAGCACCGTTCTACTTGTTTCATGTAAGACAGAGGTTATCCCTTCCATGATTGAGATCAAGATTCAAGATTTGGCCTGACTTGAACTATTGCAATGATTTGATCCATACACTGAATTAATGTGACCAATCTTGTCATTCATGCAGGTTGTGAAGTACCTTTTAGCATCTTATGATATCATAAACTCCAATGACCATCAGGGCAACACAGCATTGCATGTGGCTGCTTCAAGGGGTCAATTAGCTGCAGCTGAAGCTCTTATATCTGCTTCTCCGTCGTCCATTTCCATGAGAAACAACTCTGGAGAAACGTTTCTCCACAAGGCTGTATCTGGTTTTCAAAGTCCTGCCTTCCGAAGATTGGACCGACAAATTCAGCTTCTGAAGCAATTGGTATGTGGGAAAGCTTTCAACATTGAGGACATCGTCAATGCCAAAAACAACGAAGGACGGACTGCCCTTCACACGGCAATCATTGGGAATGTTCATTCTGACTTGGTGCAACTGCTGATGATTGCTCAATCAATTGATGTCAATGCCCGTGACATTGATGGCATGACAGCACTTGATTGCCTCAGACAATGGCCTCGTTCTGCATCGTCTGAGATACTAATTAGGCAGTTGATTTCAGCTGGGGGGATATTTGGTTGTCAAGATTACAATGCAAGAAAAGCCATTGCTTCTCGGTTGAAGATGCAAGGTGATGGAAGCAGTCCTGGAACATCATTTAGAATTTCTGACACAGAAATCTTCTTACATACAGGCATTGAAAATGTTTCAGATGCCACTGCTGATCAGCATAGCACAGAAAACAATTCACCTTCACCAGAACTGATCAGCCCATATGACCCAACCAATGAGAACCGCAGCTCATTCTCTAGTAAAAAACCAGGTTCTGTAAATTATGCAGCACAACAGTTGAAACGCGTCATTGGCTGGCCCCGGATGAAGGAGAAAAAACCCGAAAGATTCAAGAAATCAGTTGATTTTGGTTCGGTGGATTCAAACAAGATATGGAGCAGTTCAGATGATGCACCAACACCACTTCGACAGAGATTTTCAAAGCCTTCATCACTTGCGAATAACAAACGGACACTTTCTGTGAGGAGCAACCAATCAAGTCCATCTGCGAAGAAGAGGTTTGCTTGTGGCATAAGGCATGGTGTTCTGCAGGCAATTCCACACATAACTGTTCCACGTCGGTCGCGCTCTAGTTCATTTTCAAAATCATCATCAATCTCTTCACCTAGTTCTCTAGATAAACAAAAAGGTGTGTACATTGAAACTGATACTGCTGGACCATCTTGGTCAAATCAAGTAGTTGATGATGAAACGCCAAACTTGGGTAAACAAGGCTCCCTGAATAGAAGGCTGAGGAGCCAGTATTTCTGTTTTGGTGCCTCAGGCCTATCTGTGAAAAACCCTGTTAGCAGGCAGCAGCAGCAGCAGCAGCAGAACCAAAGTTTCAAGCATGCTTCTCCTCCTCCTCCTGTTATTTCAGTGGCTTGAGTGAGTTGATGTGAAGATGTGAAGAGTTGGGTGGTTGCATTGCAATGAAGCAGACGTCAAAACACAGAAAGGAAAGGAAGTGCTCGGTGCTTGGATATTATATGCAAACTCACTAACATAGAGGAAGAGATGTAACTTGAATAGCTTGTACTGTTACTTACTATTTATGTTTTTCCTATCTTTTACTTTTATCTTATGCTATGTTATGTTTGCTTGTTTTAACTTGTCTAGATTATGAATGATAAAAAGAGAGAAAAAAATTCTAGTTAAAAACTGTTTGCATCAATCTGTTTCTAGTCCATACCATTATGCAGGTTCTTTGGGCCAATGTGCTCTCTAGCAATCCCTAATCTTAAGAAGAAAAAAAGCCCTTAATTTCTCCTTAGAATTATAACAGTATGCCCAAATCAAAAAACAAGTTGCGCTAGCTTTTCAAGGAACAAGGACTTGTGTGGCCTGCCGCAGCCCAACACTGTAAAGGTCGTCTAATTTGGTCAACAGCCATGTCTTTTTCTTCTTGTTTTGGGTTCTGCCTGCGTACGGCTTGTGAACGTGGTCCTACCACTGCCACTTGCATAGTCTTTGTTTCTTTCTTTGTTTATTGTTTCTTTGAACAGACAAGCCAACCTCTGATCCAGACATAAAGTTCATCTAAACAACTCCGACGAAAAAACAAGTTGAAATCCAAAAGGCACAACTTTTTTTTTTGGACGAAATGAGCAACCGATAGCGATAGAATAATACAACTGGTCAAACCCTAGCTAGCGACATTCGAAACCAAACCACCCAACTTATCAGCGCCAAGGAGGAAGTCACAGTAAGGAGGAGAGCTGCCTGGTTCAAGTCAACTTTGGTGTAAGCATCTTATCTTAATATGCTCTGCAAGTATACGTACTTGCTTGAGTCTATCATCTTGTCTAAATTATAAACCAAGATTATAAGCCATAGAAATTGTTGCTAGTTGTATCGCATATAGTATTTGGTGGTAACTTTGTAAATCTTCAGTATTTCCTTGTCCGAATAAAACCAACAAATCCATGGTCGACAACATGTTATTATGTTAATGTTGAATTTCTTCATCCCTCCACCACACCACATATACTTGTTTTTCCTCCTCTTTTTCTTCTTCTTTATTTGTTTTTTTGGTAACAGATCATCGCCTCTACATCGTCTTGAGAAGGATAGAGATATTATACCCTCAAGTATTTATATAAGTGGACCCTGGCCAAGGGTAAACAATCATACAATCAACGTCAACCCTACCTATAGGATACTTTTCTTTGCCATTAGTTAATATCAGTGCATCTATATGTTCACACGCAAAGTAAAATGATATGAAAATTCTTGGTTCCAAATTTATAAAAATAAAGCGCGCGCATACAAACACACATATATATACGTCATTAAATTAATTTCAGTCTATCTGTTTAATCAACAAATGTTTTGTTATCGCGCTATCTCCCAAAAAAATTCTTCAATGTTAACATCATCAGGTAAATCCAAGCACAAACTTCCATAAATTGAGAGAGTGAATTCCAAGTCTTTGACAATTTCCTACTAAGCTTAGGTAACGTAATGGCACAGTTGTCCCTAGTCGCAGATAACTCCACTTGAAATTATTGTACCTGTTTTCCTGCCTTTGACATCTACACAATTATATGAATGAATATCAGACGTGGGTCGTAATGTATATATAATTTCCTCTAAGTTTCTTGGATATAGTTGAACTAGAGACCCCTAGCGGCTTCGATTATATTTTTATTCTGTACCTCTTTTTCGTTAAGTTGAGTACGAAACTCTATCTGCCTACAATTTTCGACTTTAATTTTGCGGGCTTGATTTAATTAAGGGTTTCTTCTTCTTGTTTTCCTCGAAGTGGACTTGTTGTCGATCGTGAACCTTTTAGCCACTCAGCGTAGGTTGTTCAAGTTTAAGTTTAAGGCAAGTGCTTTGACATTAATCCAATTCCAGTGAATGGCCTAACAATAAAGCTAGCTTACAACTTATGGGTCCTAAACAGGTGAAGTGTACACAGCATCTTCCTGGCGTCTAGTGTTGACCGCAACTTCTGGGTCCAAAGTCTTCGTGTGTACAATTTTGGCTAAAATTTCCACAATGTCCACTCCAGTTGTTCCACGGTTTCTTCTGCTGATGGGACACATATTTGTTGGACAGATGGATTTGCATTCCTTATGGAAATGGGGTGGGTATCAAAAACTCAAGATGAAGACCCCATCTGGTAATAGTGGCGAAAGTTTCCACGTATAATGACGCTTAGGAATCAAAGATCGTGAAAATGCGCTTATATTTCAAGTGATCAAAAGTATTTATTCTTGAATATGAAGTTTTAGGTTCGATTCCTCCCTCTAAGTTGCAACCAATATCGTTGGTTTCGTTTGTCTAAAAACGAATCAAAGAATATTGTGTGCCCCACCACGCCTGCAAATTGGGAGTGGGAAGAAGATCAATCAAAAGCAAGTTCAGTTTAAACGCAACTTTAGGAACTTGCGCCCCCCATTCAGCCATTCAGCCATTGACCACTTTACACAAATACTTGCATTATTTCATCTTTGAATATGAGCGAGTCTCTGAGTGGACCGCCGAATTCTTTTGCGATTTTTTATTACAAATACAAAGGAGTATGTCATTTTGAAGACCAAAACTTTTGTTTTCACAGCAACATATGATAATGTTATTATATTATGCATAATGCACCCATCATGAGTCATATAGTTGAAAGAAAAATAAAAGATTTATTTTAGATTCCTCCAAGGAAGTGAGATTCTGCTAAGAAAGGTCAACGTTCTCATTGTGTTGCTTGAGAAATCAAATTTGGGTGGCTCTAGCTCAGGGGAGGAGGATCAAATTTGGGCAGGCCACTAATTAGAGGTGGGGAAAACTATGCGTACAATACAATACACAATGCGACTAAGTGAAAGTGCAAAACACTTGAAAAGTCCAACCAAGGAAAAGTAAAAGTTTACAAGTTTTGGTGTTAACCGTTGATTATTGTTTTTGCTTTCTGCTTGGTTCTTCTGGGGCCTCCTCCGCCCTCGAATCTATTTGATATGTCAGACTCATATGTCAAAAGCTATAGAAATATCTACAACAAGCATCATCATGTGAGGTGAGTGCCTTGATTTGCCTTGCATTGCCTTGGTGGTGGTGATCATTATACATATTTATTCGTCTTTTTAATTAATTTTTCCACCACGTTTCATATGAATTCAAATATTCTCCACTGAATCTTTCATTCACTTAACCTAACCAAAAAAAAAAAGTGAATCTTTCATTTGGCACTATCTACTTGATTCTAGTCTGTTCATTCATACATACATTAGTCACAAATTAATAAAGATATAAAAATACTTTCCTCTTTACCGTATAAGTAGGATCTCCTATACTAATTTTTGCCAATAACAATATGACATATATACATAAGTTTTTTTTGTTTGTACTTTTAATGGATTATTTTTACATATATATTAAACTGTGATTCCCATAAAGAAAAAGTATCTCCTTTAAAGATATATCATTGGCCGCCCAGCCTTGCCGTCTCCCTTACTCATTGTCCTAGCAGTCAGTCACCAGCAAATTACCAGCACTCATTCACATGATTAATATATATATATATATATATATATATGTGGTAAAATATTATATTATATGCATCCAGTATTTAAGGAGCAATTTCAGTATCTAAACTAGGGCTGGGCATTTGGACATGAAATCCGGCCAAACCGCCCAAATCAAATCGATGGGTTGGGTTGGTTTGGTTTTTTTTTTAAAAAAAAATTTGTCATCAGTTTGAACCCAAACCAAACTGAAATATATGATTCGGTGTATGGTTTGCAATATTCAAAATCACTGTTTAACCAAACCAAACCGAAGATTTTAAAAAATATTATATATAATATTATTATAAGAATATATATATAGATATATAATACATAGTTTCAATCTTTTCTTTTTCTTTTATCTCAATCTCTCCGTTTGTCTTGTCTTCATCTCTCTCTCTATTTTTTCTTCTCATTCTTCTTATATCTATCTTCACTCCCTCTCCTCGTCTCCCTCTTCTTCTTCTTCTTCTTCTTCTCCATCTCCCTCTTTTTTCCATCAACTTCTCTCTCTCTCTCTCTCTCTCTCTCTCTCTCTCTCTCTAAAGAGCTAAAACCACTTTATCTAGTATAGTTGACATTCCCTGGTGTATAAATGTATAAAAAAAATTAACCAAAAATTATTACAGATTCCTTAGTTTGGAAAAATAAAAAAGAAATTGGTGAGATTTCTTCCAATATTCTACTTAGTTTCCTGTAATATATATGCGTGATGAGATTTTGAAGTTGCACGTACTTATCTCACAATATTAAATTTTCATATTCCACTGTTGCACGCCATGATTTCATATGAATTTATATCGTTTAGCACACTTTTGTAAAGAGGATAAATCTTATCATGATCCAAAAATGTAGTCCTAATGAAAAACTAGTCACTTACTCAATCAATTCATAACAACATGTTCGAATCTCTCTTCCCCTCAGTACTTATCCAAATCCAATACTAGTGAGTCCACAGAGGTATTAATATTCACATGAGTTCGTCGTGGGCAAAGCATAGTGATGATCATTATCATCACGGACAAACTATCATGGGATTGGTAAACCATCATACATGATATATATATATATATATATATATGTGCAACATTAATTTCTATTCTATTTCCGTTTTCAAGTAACTCATGGTGCAGAGCAGGCCAGGTCGCCATCTTGGAATTATAGTAAAATCACCTCCCTTAGCCACATACAATGTTAGAATGAGTGTTGATATTTCCGCTCCTGGTCTTATTTCTTTACTTATCACGTAAATTTTAAAAAACACAATCATATCTTTTCACTCACCATTATTTCTAAAATACAATTTAATTATTAATTCAAACAAATTCTCCTTATTAATCATTAGTACGTAGTTGAGATATAGAGAGGATAAAGTTGTGTTTGATAGACTATGAATAGGTATATTAATACGAAACGAAGACCATGAATAGTATATTCACATTGATTCAACAAGTGAACAGTGACCATCACCACCAATATATATAATTGGATAAAAATAATAATGAAGATAGAAATTAAACATATTCTATATATCTTCATGTGAAGAATCAAATGGCCAAGAACACAAGACGACAGATGGACACATAACATTATGGGAGCCATAAAATACAAGTTGGCAAGCTTAAGTGGTTCAATCGACCAACCAAGACCTATTGCATTTAGAACGGTCTAATTTTAAGATATTATCTCAAAGATTATCTCTATAAAAAAATTAGATATTTGAGGGATTTCTTGTTTACGGTAACATGTCTTTGGCTTCATGTGTAATATAGATTAGAAAACATAGGAATTTTGATTCTCAAAGAAAATAAATTTATGGGACGGCATGTGGGCAAAAAAATTATAATTAAAATGCTTCAACATAACGTTAAGTGTGCATTAAGTTTTGTATTAATTACGTGGTAAAAAAATAAAAGAAACATATGAATGAATATATCATTCTAACTAAATCAAAAAGATTAATTAAAATTCTATTTGGATTAAGTTTTATATATTCTTTTCTGAAATAAATGATTCATTGGATTGAACCTAATTATTTTTAAATTAGAGATTGTCTTAGGAATCTCTAAATTTATCCATCCAAATAGAATCTTATTGATGTTGTATTTTTAATTTCGAACTTGGGAATTTTTTTTCCTTTTTGGTATAATTGTTTTTTTTTCTGTTGCCTTTTAGCTATATAATAAAATGTGAACCTACGATCTCCGATTGCGTGTTTGTGTTTGTGTTTCCACCTTCATTTTAATTATACGCGATTTCCAGGTCGTTTCCTAGAAATTTCATCATTTTTTAAATAAAGTACTTTAGAAAGAAGAAAAAAAATTGTGATTGGAAAGTCAAACGAAAAAAAGTGTCAGCGCTTCTGAGAGGGCTCTTCTTCTTCACATGTCGGATGGAAGGGTAGTTTAGTCTAAATACTCACGTGGGACTTTGAGCGTTCTATATATATGATAGAAAGAGCACCTCGGTAATGTCTGTGCTGGTTTTTTTACCTTGTACTTAATTGTTCTCTCTCTTGCTCTCTCTCTCTCTCTCTTAGTTTCTTTTGTCGTGTATATCCTCGCCATTTTGTGCCGGCCATGGGAACCCAAGCTCCAACTGACCAGAACAATTATGCCTCTGCAGATGTAAGTCTCTCTCTCTGTCTCTCTCTCTCTCTGTGTATCTCTCTTTTTGACAGTATCGAAAGTTCCAAAATGTCGGGGCGCTAATGTTTTTAGCACATGTTTCGAAAGCTTTGTTTGTTTTTATTTTCTTCGCTTGCTCTATGACTGTATATGATCTTGTTATGAGAATTACACTAGACATGTGTTTGTTTCCCGAGAATTATTGATGCTCTATTTGAATCCACCTTGAAGGAGGAAAATGGAAAATGGAAAATGCAGCGACATACATAATATCAGTCAAACAAACAGAAAGAAAGAGGCCTTTTATAATTTCTCTTCGTATTGTTGCTTTGCAATTTCGTAGCCTTTCTCTCAGTTTGAGTCTGAGATGAGGTGTTGTGTTCTGGTGTTGTTTCAGTCTCAGTTTGAGTCTGAGATGAGGTGTTGTGTTCTGGTGTTGTTTCAGTCTCAGTTTCGTCACTATTTCACTCAATTTGGAGGAAAGTTCCCCGTTTCTATCCTAAACCCCTGCCTTACGGCATCTCTTTGTTTAATTTCCTGCATGTGTCATTCAGCTTTGAATTCCAAGGAGTTGACTAATATACTTCGATTCAGGACCACATAGATATAGATATAGATATAGATATAGATATAAATAGTCTTTGTGTTCTCATTATCAAACAAAATTCGGGAATGAAATAGTTTCATCTGACTATTACGTTTACCGGTGACGTGGTAAGAAACAAATTATACACTCTTAAAAAAAACTTTCCATTTTGTATAATCATGTGCAAAGAGTTTTGGATAATATGTATTTATTTAGATGCCCGTTACTTCCTTGATGTCGTGTCAATTTTTGTTTTCCTTTTGCATGTTATCTCTTGATTTTTAATGTGATGGCAAATGAGGTCTTCATCCACTTGATTTTCCTTGTTTCCAAAATTCCATCTTGCATTTAATTCCCTAGCCTTGCATATGTCTTGATTTGTTGGCAGTTTCCGTTTTCCAGTTGTCGCAATTATAATTCTGAGGGTGGATTTTTAATTCAAAATACTTCTATTGGTACACGCAAGAAATAGACACGTATTTAGGGGGAAAATTTGAATAGAAAAATGGGCTATTGTACCGTTGGCCTTGGTCGTAATTAAGTAGTGCTGGCCCATGTGGCCATGGAATGGAGAGAGAATCTCACAATTGTTTGAAAAGAGTAGATACCACGTGTCCAAAGCTAATAAGACACTGCTTAGATACAGCTCACTCACAAGTTGACAAAATTCATAAAAGCCCTTTTTGTCAACTTTTTAACTCTTCCCTGAAGATACAGACGGGATACCCGGATACCAAATAATAAGATTCACTGGATGTTTCTTTCGAAAACACCCCCGTAAGTCCCTAGAATTCCAACCATACCACTAGTGGTGCATCATTTGGGTGACAAAATTTGTTGTTCAAGGATTGTTGCTAAGGAAACGTGTTATGTTATGTTATCAGATTGACGAAAAATTAGCGAAGCAGAAGGCGATAGATGATTGGCTTCCAATTACTTCTTCAAGGAATGCAAAATGGTGGTACTCAGCTTTCCACAATGTCACTGCCATGGTCGGAGCTGGTGTTCTCAGTCTCCCTTATGCCATGTCAGAACTTGGATGGTACGTTGTGTTACTTGTAATTCAAGCTGGCTTATATTATATTATTATTTTTTAAATAAATAATTAATGGTGTTTAAATAAAAATAAATCAGGGGTCCTGGTGTGGTGATTTTGGTGCTGTCATGGATCATCACATTGTACACTCTGTGGCAAATGGTGGAGATGCATGAGATGGTTCCTGGGAAGCGGTTTGATAGATACCACGAGTTGGGTCAATATGCCTTCGGTGAAAAACTTGGTCTTTACATTGTGGTGCCTCAGCAGCTGGTTGTGGAAGTTGGTGTCAACATTGTTTATATGGTAACTGGAGGAAAATCACTGCAGAAGGTCCACAATTCTGTCTGCCCAGAATGTAAAAAGATCAAATTAACTTACTTCATCATGATCTTCGCTTCTGTTCACTTCGTCCTCTCCCACCTCCCCAACTTGAACTCCATTTCTGGTGTATCTTTGGCGGCAGCAGTCATGTCCTTGAGGTATATATAATTTAATTTAGGCTCTGTTTTGGGGTGCTTTTGGAATGGCTAACAAATAACAATTGAAATATGTTTATGGGTCATAAAATGCTTTTCTAGAAGCACTTGAATTTTCAACAAAATTTCAACGTCCTTCTAATAAAAGCACTTACATAAAAACCGCTTATGACCACACGTGCTTCCTATTGAAGTAGTCCTAAACAAGCCCTTAATTTGTTCTTAATTGAAATTAATTAATCTTTTGTTGAACTAATTTCTTCAATGTTTTGATGCTTGCAGTTACTCTACCATTGCTTGGGCAGCTTCTGTGAAACAAGGGTGTGGTAGACAATGTTCAATATGGATATAAAGCCAAGTCTACATCAGGAACTGTGTTCAACTTCTTCAATGCCTTGGGGGAAGTGGCTTTTGCGTATGCCGGGCACAATGTGGTTCTGGAAATACAAGCAACAATTCCATCGACGCCGGAGAAGCCTTCCAAGGGACCCATGTGGAGAGGAGTCATTGTTGCCTATATAGTTGTGGCTTTGTGCTACTTCCCAGTTGCCCTCATCGGCTATTATGTATTTGGCAATTCAGTTGAGGATAATATCCTCATGTCACTACAGAAACCTGTGTGGCTCATTGCAATGGCCAACATGTTTGTTGTCATCCATGTTATTGGAAGCTATCAGGTGAGTTTTAAACTCTCCAATTCCTTTTCTGTTCTTTCCAAAAGATTTTATTTTATTTTTTGCCCACCATTAGTCTAACTTTGCTTCTGTGTGTATGTGGTAATGCAGATTTATGCAATGCCAGTGTTTGACATGATAGAAACTGTATTGGTAAAGAAGTTAAATTTCAGACCCACCAGAACGCTTCGCTTCATTACGCGCAATATATATGTCGGTAAGTACAATTTTCCTTAATTCCATCAAGTTAAGCCTCAGCTAAACTGAAGTTGGATGAATGAATTCTAATTGACATTTTATTGCAGCATTCACCATGTTCGTTGGTATTACCTTCCCTTTCTTCGGCGGTCTCCTTGGATTTTTCGGAGGATTTGCTTTTGCCCCAACAACATATTTCGTAAGCCCCACAGTTCTTTAGCAAAACGTTACTTGCAAATTTTGATTCAATCAAATACTAGTCTGTAAATAAATTTCTCACATGAAACTTCTTAATATCTGCAGCTCCCTTGCATAATGTGGCTTGCCATCTACAAACCAAGAAGGTTCAGCTTGTCTTGGTGGTGTAACTATGTATGTTCAAATTTTTACATATACTTTATATTGTTCACAATGTGCTCATTTGCTTTCACTTCTGTTTCAGTTGATCTTATACTTTTCACTTCATCAATTTCAGATTTGCATCTTTTTTGGTGTTCTTTTGATGGTCCTTTCACCTATTGGAGGATTGAGAACAATCATAATTGAAGCCAAGACCTACAAATTTTACTCATAAGTCCATCAAGCCTTCCGGACTGAATGCCTCAAAGGGTGTTAGGTTGCTGCAGGATGCATATGAAAACCCCAAAAAAAAAAAAGAAGAAAGAAGAAAGAATTTAGCTGTTGATGATGATGAAGAATTAATTAAGGACTATATACCTCAAGGGTCCTGCAATCATCGGAGAAAAATAAATAAGATTGCTTTTGGAGAACACTTTGTAGATTGTGTATCCGGGGAAAAGACTTTAAACCATGGGACCAAATTCAAGGAGCTCCCAAAAGAGCTCTACTGTTTCCTCTTCTCTTTTCTTTTTATGTGTTTTGTGGATGCAATGCTTATCATCTTAAATTAATTTCTTTTTTGTGTTTGTTTCTGCATTCTGAAATGGGTAGGTGTGAAATGTTAGCAGATTCTCAATACAGATTGATCTTATCCTATAATGCATATCATGAGAAGAAATTTGAGCAATTAGCCTCAGTGCAGTTACCCTTATTACCATTCTTAATAGGGTTTGGATACGCCAACCAAATTTGAGTAATTTGGTGAAACATTTTGGTCAGATATTAATGTCTGAATCTGATAGTTTGAAATCTCTGAAATCCTCTGTTTTGGGGTATATAAGATGCATGTGTAAATGCTCTTAACTCTCCGTACCCCGGTGTATAATCTTCGATATGCTCTGTTAGTAATTTCAATTTTAAACTAGTTGGGGTCACTCAATAAAAAAAGAAAGTGATAATATTAAAAAATGGGTGTGAGCTGACAGCCTGACAGAGTATCATAATCCCAGCTTGACCTTGTAATCTTCTCTTTGGAGAGACCACCAGTCCACAAATGGCAGAAGGACCCTTGACTAGGTCGATTATATTAATGTACCATATGATATGATATGAGATAGGCAGCAACAGGAATCATAAAGAAATTTGTCTTATGAGAAAAATGGGGAAGAATAGAATCTAATTAAGGTTTCTGCTCTTTCAGGGACGGCAAAAGGTAGTTTCTTTCTGTACATATTTTCAACTCATTGAAACTCTTGTTCATAACCGTGTCCTTCAACTTTGTTTTGTGTTGTTTTATTAGCCAGAGTCATTGTGTCACTTACTCTTTGCAATAAGTGACATTTCTTATAGGCTGGTGAAGTGAAAATGTTGTCAATTTATTACGGGTCCGTTTGATAACCATTTTTTGTTTCTAGTTTTAATCCAATAAGAAGATTATACAAAATTAAAATAATATCAACAACCTTTCAATTTTCTGTTGTCTATTATGACCAGAGTGAGCGTTCAACTCATGCTTCAAGCCAGTTTTTGAGGTTACTCGTAACTATGAATTTAGAAAGGGGAAAGACATATATAAGTCTGAAGAAAGTAATTTAAGAATTCTGTTGCTCACTGTGCATGCATGAAACTAGAAAGAACCAGTTGTTGGTACTAAAATTCAAGGAGGGTCACTTTCTTTCCCCATCCAACCAGCATGAAAGCAAACAAAAAAGTTTATTTCGCATTTGAATGAAACTTGACAGGCCGAATAACATATTCCTTAGCGAAGGCTAGCAAACAAAAATATAAACTTCAAGTCCGCTCAGATTCGCTTGGACGGAGTTTTCTTGAGCTTGACATTCTGTCATCTCACCTCCGATAAATTATATGTTTCATCTTCCCATTCATGTTTATTTTCCATGCTCTAATTCCTGCCTGCAAGACTTGAAGCCAAGCCTAGCTGCTAGCTACTCTCTGCATCCATGGGGGTTCAAGCTCCAACCGACCAAAACTCTTCCGTCCCCGTCTCCAGCAATGTAAGACTAGAGTTTGATTCATTTTTTTCAACCATTGGGTTGTGAGTTTGTTTAAGGATTAATAGTGGAATTCTGTACTAGAAATCACAGATGGACGAGCGACCCGAGAAGCAATCACAGATAGATGAACAACTAAAGAGGCAGAAGGAAATAGATGATTGGCTTCCAATCACTTCTTCAAGGAATGCAAAATGGTGGTACTCAGCTTTCCACAATGTCACTGCCATGGTTGGAGCTGGTGTTCTCAGTCTCCCTTATGCCATGTCCAATCTTGGATGGTATGTTTTACTCAAAACACTAATCTAAATTTTGTTTTTAGGAATATGATCCAACTACCAACAAATTTTTAAAAAGAAAGAGAAAAAAAGTTTTAAATTGCTTGTTTTATTTCTACAAGCAATGCTTGGGGAGGGGTGATTTGAACACACGGCCTCAAGTGCAAGAGTAATTCCTCTTAACCACTTGAGTTACAAGCCCCTCGCTAAATTGCTTGTTTAATTTCAGGGGTCCTGGTACTGTTATTCTGGTACTGTCATGGGTGATCACCTTGTTCACTCTATGGCAAATGGTTGAGATGCATGAAATGGTTCCTGGAAAGAGGTTTGATAGGTACCATGAGCTGGGTCAACATGCCTTTGGTGAAAAGCTTGGACTTTGGATTGTGGTGCCCCAACAGCTGATATGCGAGGTTGGTGTGGATATTGTGTATATGGTCACAGGTGGAAAATCCCTGCAGAAGATCCACAACATAGCTCGCAAAGACAAAGACCCAATCAAACTCACCTACTTCATCATGATCTTTGCCTCTGCTCACTTTGTGCTCGCCCATCTCCCCAACTTTAACTCCATCTCTGGTGTTTCATTAGCTGCAGCAGTCATGTCATTAAGGTACAGCATTAAATAAATTAATCATCATATAAACACAAATTAGGAAACATAAGATTCTTAAACATATTGTTGTTTGATTGATTGTGATTGCAGTTACTCTACTATTGCATGGACGGCTTCAGTCCACAAGGGTGTTCAGCCAGATGTAGAATACGGGTATTTAGCTCCGAGCACATCGGGAACGGTCTTCAACTTCTTCACTGCCTTGGGTGACGTAGCTTTTGCATATGCAGGCCATAATGTGGTCTTGGAGATCCAAGCAACAATCCCTTCTTCTCCAGAGAAGCCATCGAAGAAGCCTATGTGGAGAGGAGTGGTGATCGCCTATATAGTCGTGGCCTTATGCTACTTTCCAGTTGCTTTCATTGGATATTACATTTTTGGCAACAAAGTTGAGGACAACATCCTCATCTCCTTGGAGAAACCTGAATGGCTTATCATAACAGCAAACATGTTTGTTGTCATCCATGTCATTGGGAGTTATCAGGTGTGTTTTACTTCTTCTTTCCAATCTGCCAAGCCATCTATACTGGAAAGTTCAGAATCTGAACTTCAGATCATGCTCTAGTTTTGGTAAGTTTGCAAATAGATTTTGATAAATTCTTGTTGGGTTTTGCTTTGTCTTGTTGCAGCTATATGCAATGCCAGTATTTGACATGATAGAAACCTTGTTGGTAAAGAAACTCCATTTTAGACCCACTACAATGCTTCGCTTCATTTCCCGGAACACTTATGTCGGTAAGTAGTTCATCCCCTCATCCAGGAGAGTGAGACTAAGAGCAGTGCAATCACTCACCAGTGTGTATATTTAATCATGCGCCTGTGTTACTGATTTCAGCATTCACAATGTTCGTTGGCATTACTTTTCCCTTCTTTGGTGGTCTTCTAGGATTCTTTGGAGGATTTGCCTTTTCCCCAACAACATACTTTGTAAGTCTCCTAGTATCTGTCTCTTTATTTGTGGTCAAATTTAAGGTGAAGTTTGAAGTTTAAAAAAAAGAAAGATAATCATTGATCGCGTCATCCATTCAATTTCATTCTTCAGCTCCCTTGCATTATGTGGCTTACCATCAAGAAACCAAGGAAGTTTAGCCTATCTTGGGTTGTTAACTGGGTACGTATGTTTTTCAAGCTTGAATAAATATCTCTGCTTTAAAGACAGGACCAGCTCCATTTCTAAATTGGCTTCATTAATTTCAGATTTGCATTACACTGGGTGTTCTGCTGATGATCCTATCACCTATTGGAGGGTTAAGGAATATCATACTTCAAGCCAAGAACTACAAATTCTACAATTAGTATACAAGCTTGGCACATGCACAAGTAGGTTTTACCCTGAAATTCCATGCATATAGATGCAATGCAACCATATGTAACAAATAAGTACATGAAGACATACGAAATAGGGTTGTTCAATCTGGTTTGTAAGGAGGTGCCGACGGAGTTACTCAGAACAAAACTTATTATGCAGGTTCTTCTTCTCAGGGTTTATTTTTGGGCCTTCTATGTTTATCCCATGAATGTATTGTCATTTATTTTTGGTGAAGGTATTGCCATTTAATTTCAGCATCAATGAAATAGATCTGTTGACTATCGCTGGTGATACTTGAAGTAGAACGGAGTCAGAGACTCACAGAATACAGATTACAGATTACAGATTGAACCACTACAGTAGAGAAACAAGGAAATACATTATCTCTCTTATCAAAGGCATAATTTTGAGATCCACATATCTCTCATGCTTTTCAGACTGAAATGAATATGAAATTACGTTTTCTTTTTGTTTGTCTCGGCTCTTTCAGGGACAGCAAAATGCAGGTTTCTTCTGTAAATATTTCTTCAACTCATTGAAACTCTTCTTCTCCATAACTGTGCCCAGCAACTTTGTTTTATGTTGTTTTATTAGCTGATTCATCGTATCATTTACTCTTTGCAAGTAGTGACCTGTTTTTATAGGCTGGTCAAATCAAATTGTTGTAAATTTACTACACTTAGTTTTAATCCAATCACAAGATTTTGTTACAAGATTCAGGTTAATCACAGCTATATATACTTTCTGTTGTCTATTATGA
Organism: Prunus mume; assembly: GCF_029339155.1. Classification (NCBI taxonomy): domain Eukaryota; kingdom Viridiplantae; phylum Streptophyta; class Magnoliopsida; order Rosales; family Rosaceae; genus Prunus; species Prunus mume. Next base: position 17,325,548 of record NC_142701.1, on the reverse strand, counting down.
CCAGAGTGACAGTTCAACTCATGCTTCAAGCCAGTTTTTGAGGTTACTTGTAACTATGAAATTAGAAATGGGAAATACTTGAGAGAAGGAAATATAAAAGTCTGTGAAGAAATTAATTTAAGAATTCTGTTGCTCTCTGTGCATGCATCATGCTTGAAACTTGAAATTGTCAGTATGCAGAAACCAGAAAGAAAGAACCAGTTGTTGGTAATAAAATAGGAGGGTCACTTTCTTAACCCAACAAGCATCAAAACAAACATAAGCATAATATGAAATTTGTATTTTTAAGGTTTATTTAGCATTTCGATGAAACTTTGACTGGCCGAATAACATGTTCCTTAGAGAAGACTAGCAAAAAAAATATCAACTTCAAATCCGCTCAGACTCATTTGGGTGGAGTTTTCTGAAGCTTGACAGTCTGTCATCTCACCTAAGATAAATTATATGTTTCATCTTCCCATTCATGTTTATTTTCCATACTCTAAGCCAAGCCTAGCTGCTAGCTACTCTCTGCATCCATGGGGGTTCAAGCTCCAACCAACCAAAACTCTTCCGTCCCTGTCCCCAGCAATGTAAGCCTAGAGTTTGAATCATTTTTATTAACCATTGGATAGTGAATATGTTTAAAGGATTTGTGTACTAACAATCACAGATAGACGAGCAACTGAAGAAGCAATCACATATAGATGAACAACTAAAGAGGCAGAAGGAAATAGATGATTGGCTTCCAATCACTTCTTCAAGGAATGCAAAATGGTGGTACTCAGCTTTCCACAATGTCAATGCCATGGTTGGAGCTGGTGTCTTAAGTCTTCCCTTTGCCATGTCTAATCTTGGATGGTATGTTCTACTCAAAACACCACATCCAAATTTGTATCCTTTTATGAATATGATCCAATTACCAAAACATTTCATAAACAAAAAGAAAAAAAGAAGTTTTTAATTGCTTGTTTAATTTCAGGGGTCCTGGTATTGTAATTCTGGTACTGTCATGGGTGATCACCTTGTTCACTCTATGGCAAATGGTTGAGATGCATGAAATGGTTCCTGGAAAGAGGTTTGATAGGTACCATGAGCTAGGTCAACATGCCTTTGGTGAAAAGCTTGGCCTTTGGATTGTGGTGCCTCAACAGCTGATTTGTGAAGTTGGTGTGGACATTGTGTATATGGTAACAGGTGGAAAGTCCCTGCAGAAGATCCATATAATAGCTCGCAAAGACAAAGACCCAATCAAACTTACCTACTTCATCATGATCTTTGCCTCTGCTCAATTTGTCCTCTCCCATCTCCCCAACTTTAACTCCATCTCTGGAATTTCATTAGCTGCAGCAGTCATGTCATTAAGGTACAACATTATATAAATTAATCAACATATAAACCCAAATTAGGAAACATAAGATTCTTAAACATACTGTTGTTTGATTGATTGTGGTTGCATGCAGTTACTCTACTATTGCATGCACGGCTTCAGTCCACAAGGGTGTTCAGCCAGGTGTAGAATACGGGTATTTAGCTCAGAGCACATCGGGAACGGCCTTCAACTTCTTCACTGCATTGGGGGACATTGCTTTTGCCTATTCAGGCCATAATGTAGTCTTGGAGATACAAGCAATAATCCCTTCTTCGCCGGAGAAGCCGTCGAAGAAGCCTATGTGGAGGAAGCCTATGAGTGGTGATCGCCTATATAGTCGTGGCCTTGTGCTACTTTCCTGTTGCTTTTATTGGTTATTATACTTTTGGCAACAAAGTTGATGACAACATCCTCATCTCCTTGGAGAAACCTGAATGGCTCATCATAACAGCAAACATGTTTGTTGTCATCCATGTTATTGGGGGTTATCAGGTGTGTGTGTGTGTGTGTGTGTACTTCTTCTTTGCTGTCTGCCTAGCTATCTATACTGGAAAATATAGATCAAGCTCTGGTCTTGGTAAGTTTGCAATTGGGTTTTGAATGTTGGGTTTTGCTTTGTCTTGTTGCAATTTGCAGTTATTTGCAATGCCAGTATTTGACATGATTGAATCCTTTTTGGTAAAGAAACTCCATTTTAGACCCACTACAAGGCTTCGCTTCATTACCCGGAACACTTATGTCAGTAAGTAATTCATCCCCTCATCCAGGAGAGTGAGAGTAAGAGCAATGTAATCACTCACCAGAGTATGTTAATCATTCATATGTTACTGATTTCAGCATTCACAATGTTGGTCGGCATTACTTTTCCCTTCTTTGGTGGTCTTCTGGGATTCTTTGGAGGATTTGCGTTTTCCCCAACAACATACTTTGTAAGTCTCCTGGTCTCCGCCTCTTTATTTGTGGTCAAGTTGAAGTTCAAGTTTAAAGTTGAAAAATGAACAACTATTGATCGCGCTGTCCGTTTGATTTCATTCCTCAGCTCCCTTGCGTTATATGGCTTATCATCAAGAAACCAAGGAAGTTTAGCCTGTCTTGGTTCGTTAACTGGGTACGTGCGTTTTTCAAGCTCCATGTCTAAATATTTATGCTTTAAAAGCAGGACCAGCTCCATTTCTAAACTGTCTTCATTAATTTCAGATTTGCATTACACTGGGTGTTCTGCTGATGGTCCTATCACCCATTGGAGGGTTAAGGAATATCATACTTCAAGCCAAGAACTACAAATTCTACGATTAACAAACTTTTCAGCATCAATGAAATAGATCTGTTGACTATTGCTGGTGATACTTGAAGAAGAAGAGAGTCATAATTTCGAGATTGACATGTCGGCTAAAAAACCCAACTGAAATGAATATAAAAATGCGTTCTATTTTTGTTTGTTTGTTTGGGTTAGGACAGTCAAGTTGAATGTCCATGAGCAGAGCAGTTAACTTATGAGGAATAAGAATATTGAAGAAGAAAGAAAGCTCTCAAATTTTGGGCAGGGTAGCTGCATCGGTTGAACTCCAACCTATATAAAAACCACGGTGGTTGCCCTGTTTTCAACTTAGAATAATTGAGACATCTCTGTTTCTCTGTCAGATGACCAAATTTATTAGGCAGCATTGCATTTTGAACAATAAACAAAGCAGCTCATTACTCAGAAACCTCTTTCACCATCCACTGTATAGCAACAAAGACAACAACTTCGGATTCAAGGAAACACATGAACTCATTCTATGCAAAAACTCAATTAGAAGAAGAAAGAAAAGGACTTTGATTGAGAAATGATTGATCAAAGATACAGAGTTACATTTTGCAAATTGTTTACATATATCACCAGTAGTAAGTGGTAGCCAACCCAAATTGTTATTAAGCTTGAGAATCAGAGACTCAAAGTTTAATTTCAAAATGTTCCCTCTAATCAAATCTCTACTTGGTTTTATCTTGTTTTCTTTTCCAAGTTGCCAGTCCTTGCTCTAAACAACTCAACCCAAAGATTCGAAATCCACAAAATGCTCACAGAGATAGCTGACATTACCACAACAATCCAAGAAACCCAAACCCACCTCGGAATCAAACCATCAGCCTCACCGCCTACATAAAACGCACCCATTCGGTACACGAAATACGGACCCACCAATCCCCGCACAATCGAATACAACACGTAAAAAGGAGGAGACAAAAGATCATACACCTTAGCTGCAAATTCCAAGTCCCTTCTCCGAGCGTTCGCGAGCGTCCACACGTTCTGGCACAAGCTGGTGACCTCGGCCAGAATCAGAAGAGAGAGAATGGCGAATGCGCCGCGGGACGCCACGTATCGGCAGGTGAGGAAGACGAAGAGCGTGGCCAAGTGGTGGCCGATGAAGAGGACGTCACTGGGGAAGAAGACGATGTAGTGGAGAAGATCGGTGAGGAAGTAGGCGACGCTGTAATCGAGAACGGTGTTCTGGAAGCGGGTGTTTTGGGAGGCGAAGCCGGTGGCCGGGTCGGCGAGTATGGCGTAAGTGGATAAGAAGACGGCGGGGGTGCCGTGGGCGAGGGAAATTAGGCAGCTGGAGGCTTCGGGTCGGATCTTAGGGCTCCAAGTACGGAAGACGATGAAGTAGGCAATGAGGTAGACGATGAAGAACATAGGGAAGAAGATGAGGAGGCATGGGATTGGGTTTTGGGTTTCCATTTGAACTGAAACACGAAACCCTCCCTTTGAATCTTTGACCAAGATTACGGGAACGAAATAGGCGTTTTATACTTGGAGATTACGACTGTCTGACTGACTATGTTTGACATTGAGAAAATCGAGTGAGAAAGTTCAAAAAGGATTTGGTGAAGTTTTGGAAACGAAAAGCAATGGAAGTGGACAAAACGACATAAATAAATGAAACCTCTTCCTCATTGGGCTGCGTTTTAATTTTTTTATGAGCTTCATCAAATTCATTGGGCTTTGATGGGCCCCTGCAGCATCTATTTATTCTATTCTTTCATTTTTATATAATATTGCAGCAGTCAAAGAAAAGTCATATACAAAAAGCATACACAGCCAATTGCGCAGACAAATTTTCTTTTTCTTTTTCTTTTTATTTTTAATTTTTTTTTTATATAACCTTTTTTCGCATCAAAACATTCTTTTTTTTTTCCCTTTTGCTTCTTGGTTCGTTCATGAATACAAAAGCAGCAACTGTTTAATCAATTTCTCCCTCCTCTATATCATTTACAGGACTTGGAACACTGGCAGCAGGCTCAATTTCTTCCTCCTCTTCATCATCTTTTATGTACAAGCCAAGTTGTTCCAGAGGGTTACTTCCACCAAACCTAAAACCGCCTAAGCCATCCTGCGAGTGATCTGGGCTTGTTTCATCTACAGAGCTTGGTAACTGCTCCACAGGGGCAGTTCTTAGCATTTCCAGATCTTGAAGAAACTGAGAGTTCTCATTGATTTCAACCGTCTTTTCTATCTGTAGTACACATGGCATCAAATGTCCCAATAAATATCCACACAAATTAAAGGGCTCTATTTCTGCAACATAAGGAGGGTGCGATCATTTACCTGCAGCAATGCTTGCCGTGCTGCTTCTCTCTCAAGCTCCCTCTTCCTTTTAGCCTCTGCTGCAGCTTCTGCTTCAGCTCGCCTTCGAGCATCCTCGGCCGCCTTGGCTTCTGCTTGTAACCGTGCTTTTTCTGCTTATATATTGGCAACATAATCAGCTGCTAGATCTCAACAAAAATTTCAGTTTAATAAACCAGGAGATGTCTATGAATTATCAACCCAGCATTGCAAACCACACATACAGACGCACACACTAAGGAATTGATGTAAATCACTAAGTATAACTTTAAACGTAAAGATCACAACCTTTCTTCTGTTGCAATTCAAGTTCCTCCCTCTCCCGCCGCAATTTCTCAGGATCTCCTTTGTCACCCTGATCTCAGCCAGATCAAATTGCACCGGATCACATCCAGAGTAGAAAATACTTGCAAAATGGATACATACAAACACGGTAAGTATACAAGTAGCCTGACTCTGTAACCCACCTGATTAAGTGTTTTCTCTCGAGCTCTTAAAATGGTATCAGCAAAACGATTCTTCAATAGAGCAGCCCTGTACTGCTTCTCAGGGGAGACCGGCCTCTCTGTGGGAGCACTGTCCCCTAAATTTTTTCGAGAGATGAACAATGAGATACTACCACAAACCCACGTCATAAGTTTTTGGTTTTTTTTAACTCTTAGGCTTACCATCCTGACAACAATCTGACTCCACAGGACTTGGCTTCCGCTGGGAACTTTGTTCAACTTGATCCAACCCACTATCAGACTCTGCAAGATCCCATGGATTAGAAATATTAATCATCAATAAGAAATTCAAAATTCAAAATTCATATGCTCAATCATTTCAGAGAAGTGTAGGCCATGTCTATAGGAGAGTACAACCAAGATGGTTGTTAAAATCATTGGCAGTCCCCAAATGAACTAAATTTATTCCCAATCTACAAGATAAATATAATAATCAATTATCAGATTGCAGCATATAAGATATCACGTTTATTAGACATGAAAGAAACCATAGACAGATCAAATGCATCTGGCAACACAAAACAAGATATGCTTTTCCAAACACTTCCATCTGTATTTTAAGCAGGAAGGTACTTCCTCTCTATTTATGACCCTGCTTTAATTAGATTTCCTACTGCTTTAGAGGCTTAAGCTCTACACATAAAAGCCTTTTGCAGGAATAAGAGGCAGGCTTCGATATTTTTAAATACAACAGAGTTTCGTCTTTCTTTTCCTTTTCCCTTATTTTCTTCGTATTCTTAGTGAAAGCACATTTTTTTAAATTCTCTGTTGAGAAATCCTACAGAAAGGTTGTGTCCTTGTTTCCCACCTCTTTGTCCACTACTGTATGAGGTAAGGGGTCTTTGTTGGAGAAAACTGCCATTTAATTCTGTAGTGATAAAAAATTTGAGATCACATAAGCAATATTACTCAAAAGACATTCTTCGAAACTAATACAAGCAATATTACTCATTTATTAAACACAATCATTCAATGGTGATATCCAAGCTAATTCTACCATAGATGGTGTCCAGGAAGTGTAGCCTGCCCAGGACATTGTCAAAGGATTCCCTAATATTATCTATAATCATGTACTCTATTTTCTACACACCCTGTGTTTCTCTTTTATGGTTTTTCAAGGAATGGAAATTGTATACCAAAATTATTTCTATGCAACACCTAGCGAATGGATGGAGGAATGTGATTTTATTTTAAAATACTCACGATTTCCTTCAAGGCGATTATCAATTGTCTTTTCATCTAACTCAGCTCCAGAACCTACAGTTTCTGGTACCTGAAGAAGAATTAAGTATGACATCAGGTCCACCAGTCAAACCACCAACAATACACTACTGTACCATACAAAATCAATAGCACAGCACAACCACCATCCATCATGAGAGAAGCAATTTTGATTTATATATTTAACATAAATTTTCACACAGCTTAGATACATTTACCGGACTTGAGGCCTTAGCATCATCGCATTCACTCTCAGAACTGCTAGAATCTGAATCTGTGAAGCATACATAAAATACAAAATTGTTTAGTGTTTATGAATTCACAAACAGATAGAATTCACATTACTCTTTCACCAGCATAAATAACTCTTTGTTTTTCCTCCATTCAATTAAAAGTCAAACATCATATAATTGAAGGCATGAAAGCAGAGAAATAAAAGCTTGCTCTAACAAGCTCTACTCCAGTGAAGAAAAGGGAAATCATTACCAAAACTGTGAAAGACCTCAAACAAGGACGAATAGTCAAGAAACAAAACATATGAGGGATCTAACCAAAGAAAGACCACAACAGAACAAACTCAATTTACCGCTGGAGCTGCTTGAGCTGATGCCTTTACTAATTTTATAGCCTGTGTCCTTTTCTATCTCCACAGGAGGATAGCTTGAGACAGGAGGCTCATTTCCACCAATATCAACATCCTCATCAGCTGGGTCATTCCCTAGAAATGAACATACGTGAGAGGCAAAAACAAAGTGTTTCATACGTCCTAAAACTGAAGTCAGAATTTATATATGCAAGGAGATGAAGAAGAATATGACCTTTGCATGGCTGCATGGATGAATTGCTCAACCCTGATTCGTTCAAAAGCTGCAATAATAATGAAAACAATGTATGCTTCAGGCATATATAATCTAATTTGATTCCAGGAACAGGAAGAAGGTGAGGTCGAGCTAATACCTCTATTGAACAAGGTTCAGCCCTCACATGGTTCTTTTGTTTCTCTTGCAAATGCTCATTTAAAAGCTTCCTCAATGTGAACAAGGTATCATCACTTAGATCATCAACATCAATCTCAATCTCATCCTCTTCAGAGTCCTTTCCATTTGAACAATGTTCCCTCAAGAAATCAATGATGAGTAAAGGTATTTCTCCATGCAAAGACTCCAAATCTCTGCTCAGATTATGTTTCTCCTCCTTTGTCATTACCTGCTTAGCAGGCTCAGACTTGACTTCATGGTGCAGTGACGTGATCATCCTCTTTTTCGCAGGGGGCAATGGCTTAGGAGTTTCCACCGCTTCACGAGGACCAGATTTAGCTGGTGGTGGTTGGCAATCAGCCTTTGGCAGTTTTTTCTCAATGGTTTTCCACCTGACTTCAAAAAATTTACTAAGAGTATCAGCCATGACATAGACATCATTTGTTGGTGGATTGTAGGTCATAGCATTGGTGAAGGTAGTCCTGACATCAGCAGCAAACTCCAATGGGCTTGAATAAGATCCTGAAGCTATCTTGGTCTTTACCGTACCCAAATCCATCGGATGCTTGATGACAGTGAAATAATCCGGAATCTTCAACTTCACCACATCAACAGGGGTATTGAAAACCCAAGAAAATTGATGGGACATTAACCGTTTCAATAGTGTCTCGCATTGTTTCATCAGAATCACACTAGCAGTGCTAGGTGCTGAAGCCTGATTCACTGACTCAACCCTCCCAGAAGTGCCTGGATTCCATGCCCGTGCTTTTGAAGCCACGGGATTCAGTTTTTTCCCCTGCCCAGTTAATGTTGATGACTTACGGAGATTTTCAATATGCTGCCCATTCCGGCCATTGTTGCAGCTGAGGATGTCACTAGAAGAGGACACGGTAACACCATTGGTTCTATGCATTTCAACTTTCTTCTGAAGTATTCGAATCTGTTCAAGTTCCATTCTCAACCTATGTAGCAAATCTTTCCTTTCGGAGGACAACATGTTTGACAGGGGGAGAACTTCTATGGGCACACCAAAACTGTCGCGTTTACTAGAATTCAAACTAATACATTTCCTTGTTGGAGCACTTGAATCCTCAGAGGCAGTAATTTCGGCATCAATTCGTCCAGAGCTACCAGAGCCCTCGCATTCACCAGCCTGCTCAAAAGCACCACCATAATACCCTCCCCGTCCAGGATTCTTGTTCTTCTTGGCCATCGCACTATTCTTTATCACAGAACAAAAAGGGGTCAGTTTGGTTGCTTAGGAAGGAGCAATAATGCCCATTTTCGAGGAAACAAAACAGACTAAGAAGAAAGCTTAGTACAGATAGTTTCATTTAAGAAACTTACAAAAACTAAATAATCAAAACGAAGAAGAAAAAAAACCAGAAGAAGAAGCACAAATCACCAAGTTTAAAAACAGTAATTTCAAATCTTGGGTAAATTCCAAAGCTCAATCTTTACACACCAAGTATACAACTCTAGAATTGAATTAAAACCCTAATCTTGAACAGCAACCAACTCGACAAAGTTCAACCATATAAAACATAAATCTTCCAAAATTTGAAGTGACCCAAAACCCTAGAAAAATACCAGGAGCTATTGCTTAGCTGCCCAATTGAGTTCCAAAGCCCTCTTGCGATCAAAGTTACACAATCTTCTGCGCGAGGATAAATCAAGGTTCAGAATTTTAGAGAAATAAGATAGAGAAGCTGAGAAGGGTAGAGCGTACACAGTGACTAAAGCCCTAAAAAACCTTAGAATTGAACGCTGTCCGGATCACGACCCGTACCGCCCGAAACGACTAAGAAGACGACCTTCAACAATGAGCTTTCTTTGTTTCCCACAGAGCAAAGCCCACGACTTGGCTCTCGCCAGCCAGTCCCTACTTCAAAAATAATAAAAAGAAAATGAAAAAGAGTTTTTTTTAAAAACGACACTGCCTTGACTGTTAAGCCTTCTCTTTTAAATCTCGGTTAAAACAGATGTCGGCCCTTGGATAACTGCTATACACGATATTTTGCGATTTCAGCCGTCCGATCTGACTTTAGCGGTTATGCTAATGACAAACTTGTTAGTGTGTGATTAATTAGGACAAATAACAATTTACACTTTATAATTTACCACAGAAACAAAATATATAAACCCTCAGTCCAGCTCTCTTGCTCTCTTCCTCTCTTCCTCAACCGGCGGCGTACTTACTGGCCGGAAACAGTAAGTTCCTAGCTTAGGGTTCTTTTTTAAGCGTTTTTTGTTTGGACAATCTGATCACAGAGAAGAGTAAATAACTTTTTTGAGAAGAAGATAACCAAATCGCTCAAGGTAAGCTTTCCCGCTTTTTTATTTTTATTTTTTCAATTTTGCTGTTAGAATTATGGAACACCACCGGAATTGGATTTTGTCAATTTTGCGTACAAATATTGGTGATTTAATTTGAGCAAATAACGTGCCTTAAAGATGAGCCAATGTCAAGCCAAGTTTACAATTATCAAAAGCGTCAGTGTCTGCCTATAACTTTTTGGTGAAGTCTTTTCTTTTTTTCCAGTTTTTTGGTGAAGTAAGGGACATGACCCATACTTCTTATCTCACATTTGGCAAGGCTTTGTAAGAATTCTTAACTCTTGATCTTCATACATTTTTATTTACTTGTTTCCTGGAGATACTTCGCTGTGTCAGTTTGGATTGCTGAGAAAAGTGAGGAATAGGAGGAGGATTCAAACATAAAATTAGTTTCCTTTTGGTTCGTTGAGTTTATAAGCCAAAAAGATTTCATTTTTTTCCGGTGGATTTTTATGTCCTGAAATTCAAAACTTCTGCATTTTCTCAAAAATAAATAAAAAGGATGGTATGTTTCAGAAATGGTCGAGATTGATTTAAGTTGAGGGCTCCTTTAATAGAGTGCATTTGCTTCTCTAGGAATTTTGGAGCAGGAGCAGTGCGAAGGTCATTGAACTTTCAATTAAACTTTCCCCACAAGTTTTTTATCAGGAGGATTCGGATGGAAAATAATAATCACAACTGTAGCCTAAGAGGTGGCAAGGAGGATTCAAGAGGTGCCTTGGTTGTTCTGGAAGGCTTGGATCGTTGTGGCAAGACTACGCAGTCTACTAGACTAGTTGCAAACTTGGAGAGTTTAGGGCATTCAGCTGAATTGTGGCGGTTTCCTGACAGAACGACAAGTGTTGGGCAAATGATATCTTCTTATCTTTCCAACAAATCCCAACTGGATGATCATACAATCCATCTACTCTTTAGTGCTAACCGTTGGGAGAAGAGGTTTGTTGTGTTATTTTTTGCAATATGATATACTCTGTTTCTGAGCTTTTCTATAATGGGACAGATATTGCACATGTTCTGATTGTTGTTTTAGTTTTTAACTTATGTCATGGGAATGCAATGATTGAGTTGTGTAAAATTCTGGTTTGAGTTGAGAAGCAGCATAGTGATCAATAAAATATGTTAATGAAATCATAAGCACATATGTAAGCAGTGAAGGTAACTTCAGTTTTATGGCTAGTGAGGAAACAAGTGATTGATATTTTTGTTTCTGTAGGCTTCTAGTCTGTATGGGCATCCAAAGCAATTGTTTTTACAGGTCCTGGTGCTGGTTTACATCAAATTTGACAATAACCTCATGTATTCCACAGTTAGATTTCTCAGCTCCCTGAATGAGACTGATATATGGTTGCAGGATGTTATTTCAACAACACATACTTTAGAAAATATAAATTTTGAGGTGTTTCCATGTTATGTTTAACTTACAAGTTAAACTGAACCATCTAATGAGTAAGGGCAGAGTACAAATATAAAGCTCAGTATCATGTTTGCTTAGGTTTTCATCATGTGGCATGGTTCTCTTAGGCAGTGCTTTACAAAAGATGGGGAATAACTTATGAGGGGGGGAAATCCATGCCGTTGTTGTATAGCATAATCATTGGCTTGTTAATTTGTTGAATCCCTATTTTGATTACTATAAGAGTGTGTGCACTTCAATGTTTTTTAAAATCATTTCTTGGATGAAGAATGAGGTGATCACAAATCAGTGTACTAAATCTGTAATGTTTATGCAGATCATTGATGGAAAGCAAATTGAAAAGTGGAATCACCCTTGTTGTTGACCGTTATTCTTATTCGGGGGTGGCCTTTTCATCTGCCAAAGGACTTGATATTGAATGGTGTAAGGTGGTGAAATGCCTTTTTTTTTAACCCCTAATGATGTTTATCTTCTCTATCTGATGGAATTTAAAAACAACGAAGTATTCTTTTCCAGGCTCCAGAGATTGGGTTATTGGCTCCAGATCTTTTAGTGTACCTTGACATACCACCTGAAGTAAGTAGTCATTCTAATGTTTGCAGTGAGGGAAGAAAAACACGAAGACTTAACCCATATTTTGCAATTTTGGATGTTGGAGTGTTAATTTTCTGTATAATTATATATCTAATTTTGAACATGGTTAAGGACTTAATTTCCTCTTTTATTGCTTGTTACTTATATGGTCTGACATAACTTCCATGAAACAATTTTTCACAGTTAATAGCTTATATGGTCTGACATATCCTCAAAAGAAATTTCCTAGATAAGCATCAATTTTGCAGAGTTAATGGCATCTTGAACTAAGGAACCAATATATATTGTTGGCCCCTTATGACTAACTGCTGATATTTTAAGGTGCTTATGCTATGCCGATATATATTGTTTATGAAAAGGATCACATGGGCCTTAGTATTGTGAGGATTTTGAAAATTATATGGAAGTAGTAATCTTTTCCCCTATTGAACTGAAATTATATTTGTCAGAAAGCTGCTGAAAGAGGAGGCTATGGAGGTGAGAGATATGAGCAGCTTGAGTTTCAAAAGAAGGTTGGCCAAAACTATAAGGTCCTCCGTGGTCCCACTTGGAAGGTAGTTCATTGATCCATTCTTAAATTGCATTGCAATAAAGAATCCCGATATTTGCTTCTGATTGTGATGCTATCTTGAGGTGTCATCCTGGATTCAATTTTCAACGAGTTTTAAATTGGTACTGGAATATTGAATCTATTTTCCTGTAGTGGCAGTTAAAGAATAAATTGAATGGTTTTCATAAAAGATAAAAAGAAAAATAATAAACTGACCGGGAAATGAAGTCACCTCACACAGAGAGAATGATGCCAAATCCAATTTCTTTGTCCTGATGTCAAATTTTCTTCTGTTTCCCAACAAATGCTAATTCGAAATCTGTTCCATATATGTAACATCTACACTGGCTGGACTGCCATTATCTGATGATTACACATTTTATGTTGAAATGATGCTGCAAGTTGGTATTCATTTTATAGTAACCAAATTCAGTTGAAACTTTAATCATGAAACAACTAAGCCTGCTAGACTCTTAAAAAAATTTGGTTTGCATTGAAGCATATTATTCTTGGGTGAGTTGAGTTATGTGGATATCGTGAAGAGATAAAATTTATTTTGGCCTGATGCAGATCATAGATGCTTGTTCGCCCATGGAGGAGATTGAGGAACAGTTGCAAAATATGGCATTGGATTGTGTAAAAACATGCCAAGAAGGGAAACCGCTCTCATGTCTCTGGTCCTGTTAAATTTTTGTTCTCTTTAACGGGGGAGACGCATGTATCTTTCCAGGGTCCAATGCCCTCATTCTTCCTAGTGAGCTAGCTATGCAGACTGCAGAGCTTACTGAGTAGTGAACGAACTTGCCCTGTTCTGTTTCGAGTATTTCATCTGTGATTGTAACTTCATAAATCTTTGCATTTCAAAAGTAGGTTTGCTTATCTTATTAATGCATCATCACACTTTGTTTTTTACTGAAATAGATGAGATTGCAAATTTGCTTGAATGAATTTGATTGTAACCATGGCAGTCTGCAGTGAACAAACTTACAATTTTTGTGGTCGTGAGGGTGGACGCTCATAAACTAGTAACCAAAAACATAAAAGAAATATCCTTTGGTTTTGGGGCTCTTGTTGCTCCTTGTCGAAAAAAACAAAACAAAAACAAAAAAGAAATAAACTGCGGCGCTGGTAAGCTCTTATACGCCCGTAGCTGCTTCTCCATAGATTCGGGCTTGAGATTATAATATTATAATCTTAAGGTTTAGATAGCTCCAGCTTTGGAGGCATCTATTCTACTTTCTACTCAGTGTTAGGCGGCCAGCTATACGTATGTATATGCATGGGCATGGCCAAAGAGTAACTTGACTCATCTCCATCCAATCATCTTATGCCAGCCCTTGATATTAAGATATGTTAATTCATGCAAAGTTTAAAAATGATAATTAAGCTAAGCGATTAGGAATCAAAAGCAATCAACCTAGTTGATCAAGTAGATATTGTATGAGAATTTGAAGCCTCGGGAAATTAAGCACGTTTCACGAATACTGGGTGAAGATTATTAATGATTACGAGAGTCAAAAGTTGTTAGCAGTTCCAGAAAATTCTAAATTATAACGGCTTGTTATTGTTGTCAACACCATCGACAAATATAATAAAGTTTTCCCATCAGGAAAGTGACCTTCAAGTTTATGATGTGATCGTGATTATATATGAAGAAAAGCCAATGATCGCAGAAAAACTTACTTGTAACGGGATAGCACTGGTTTGCTATCTCCAACCAATAACACAATGGCATGTGGAAAATTTATCTTACTTGTTATTGCATTATTGTTCGAGAATAGTAAAAAGTATTATTTCCGTTGCATGAAAGTCTTTCTTCAATAATTGGGCCACGATAAGCTCTAGAGGTATATATATGTATCTGATTCTGATGTTGATGCTGATGCTGATGGAAACAATTAATGGCAGAAACTTGATGAAGACAAAATGGAGAAGTACTGATTTCTGATGAAGACGTGCATTACTGGATTAAAAAAGAAAAGGAAAAACATAAAACATACCAGGTTTGAAACACTAGATGGTGTTCTAACAGAGGTTTTTACATAGCTTCATGCATGTCTTCTCTTAGCTTCATACCGCATGTTGCAGCCCTTTTGCGGTTGCTAAATCTGTTTAGATTTCTTCCAAAGCACTCCACTTCCATTATATATACCTTTTCATCGGTTGCTAATTAACAATTTAATAATCTGATACTGCTTACGTACCAATATACACTTTCAAGACTCTATTTGCAATTATTCTTCAGATCCTCATCAGAAGTTGGCCGCCTCACAAATTAAGATCAAACCCTGTTGGTGGATCAAACCAACAAAACTTAAATATTAACATATATCAAAATAAGGAAAGAAAACAATAATCTGCCTATATGGGATAAGATGCAGTTTCAATGGCGGTTTAAGTTGGATTGACCATTTATTCAAAACAAAGTTAATCAAACTCATCCTTGTCCCTGCCCCCAGAAATTTCAGGAAGAAAATAATATGTGGTTGGCTAGGAGGTTTGGGGAAATAATATCCTATCATGATGAGTTTTCTATTGCCACCCAAGCTCTGGATTAAAAGAAGAATAACACAAAAGCCGCACAGTTTTTGCCAACAGAGTCTAGATCAGTGAAAAGAGTATCGACTAGCATATTAGAAGTCTCAAGTTCAAACCCTTATGACATCTTGGTAGTGTGTGTGTGAGAGAGAAGCCCACCTCCCTTTATAATTTATATTATCACTTGTACTAAAAATAAAAAAGAATTAACACAGAAGATAGGATTTTATAATTCAAATGCAAAAAGTTTAATTAAATATTAGATGCTAAGCACAGTAGGTATTGTTGGTAGTCCAGCCTCTATATACTATAAACAATATAGCTTTATTTTATTTTTTATTCTAGTCAATTGAATTTGTTTAATTGTTGAAATCTTTCAATTTCTTATTTTCCTATGTTCAACTCTATGTATTCCTCTATCCGTAGAGTACATTGAATGTTAGAAATAGCTATAACAGAGTTCATGACCTTATTGAAATCCGAACAGAAAAAAAGAATATATAATTTTTGCGCAATTCCTAATTAAATCCTAAGTAAAATCTAAGTTTGATTGAGACATCGATCAAGTATTATGTACGTCTGTATACTGTATAATTCCAGCTGGTTCCACAAAGCTGAAACATGTATGACCTTTTTCTTTCTGACCAATTAATTTATATGAACATAGCATGCATGCATGTAACTTAAAGTGAATGAAAGGACTATTATGTAAAAGAGAAGTTCAATATGTAATTATATATTTTGCAATAATACACATGCAAAACTATTATTTTCTTAAGATTATAGTTCATTTGGGAATTCAAACGTAAATTCTTAATTTCTCAAATAAAAAAGAGTTGTATTCTGACAAAATAAAATATGAAAAAGAAAATAGTTCCCCATAAATAATATGTAAGAAGAAACTAGATGAAGCCAATGCTAGTATGATTTTTTTTTCTTTTTTTTTTCTTTTTAAAGAAATTTTAGGATTGCATTCATAATTCAGCTATAACAAAGTCACTGGTCACAAATCAGCTATAACAAAGTCACTGTTCACAAATGACCAATACAAAATAGTCACAAAGGGCCATTACAACAACGAAGCAGTCTAATATCAAAATTAAGCAAATGCCAGTATCCTAGCTGTCATATTAAGTCATATCTTTATTAATTGACCTACCCATATGAACACATTGTATGTATTACTGTTGATATTTAAGCATTAATGTTTAATTTGCTATAAACATGTCATCAAGATGGATAGTTTATAATTATCGTCTCATGTTATCTTCAAATTAAATGTACTTGTCACTTTTTTTTTATAAATATTATTGAGACCTACCCCGTTAGAATGATCGATGCACATGGTACCACTGTACACCCAGCAAGCATCACTCATTCACTCACTATACATATCTTGTTTTTTTTTCCTTTTTCTTTTTCTGTTTGTTAATCTAGCTAATTAAAAGAAAATGACTGATTAATAATATCTTGCGAATTTGTCCTACCTACCCACGAATCAAGTTTTGCCATGCTTATAATCCTTGTTTATCCTGAAAGCAAGTATTGATTCCATTCTCTACGTACACAACTCTAATTGGTGAAGTTGATCACTGCACCCAACTCATACAAATGTGTGTGTTCTATACGTATATGCCTAATAATTATCTATGTATATAATGAATATATTTACCTGAGATCTTGGGGTTCAGTCTTCCATTCCATCTACGTATCTATAAAACTAAATGATCGACAACTCAACGGCCCAAAGTGAGGGCAGCCTTAACGTCCAGCCTCCATGCAAATCCTCCACCGTCCATTCTCCACAAATCACAAGGCACCATTCGAGAGTACTTCTCCTTGCCCACCATGTATTGCAGCTTTACTTGACATGTGAACGCCCAATGCGTGTACGGCAACTTCTCTTTTATCGCCAACCACACCGCTATCTCCGATGTGTAATTCCCTTGGCTCACCATCCTCTTAAACGCCCCGTTCAGCCACTGAACCCTATTCTCACCGTCCGATATAAACCCCGGACACGTGTCTCCCTCCAGATTCCTCATCCTATCTGCGTCCGTACATCTCCCAACCCCAAACGTCCCTTGCACATTCATGCAAGTGCCTGTCACGCACTCCACTGTCACCAAAGACTTCACCATCATCTGCTGCAACTGCATCCCCACCGTCGGATCTGAACAACCACCACCCATGTAACTGCTCAACCACATGGGGAGGCCCTGATCTTCCCCTATGGGAGGATTCTTATTATTATTACTTACCGTATGATCTAAAGCGTACCAAGATCCGCCGTCCGTTGAGTGGTCGGTAACAGTACTCTCAGGCAAGAGCTGCAGGGTCCTCACCACGCCATCAGGAGGAGCTGCAAGGTCGTCTTTTGTAATTTCTTGTTCCTTTTTCTTTCTTCTAGTATACCCACTATTGTTCTGAACCCTAACGTATTTTCTCTTCTTTCTTCCACTTGTCAAAACTGAGTTCTTGTTTTCGGTCGGAGCTGTGGCTCCGGTATCCACCGGTTTCGGTGCGATCGGCCGAAATCTGAGCATGGTCCGATTCGTAGTAACTGACTTATCTACCTCCCCACCAGCGCATCTTAGCATCTGCCACCCATCTCCACCCTCCATATATACGCCTCCTCCGATCTTCAACAAATAGCCACCTCTCCCTGTATCTTTTCTTTCTTTCACTCTCGTCGGAGTGGGAGCTCAAAATGAAGAGATAATTATATTAGTAGCGGCAGCTGTTATACTCGCCAGTGAGGTGAGGGGGCGTGGACTGTGGAGAAACAAACACAACACACCACCTGAGTTGCTAGGGCTACACTACACCCTCCAAAGCAACAACGATGGGATTTCATTGGTTAATTCTTTTGGGGTGTGGGGCCCACTGGAAAAGTAGCAACTCCGGCTGTAATTGAGTAGGGTCCCACATCTGATCCAATGAGAGGGCATAAGGTGTCAGGCACTGCCGAAAGGAAAGGTACACGTGGGGCTACCTCGAGCTTAGCGTAGTAATGTTGGCCTTTGGGGAGGTTCGAGAAATCTTATACGTGGTGGTTTTTCATTCGCAAAGAACATCAAATTCGGTTTCCCAAATATAACCTCTAAAAGCTTACACGCGAGGCGACCTGCCTGAGACGCACTCTCGGATGAAAGACCCCTCACAGTGTCACACATCACATATACTACAAAGCAAGGGCGACACGTGAGAGGTATGCAAGTGCAATAGATTAAGTTGTTGCTTTATGATGAGGACGCGTGGATGGTCGGATGGCCAAGTGAATCTTTGGGCAAGATATTTGACGTCATACGAGAAAAGCGACAGTTTTATGTTTATTTTATTTTTTCCATATTAGGAATGAAAAAATTTCTATTATTGGATAACCTTTACTGAGCTTCTGCCACGTGCAGTATGCTTATGTTACAACCATAAAAGACCGACAAAATAGTTCTACTTTTGTCGTGTTACAAATTTACCAATTTGACGTTTCCCAGTGGCTTAACCTAACCCCTCAGTTCCAAATTGTAATTAAGTTTACTATTTATATGAATGATTGAGTCTAGGGTACTATATAAATATGATGACACATATTTTTTCTGTATTTAATTATTTATATGTTTTTCTTTTTCAAATACGTTTGGAGGAGAAGAATTGGTTTTGATTTAGTTAGTAAAAGTTTGGAGATGCCTATGTTGAGCGAGGAAGGGCATTACTTTTACTTTATAAGTTTTTGTACCATTTTAATAAGGAGAATAGGACATAACGGGTAGCGAGGAGGAGAAAAAAAGACAAGAGGACAGAACGTGAAGAACAATAAAATAAAATAAACAAACAGCTTTTAGATGTTAACTATCTCATTGGTTGGGTATTAGGCTTTTTATTTATTTTTAATTAGAGTAAATTGAGTTTTGTTTTAGGATGATGTGTCAATTTTTAAATTCCTTAAATTAAATTTTAATAAGACGTCATATGGAGAACAAAAATAAAGTAAATCATGACAAAGAAAATTAGTGAAAAAGATTCGAATCCCTTAATAATAAAGTAGGGCTTTTGATTTCCTCTTGTATTTTGTCGATTTTGAACCAGGTGGGGTTGGGGTCTAAAAGATAATTTCGCAAAATAAGAAAATGTATGATACATTATACATTTTTAGCAAAGAATTAGAATACGGACAATCAAATCAAATCAAATCGGAGTTTCCTTCAACCTGTCTGTCTGCGTGGCTGAATTTGATAGCAACCCCACCTTGTCCTTTAATTTTTATTTTCTGTGTATTATTGTTTCCTCCTATTTCTTTCCCTTTTATAAATAAATAAAAAAAGGGCCAAAAAGAAAAATCAAGTAATAAAGGTCATTTCTCCTCCTAATTATCCCATATATATATATTTTAAAGCCTACTTAATTATCCCATATATAAATACCTTATCTTGGATTGCGGGTTCTTCTGCAACCTCTGTCCCTTACATGTGTGTAGCTATACGAATACTAGTCAAAAGCTTTAAGAAGCAAGAATTAATAATATCATTATTATTATTATTATACCTGATTTATATTAGCAAGCATCCGTCTGTTTGTGAAGCTCCCTTAGAGTCCCAAACTAAGCGCAGCCTTGATGTCCAGCCTCCAAGCCAACCCACACTCCATCCTCCACACATCACACGGCACCATTTTTGAGCACTTCTCCTTCTGCCACGTGTAGTACTGCACCCTCACCCTGCACGTGAACCCCGGGTACGCATACGGCGGTAGATTCGCCTTCGTCACCAGCCACACTCTAACCTCCGCCTGCTGCTCCTCACACTGGCTCACCACCATCCTCTTGTACGCCTCGTTCACCCACTTCACCCTGTTTGAACCGTCTGATATAAACCCCGGACACGTGTCCTTCTCCAATATCCTCATTTTCTCCACGTCCGTACAACCTAACCCTCGTACGTCCATGCACGTGTCTGTCACGCTTTCCACCGTCACCCACGACTCCAAGGCCATCACCCGAGGCACCACCGCCGTCCGATCTGGCCCCGCCGAAACATACTTTTTCCCGACGGACCTGCTCATCTTAGAGTCGTTCAGGTTCATCCACGTTGGTAGGTCCCGGTTATCCCGGATTTTCGCAACCGTCGGATCTATACTACACCAAGATCCAGTACCTGGAAAACCTTTAAAGTCCGTTTTTTCCGGCATCAGCTGAAGAGTGACGATGGCCGAGTCCAAGGAGGCTTTCGGCGTCTCTTCTTCCGCTGAAGAGCTAGTGCTAATTAATCTCCTGCCGCTGCCGCTATTATTATGAATCTTCCCAACCCTAATGTACTTCCTCTTCACTCTCTTGCTGGTCAAATGCGGGCTCTTTTTGTCCGGCGAAATCGGACAGGAAGAAGACCCTACGGCCGCTGGTTTTGGAGCGATCGGCCGGAATCTGAGCATTATCCGGTTGATTATCGTCTTATCTTGCGCAAGGCTCTCGCCGCCTGCCACGTGCCAACCATCTCCAGCGTCCATCCACCCTCTTGGCAAGATCTTCCTCTCCTTGCCCTTGGCTTGGATGCCTAATCTCTGTCTGTCTCTCTCCCTTTCTCTCTCTTTCTCTCTCTAGTCTCCGGGAGCTGAAGCGATAATCATAGCAGGAGCGTGGTGGCTGGGTGAGGAACCACCACGTGTCTAGGGCACCACTCCAACAGTGCTGAGAACACATTGGCTGATTCGTTTGACGCGGGGCCCACCCAAAGTTGGCGTATCCTGGTGGAGTAATTGAGTTCTGCGTTTTGGGGACCCACGTGTTGGCCAACCAAGTATGGGAGGGTGTGAAGCACTCTTGAAAAAGGAGGGACACGTGGAGTTTTGTTAAGGAGAAAAGTATCATTTTCTCTCCTACTCAAGTGGAAATGGGTTTCGACTTTCTATTAAGAAAGGTTCGAGAATATGCACACGTGTTTCCACGAGATTAGCCATAACAAGTAAGATCGGCTTTCAAAGGGGGTTGGGGAATGGAATGTAGGTGCCACGCTGGCCGTGCAGCGCGTCAACTGCAGCCCAGGATATTAGATAAACAGTGCGACTTGATTGGAGGAGTGGTCGGGGTGGACCACGGACCTTTTCCTTCAATCCGTGAACATATCGACGCGTGGATGGTTTGAGACGATGGTATTGTCAGCCAAATTATTTTAAATCTCTTATCAACGCCACATCTTATTTTATTGGCCTAATTGAACCGTCAAATGTTTCTACTTCTTCTACTTATTATATTGACCACTCACGAATAATTTTACTTCCAGGTGTTAAAGCTCTTGATGTGGTGGTGCAACATTTGTAAATATTAATAGAATAATGAGCTAACGTCAAAAGACGTTTTCGGGAGCTTATATTGAGAATGACTTCAAACCTCGTTAATTGTGGAATTATTTTACTTGCACATGTTATCTAGTGGTACATTACTTGTCAATATTAGAAGAAATCTCAAGTCCAATTCGAAGGGTTACTCTTGATAAAATAAAAGAAAATAGCAGTGTTTAGCGAATGAGATTCATAATTGTGATGAGGGTTATGAGTCAGCGTCAATGGCAGGATTTATTTTATAATCAAAAGTCAACATTGAATCCAATCTGGCCCTTATCTAATATCTAAGAGCATCTCCAAAGGAGATGTCAATCCAAACATCAATTTAAATTTGATGGTGATGTGATTTACATAGTTTTACACTCACGATATATCGAATAAATAATTATTGTAACAATCAAATCATTTAAGATAAAGAAGAAAAAAATATAAAGGAAAATAATAAATGAAAGTAACAACCATTATCTTTAAAAATAATAAAATATTCATTTGACATCTTGCTTTTAGGATGTCAAAATAACATCTCAACCTCCCTTCATTCTACATTTTGATATCGGTTGGAGTGATGTGAGATATTATTTATAACAGTTAAATATCATGTCATTTTATCGGTTGGAATCTTTCTTGTTCACAGTCAGATGATGGCCTTCAACTTTCGAATACTTTATTGGCGAGTAAGGGCCTGTCAAGGTTGGGCCGCACTGTAAAGTAGAAAAGCCCATTATAGGACGTTTTCATCAAAACTCGCAGTTTCATTCTATTGTTGTTACTTCTTCCAATAATATATATCGGACGCAACATCACTCCGTCATAACTAGTAGAGGTCGGCTGGGATGAACTGTAAACCCAAACATCACTCCGTCGAATCAATGCAAGCTCTACGAGTCTTGATTTACGTGCAAGTTGTGCGACGGGTCGTGTGACTAGATTAGAGTATGATCGGATAATAGCTGTTGCACGCATGTTTCACCCCATTGCCAATGCCATTGTAGAAACCAAATAACTAACAAACTTGTTATACATTTTGAAGACGATAATCCAAAAAGGAGAATTAGAATTTGGCACTTGAAGAAAACTAACAAAATTCACATGCCCAAGAAAATAAATAAATATTCCATACGTATGAGGAAGCTTATTATATCTCTTAAAATGACTCTCGAGGGTCACTCCATCACCAATTACTAATTTCAACCAATTTGACATGGCAAGAAAACCTTGATTACAATGTGAAAAAAATTATTTCCAAAATAGGTGGTCCTCCCAGAAGCAAAACAGTGAAACAAACCAACGTAAGGCTAGTTCACAACATCAAGAACCAGCTTGCGGGACTTGAGAACTGACCACTTCAATCGCCGGTAGTACGCAGCTTGAAGTAGCGCAAGAGAGAGAACAAAAATCCATTTGAATCCCATCTGCATTTTTAGGACACACGTCATGTTAGAACTAAAGTAACTTCACCATTGTCAATCAGGGAAAATGGCTTAAATGCAAGCATACCAATTTTCTCTCTTCCATTTCTGGTTCCGCGGCCCATGTCAAGAACGACACAACATCTTTCCCCATCTGCAACATAATATTATGGAATCGTTTGAGCAACCCTTTAAATATAACACACCCCTCACGTAATATATGCATATACTTATATCGTAAACCAACCTGAGCCTCAGTTGCAGGAGTACCATCTTCGTACTCAACAGCACCATCGTTAAGCATTTTAGGCATAGCAATAGCTCCCCCAGGGAAGTAAGGGTTATAGTGCAGACCCTCACGGATCTACAAAACCAGATAATAAAGTTTCAGGTCATAGGAATTACAGCACATCACCTCCATTGGACAGAACCATAAACTATGACCAGACACATAATTTTTCGTTGAATGGAACTAAACACCAAGATGAGGTTCACCTTTCAAAATTTCAAATATCATTTAGTTACAACATTGATTAATACAAATACCAGACAAACTCAAAGAAGCAACAAATCGACAGTACAGGGACTGCAGGGCCTACAAGCTTATTAAATGGTGTTTCCATTTAGTCACACTCCAAAAATTGATAGGAAATTATTAGTGTTAATGTTCCCCAATCAAAGGTGTTGGATGAATTCAAAAGGCAAAGTTATGCAGTACAAAAGCACAAATACCATCATATGAAAGGTTTTTGCAGCTTTTGTCCAATCTCAGTTCACACAGCATTCATAAAAGCTAAATAAACATTTTGTGGAAATCATATAAAATCAGGACAGTACAAATTCTTATAAAAATGTAAACCTTCATATCCACATTCGTTTTCTTTTTCAGAATAAAACCAAGAATAGAAATTACCGAAACACCAGCTGGAGGATCACGGTAACCAGTGAGAAGGGCAAATACATAATTCTGACCATTGTGACGAGCCTGTAAGGACATGGGTGAGATATTTCCACGGTATATAAAAAATACAAATTAGAGAGAATCCATCAACAAAAGATTGAAAGTACCTTTGTAATAAGACTTAAATCTGGAGGATATGCCCCGCCATTAGCAAACCTAGCAGCCTGCTCATTTGCATATGGCTGCGGGAATCGATCACTAAGTTTACCGGGGCGAGTAAACATCTCACCCTCATCATTAGGACCATCAACTACCTCAATCTCAGCTGCCATAGCCTTTGTCTCCTCTTCTGTATATGCAACTCCCACCAAATCACGGTAAGATATTAAAGACATGGAATGGCAGGATGCACAAACTTGTGTGTAAACCTGATGACCGCGACGAATCCTGCCCAAGTAGAATGGAACTTAAATCATCAAGCAACCATATCAAGATATAGCATTTCAGATACCAAATAAAAACAGCATTATTGCTTTAGGGCACTAGAGTATGGTTGAAAAGCTGAAGGCTGAAGATATAAACCCAAATATTTAGTAAAAACTAACTAAGCTCGATACACTAAAAAAATTTGATTCCTTTGTGCTCAGTGGCATACTGTGAAACAACTTGTATTCACAAGAAAATAAATTATTGAACACACACTCGCTTTATGGATTCTGTTTGAACTCACGAAGCATGATCGTATGAGCTAAGGATTCCCTGGTGAGGCCAGGGGTAGTTTGGGCACTCTAATCCATGTTCAGCCTCATCAGCAGATGCTACAGTTGCAAAACTTAGGAGTCCGGAAACACCTGCTCCAAGGAGAGCAAGTGCTCTGAGGGACCTTACCCCAGCAGACCCAGCATCGTCTTTCTTATGTAATAGGGAAGACAAAAATGGAGGGGCCTGCAATTAGTAATATACAACAACCATTATTATGCTAATTTAGAACAAAACTTATGATAGTTCCACAAAGGTAAAAGTAAAGAGACTCAAGTTGGTATCAAATCAATCGTCTAAGTTCTTGAGTGTAGAATATCAACATAAATGATCGTTTTCCTTCTCTTAAAAAAAATGGGAATAGCACTTGCTCTAAGAAGCATACATAACTGAAAATTGTACTAACATAGGCCTATAATTTCTGGATATCATCATAAAGTTCCAATTAAGTAATGTAGAGCACCAGGACTGGAACGGTGGAAACCCCAAGAGAAAAATAAAGATAAGTGGGGAAGAAGATTCTCACAGTAGATTGAGACTGAAGTTTCCTCCTCAATAACTGGTGGATCGCTCCTCCAGCCATTTCAGTCAATATTCCTGTCAAGTACCAAAAGCATAAAATAAAAAAATAAAAAAGTTGAACAACTCATTGGTTAATAAAACCTCCAAAATGATCAATTTGTTCCTACCTATATACTGAGCAATGGAGGTAGACGGAGATAAAAAAAGGTTTTATTCATTCAATTGCTTACACCAACCAAATAACGATAGCAACAAGTATAATTTTATAAACATTCGAAAACGCATAACTGTGATTGAAAACCACATGGGAAACAACCGCAAAATACATCATCCAAAAAGAATCAGAGGGCAAATAAAAAGGTCAGTCCTTCCTGCAAACCGTAAGCTTATCTTACTAATACTCCTAATCGGCTAACATTTCTTGATTGGAACAGTCAGAAAGTTAAAATTTTGATTGGCACAACAGATAGAAAAGCACAAATATATACAGATATGAACCCTAAGTCGAGAGGAGAGCATAGATCTGAGGAGGGTTGAGCGAATTAGAAAATGAGAGTAAAAGAGAGGGATAGAAGGAACTTACAGTGGGACAGCGATGGGCTCTGAGATTGAAAGGTCAAGGAGCTGCTGCAGCTCAGAGATCCAAACGAAGAAGAGGAAGAAGAGGAAGAAGAAGAAGCAGCTGAGGACCAAGGAATAGTTCGTTGTGCGCGAGAGAAAATGGGGAACTACGCCTTTTACAGCCCCTCTCTAATCTTTTTCGTTGAACCGTGATAGGTTCTGGGCTAATGGTGGGCTAAAGAGAGCCCACAGGTGGGACCCACCAAGGTTTCAGTTTTTGGGTTGGGCTT
Organism: Prunus mume; assembly: GCF_029339155.1. Classification (NCBI taxonomy): domain Eukaryota; kingdom Viridiplantae; phylum Streptophyta; class Magnoliopsida; order Rosales; family Rosaceae; genus Prunus; species Prunus mume. The sequence continues at coordinate 17,299,678 of NC_142701.1, read as the reverse complement.
TCTCAATTCCACTTCCTCATCTGAGGTTAATACCGAGCCACGCTTTCTGTTTTTTCGGCCGCAAGCCAAGCTTTCCTTTGAGATAGGGTTCTTTTCAAATTCTAATACAAATTAATGCTTGAAAGGTTATATATTATATATGATATATTGCATATATTAAGGGTTTGACTCAACTGTTCAGGGCTCGTTTGGAAGTGATTCTAGATATGCTAAAAAGCATTATATGGATAATCACTTCTCCATAAAATCACTTTAAGTGGTTTTAAGTGATTTTATGGACAAGTACATGAGAAGTACTTCTCCTTAAAATCACTTAGTGCCTTTTTAGCATTGCTTATTTGGGGTGATAAGTGATTTTTTTAAAATTTTGGAAAGCCCAGTCCGTTTAATAAACTATGAGAAAATCACTTATTGTTAAAAATTGCAAATCACTTATTATTAGAAACTCACTTATTATTGTGAATGTTGTCATAGATTTGCAAATACAATTAGTAATTTTAATTTGTTCTTCTGGGCTACAAGATTATAGATATACAAATAAAAAATAGATATTTTCAACTAGGAATATCATTTAAAGAAATATTTTTTTGATATACTACTGGGGGTTAAAAAAGCATTAAAAATTTAACCTAAGTCAGGAAAATAAAAATATAAAATATATAATAATAATAACTTGAGACCCGCCTAGGCGGAATTTTTTTAATTTTTTAATTTTTCTGATGATTCAATCGCCAAAGCACTGAACATAGCTTTGCCTGCATAAAGAAAACTATCGAACGAGCTTTTGGCCGCAAGCTCGCAGAGAGTTTTGATAATTTTGAAGATAAACCAGTAGCATATGGAAGTATTGCTCATGAAGTGCATGGAGCTGGTCAACAGGTGAAGCCCATAGTAGTTGCCGTAAAGGTTAGGCATCCTGGTGTTTGTGAATCGATTAGGAGAGATTTTGTTATAATCAATCTGGTAGCAAAATTTCAAACTTCATTCCTGCTTTAAAGTGGTGGAGATTGGATGAGAGTGTACCGCAGTTTGCAGTTTTTATAATGTCTCAAGTTGATCTTGCAAGGGAAGCTGCCCCATTTGTGGATCCTGCTGTTTTGGTGGAAACTTATGAACAAGAGGAATGTGTCGATGATCTTGAAGGGGATGATCGGATTCAATCTGCGCTTGCTCACATTGTGACGCACGCACTTTTGAAGATGCTCCTGGACCTGGTAACATATATATACCTTTGATGTTACTTGCAATGCATTTATGCTTTTGGACTATTTTGATTGAATTGTGTTTAAGTCTTTTAAGTATCTTGTCGTGTCTTGAAGTTCGTGAATTATATCAGTTGATATATCCTGAATGTGGTCTGAATACATAACAAATCCAAAAAAAAAATATATAAAATAAGCTACTATCTTTCTAATATCTTATCCCAACATGGTTGATTTTTTTTGTCTCTCTATTGTTCTATCTTCCACCATCTCCTCTCTAAAAATGGGCAAGTAATTCACCTTCAAAGGTTTTTCCTTAACAGTTCTGGAGATCCGTTGCATTCATCTTGTTTGGGTGTTCCTTATTAAATAAGTTGCAAGTTTGATATTTGCCCTTTCAATTCCTCCTTTATGCTAAGATTATGCAAAGAAAGAATTTCATATTAGAATGCTTTTCAATCCACCGTCCTCTGGTAATACTTTCTTGTCTCAAAGCCTGAATTTTGTCAAGCACAATTGAAATATGTGATGTGTGTGTGTGTGTGTGTAGTATTCACTCCTTTTTTCGTTTATTCATAACTGTGTGTGTTATGGTTGTAGACAAAATGCAGTTCCTCAATGATATTATGAACTCAGGAAGCTTCTGTTACAAGTTTCCCTCCTTAATAATCTACATTATGTATTTGATTTTAGTCTAATCTTCTTCTTTTTACAGCAAGTGGAGGAGGCATTCGCTTTCAGGGTACTCAGAAGGTGATCTGGTCCATCCTGCTGAGTGTATGCAGCAGTTCTGGAGAAAGTTAGGCGTCATAGAGTCAATGTCGATGGCAATGTCTGACTGTCATGGTAACCACTTTGGTTCTTGAGGTAATTTCTTTTTCCTTTATCTATTGCAGCCGAGGCATGGAAATTCTCTTATGAAATTCTGTAATCTTCTCCATATAGGCATGTGAAATTTATAAGCACAAAGACATTAAATTAAAGCACTCGTAGATTATTAAGTTGTCTTTTCTTTATTTGTTTTTCTGCTTTTTTCTGTTGGCCATATATCCTTTACTCCTTTCTCTTCTCTTTATAAATTTAATTTAATTGTCTCAGAAAAACAAATATGATAGTTTTTTGTATTATATAATAGACAATTACTGATATCTTATACAAATTTGCTCCAATTTATATTATGATTGGTGTGGTCATCAATTAACTGATCTTATACAAATCTCATCACTGGTTATGTTTTGCAGGGATGGCAGCGGAAACTTGATCCCAGGTACAATGTGATGCAAACACTGCTTCTCAAAGTGACTGAGGGGCTAATGGCTCCATAAGAAGGTCTTGTCGTGCTAATGCTATGATTAAATCAGAAATCTCCTCTGCTATACGTGTAGCGAGAGAACACCGCTTCTATTAGACTACTAGCATTTGTATGCAGTATCGCTCACACTCTTGGTGTGAGAGTATATCCGTTATACTGTGCCAGCTGGATGCATTACATCACAATGCAATCTCAGCCTTCCATTAAACTAACCAATCAATCTATGCCACTTGGATTAAAACCAGAAAATACAAATAAACAGAAAACTACTAATTATGAAATCAGCTTGAGCACTTATAATTCAACACTCCCCTTTAAGTCTTGAGCTGATTTCACTCCAAGCATCTCTCTGAGATAATTGAATCTATCTTTGGCCAAAGGTTTGGTGAATATGTCAGCCAGTTGCTCATTCGTGGGACAATATTCCAGATTAATAACTCCTTCTTGCAAAGCATCCTTTATGAAATGGTATCTCCTGTCAATGTGCTTTGTCTTATGATGGAATACAGGATTCTTAGTGATTGCTATTGCTGAGATGTTATCACAATGCAATGGAGTAGCTTCAGTTTGAAGCTCTCCAAAATCCTCTAGCACAAATCGAAGCCAAATGGCACGAGTAGTGGCTTCACTGATGTACTCGGCTGCGATGGGCGATGCAACATTCTGTTTCACCGAGGCCCAAAAACACTCCACTTCCAAAAGTAAAAGCATACCCGATGTGCTTTTGCTATCATGTGATCCTCCCAATCACATCACATAGCCGATCGAACCGATTTCCTGCCTTTCACATACTCTAAGTGTAGTCTAGAGTTCCCTTGACATATCTCAAAACACGTTTAGCTGTTCCATAATGCTTGTTTGTAGGACATGAATCAGCTAGCGGACTTGAAACATACATGATGTCGGGTCTTGTAGCGATTAAGTACAGATACTACCAACAATGCTTCAGTGTTCTTCATTTGCAGCTCCACTCCCATCATCCTTAGCTAGTTTCTCAGTGGCAACAAGAGGTGTGGTTACAGATTTACATTCAGTCAAGCCAAATTTGTTCAACAAGGTGCTAGCATACTTCTTTTGATGTAGAAATATACTAGACTCAGATTGAATAACTCCCATGCCAAGAAAATGATGAAGTAGGCCCAAGTCAGTCATCTCATACTTAGCCATCATATCTTCTTTGAATTCAGCTAACAGTGTTTGACTGCTCCCTGTATACACAATATCGTCTACATAGATAGACACAATTAGGATCTCCGTATCTCCCCTTACCTTGGTGTACAAGGTTGCTTCACTTAAGCTTCTCTCAAAACCACATTGAGAGAAATAGTTATCTATCTCTCCATACTAGGCCCTAGGTGCTTGTTTCAAACCATATAGAGCCTTATGAAGCTTATATACCTTGTCTTCTTGACCTTGAATCACAAAACCATCCGGCTGATCAATGTAGACTTCTTCTTGTAATACTCCATTAAGGAAAGCAGACTTCACATCAAGTTGGTACAATTTCCAGTTCTTTTGGGCAGCAAGAGCAATAAGTGTTCTAATGGTATCCAATCTAGCTACAGGTGCATATGTTTCATTGTAATCCAGTCCAGGCTTCTGAGCATATCCCTTGGCAACTAACCTTGCTTTATTCCTTTGAACTGAACCATCCAAATTTAGCTTTGTCTTGTAAACCCATTTAACTCCAATCACTGGTTTTTCAGATGGTCTTTCCACCAATTCCCATGTTCCATTCTTTTCAATCATGTACAATTCATCTTGCATAGCCTTAAGCCAAGATTCATCCTGTGCAGCATCAGCATAGTTTTCTGGTTCCACGATGCACAAGTTACATTGTGCCAACACATCATCTAGTCTCCTCCACTTTAATGGAGAATGATCATAGGCTTGAGTTCTCCTTTCTTCACTACTTATATCACTTGGAGTGTGATAAGTAGATGACAAATTTCCTTCCTGCAGATTCTGAGTTAGAGGTGTAGCTGCACCATTGTCACCTGAATTTCCAGAATTGACATCAAACTCTACTTGATTTTCAACTGAGTATGTTGGCATATCTGAACCATGGTTATCTGTCCAATTCCAAACACCTTCCTCATCGAATGTCACATCCCTTGACAATATCAGCTTGTTAGAGATTGGATCAAAAACTCTATAGCCTTTTTCACAAGTGGCATATCCCACAAACACTCCCTTTGTACTCTTAGGATCCAACTTGTGCCTCAATTCAGCTGGTACATGAACATAACATAGAGAACCGAAAACTTTCAGATGTGCAATTCCAGGCTTCCTTCCACTATATGATTCAAATGGGGTAATGTTATGGAGAGCTTTGGTAGGACATCTGTTTAGCAAATAAACAGCTGTATACACTGCTTCTATAGGAAATAAGACATTCCCTTATCATGTAACATTGATTTTGCCATCTCAATGACAGTCTTATTCTTTCTCTCTACCACTCCATTTTGCTGAGGAGTATAGGCCATTGTAAGCTGCCTTTGAATGCCGTGAGCTTCACAAAACTCCACAAATTCAGTAGATAGAAACTCTCCACCTCTGTCACTTCTTATGCATTTCACTTGGTGTCCAGTTTGTAATTCGGTCATAGACTTGAACTTCTTGAAACAGCTGAAAGCTTCTGATTTGTTTCTTAAGAAATACACCCAAATCATTCTTGTGAAATCATCTATAATCAGCATGAAATATTTGTTCCTTGCAACTGATTCATTTCTCATAGGACCACAAAGATCTATATGCACCAATTCAAGTGCCTTGCTTGCTCTTTGAGCTTATTCCTTTGGAAACACAACCCTGTGTTGTTTTCCCAATTGGCACCCTTCACACACACCACTTTGTTCTTCCAATTGTGGTAAACCATGCACCATGTCTTTCTCTCTTAACTGTTTCAGACCTTTAAAGTGCAAGTGACCTAGTCTCTTATGCCACATCCATGTGCATTAGTGAAACTGGTTTTCATGAGTAGCTGGTTGTCAGCAAGAAAAGATACTGGATAGCATCTGTTACTCTTCATTGGTACATTGATGATTAGATAATCCATAGATGGACTATCAAACACCCTGCACATTCCTTCTCCAAACACCAGACAATATCCATGTTGATCCATTTGTCCAACACTCAGCAAGTTTTCCTTTAACCCTGGCAGGTACATTACTTCTCGATGTATTTCCTACCCTTTTCGTGTCAATCATCGTGAAACAATGCCAGCAACATTTACAAGTGTACCTGTTGGCATTTGTACCTTCCCTGTCACATTAGTTCTCACATCAACCAGCAGTTTTAAATCTCCTGTCATATGATTGCTACAGCCACTATCAACATACCATTCTCCATTGGTTTTGATCTCAGTGGTTGTGCAATTGGCATAAAACAGATTCCCTGTCACATCTATTTGTTTACATAGTTTGCCTTCTGCACATTTTTATTCACAGTACAGATCCCTAGCAAAATGTCCAAACCTATCACAGTTATAACATTTTGGTTTCCCCTTGTATCTACACTCACCAAAATGATGCTTTGAACACACCTTGCATTGAGGTTTTGCATTCTCCTGATTTGTAGAATTGACATTCTGCAGGATAACTGTTCTGCTGTGACTTGCCTTTTGACTCCATGGCTTTCCTTTAGAATGCCAATTTCCTTGTGACTTGGATGAACCAGACTGAGATCCATTTTTATTCTGACCTTTGGGATTCACAGTGAATGAGGCAAATGCCTTCTCAGCTGTATCAACATTATGCATTTCAAGTCTTTGTTCTTGACTCTTCAAAATGGCAATCACTTCCTGCAACTCCACAGTTTCTAGAGTCTTTGTGTTTTCAATCACAAGACATATAGGATCATACTTCTTACTAAGACTAATTAACACCTTCTGAACCTGCCTCTCATTTGACAGAACTTCACCAAATGTTTTCATTTGGTTGATCAATTCATTTAGTCTAGTAAGATAATCAGATAAGGTTTCATTATCACGCATCCTAGTGTACTCAAATTCACGTATGAGGTTTTGAAGTTTTACCGATCTAACATGCTCTCCACCATGATATTCTGAGTACAGCAGATCCCAAGCCATCTTTGCAGAGTCAGCATTTGCAATCCTTGGAAAAATCTGATCAGAAACTGCATTTTGGATAATTCCAAGAGCTTTCGCATCCCTCATGAGAATGGCAGCTGCTTTCTCATCAACTTCTTCTCCTGAAACATCCTCAGATTCCTTCTTCTTTGAATCTGGGATTGTAAACCCCTTCTCTACCAAAACCCATAAACCATATGATTTGAATATGGTAACCATCTTAATCCTCCAAAACTCATAGTTCTCACCAGAGAAAATTGGGATTCTAGCCTCTGAGCTTCCAGATCCAGCCATTTCGAATTTGAAGCACACGGAAGCGAGTTGTTTTTTGACAAGATTGATCGAGCTCAATCGACCGTGAGCTATGATTGAGCTTAACTTCGAACGATTTTCTTCAGAATAAACACCCGACTTGGATAATCCAGCACAGCTCTGATACCATGTTAGTGTTTTTGTGAATCTGTGTGTGAGTTTTGATAAGAAGAAAAAAAGAGAGAGCAAGATGAAATCAAATCTCCTCTGCTATCGTGTAGCAGAGAGAACACCTTCTTCTATTAGACTACTAGCATTTGTATGCAGTATCGCTCACACTCTTGGTGTGAGAGTATATCCGTTATACTATGCCAGCTGGATGCATTACATCACAATGCAATCTCAGCCTTCCATTAAACTAACCAATCAATCTATGCCACTTGGATTAAAACCAGAAAATACAAATAAAACAGAAAACTACTAATTATGAAATCAGCTTGAGCACTTATAATTCAACAAAGTGGACATGAACATTTAGATCTTTATTCATTTATTTATTTATTTGTTTTGGAAATTGCAATACGTACGTTTTGAAGGTTCAATCCTTCGGTATTTAGTTTGTTGAAAAAAAAACAATTCACATGTAAAAACAGTAGAAAGGTCAAAGACAGAAATAAAATGGAATTCTGTTCTTTTTTGGTAACCTTGATGTTCCTGAATCTTCCCGTTCTCCTCTATTCTAGATGTGTTCATTTGTTCTAGATGCTTGCAAAGATAGGGTATATCATTTGTTGTTAGGCTATGTTCCTGCGTAATATGATGGCCCTTTTTGCATCTTTTGGGTCTTGGAAAAATGTCGAATCTGTTTGCTTATCTTTGGGTTTTCTTGAGTAACAGGATCGATGGAGATTTAAATTTTCCTGATAACTAGGCTCCATTTACGTATCTTGTTTAGGATATATTAGTGTACTTCAATTTTTATTTTGGTTCTATGACTTGTTTCAATTTTTTTTTCCACTTATGTTGTTTCAGATATATTAGTGTACTTAATTTTTTATTTTGGTTCTATGACTTGTTTCAATTTTTTCCACTTATGTTGTTTCAGATTTCATGAAGGCTTGCTTTCCAGTGAGCAAGGTGCCTACATTGCAGAGTCTATCGCTGCTAAGAACATGAAACAAGCGAAGAGCCGTTTTCGGATGTATGAGGATGCCACAGTACCAATCAGTTTCTCTTTTATTCATTTGGACTAATTGTTTTAGAAACTTATTCTTCAATTTTTTTTGTACCCAGGATCATGGTGGTTCTAATCATTCTGCAAAAGTAGAGCCAGCCAATGGTTGTACAGGTGAAAGGGAAGCTGGGAAGTCTGCAAAGAAACTTGGTGAGTTATTGTTGCATCTGTTTTTCCACTGGAAATTTCTTTTTGTTTTTTACTTTATGAATTTATTAGTCGCATTACAATCATTTTGATGTGCTAGATAAAGGAAGGACTGCAAAAGAGGAGACCTCCAAACGCAAGAAGGTCCGAGAAATACAGAAAAATCTATTATTAGTATCACACCTTTTATTTATTTTAATACATGCACAAATAGATATTATAACAGATACCCGCGCGGCTATACTCTCTAAATACAATATATTAACAGTATAGCCGATCAGCTTTAAATACAATATTTTACCATTATAGCCGCAAGGCTCGACTGTATAAATAGAAATTATAAACGTACAGCCGGACGGCTATACTTTCTAGACTGATTCGAATATTTTAACAGTACAGCCGTTCGGCTATACGCTTTAAATATTATTCGAACGAACACGAAGCTTGCACTCGCAGTGGACGGAACTTTCTCTCGCAGTCACTGCTTCGTCGTCCGGGTTCGGCGCCGAAAAAAGACCCAACCCGCGTAGGCGCCCACCTAGCTACTACCTAGCCGCCTAGGGACCGCCTTGGGACCGCCTAGCCGCCTAGCTGCCTAGCGCCCGCCTCGCCACCGCCTAGCCCGCCTAGGCCGACTTTTCAAACACTGCGATTGACTGAAAGTCTGAAACCCGAAATTGAAAAAATTTAGCTGCAAATTTGAGCTTGAGATTGGGAAGCCGAAGCAGTGAAGCACAAGTCAGGTCCATAGAAGAAGAGATCATGTGACTCTTAATTCATCCAATTCCATTCCTCTCCCTGTTTATATTCTTCTCTCTTCGCACTGACGACAGGGCGCAGAAGAAAAGAAAACAAAATTTGCTGACTTGGTGTCTGTCTTCTGTGGAAGGAAATGATGAAGTTGTCCTATCATGGAGTTTCTATGGTCTTGCCAATAACAAGGTTCTGTGAATGGCATGCGTTAGGCTACTTGAATTCGTATTGATTCTGAAGTTTAAACATTTCTGTGAATGGAAGCTTCTCTTGCTTTGCTTATTCTTTAATATGCAAATGGCATTTCTGCTTGTACCTCGCATTCCTCGTAATAGTGATTCACTATTTCAGAGTAGTCGAAAACCGTCTTAGTTGTCTTAGACCTATAATTTATTTTTAAGGTCATTGCTATATTCTGTCTCACCTGCCTCTTTTTCTTGCAGGTATTCCATGTTGTTTTGTGTGCTGTGTTGGGGGTAACCTGAAGCACTGTGGAAAATGCCTTCAGTCGTATCATCTCCAATGCCTAGATAAGCCCCATAAGGAAAAGAAACACATTGAAGTGTCTGGCACAAGACAAATACCAATTAAAACCGTTCGGACAAGTCTTGATGAGGTTCCTTCCCAAAGGGATGCATATGGGCATAAGTCTAGTGGCAAGAAAGTTGGCTCATCTTCAAATGCTAATGCTGGAGCATTGGTTGATGATAATAATGTTGGAGGGAGGTTAGTTTCTCAATTGGTGATGAATTCCGCTGTAATTATTGCTGATTTTGTAAGACAAAAATCATCATCAGCAGCAGCAGCAGCAGCATTTGAAAGAAAAAGCAGCTCTGAATGTGATGGTAGCTCGCCAAGATTGAATACATTAAACTTAGAAGACACTGATTCATTCTCTAGAAATAAGTTAGATAAATTAGGTGGTCATTCAGCTTGCGTGAAACAAGTTGACCACCCCATTGATTACTTTCTGCCGAAGGAATAAAAGAAAAAAGGATATGGATGAGTCTAATATACAAAGGAAATCACTGCCCGTGGAAAATAGCTGCTCATTGATAACCAAATTGAATCATTCTGTTTGTACTAATACCAGTTTTTATGAAGAAACTTCCCCAGAAAACTGCTCAGTAGATCATGAAGCAGATTTGAAGCACTCCAGAGAGGTATGTAATATGAAGCCTATCTTTTGTCAATTTGGAAATAATGTATCTGCCTATGAGCACAAACACAATCATGTGAAATGAGAAATAGAAAATAAGATGCGACATGGAAAATACATTCTCATTTACATGTATTCTATAATAATACGTATGTATAAAAACAAAGTCAGAATAAAAGGTACATAATTGTTAGTGCTTAGTTGCCCTCGAGTGGCTGACTGACTCCACTATTATGTGCATTCTTAACCTGATATACTTCATTTCTGTATATGTAATTTGTAATCACCGATCTAATTTCTTTGCTACGGATCATTGATTTTACATATGCTCGTGCTGGATCTGCTGCCGCTGAACTAAATTGTTGGTTCACATTAACTTCAGAACTTAATGGTTTCTTATATTTTAATTGCTTACTTCATTCATCGGCACAGTTTGATGCATGAAGAAGAACAACTTCATGACGAGGAAAAGACAGGCAGTGACGCCTTACAACAGGCTGGAGACTTTCAGTTTCCCCAAGAATATAGCATTATCAGTTACCGCAGCTTTCAGACCAGCAGCAGTTGTGCCAACACCCCCATGATGCACCTAAGAAATTTTTTCATATCCAGTGAGAAACCGGGAGTAGCCTAGTTATCCAAGGGGGGAACAAAACAACAAAACGACAAAAAGGTGCATCAAGTTCATGTGACGTTCTGAACACCAGTGCAGTGAAATCCCAACCAAATTAAAAAGAATTAAAAGCATTGAAATTTACCACCGTAGAGCATCGTTGGAATAGCCAATCATGGGGCCAATTGTCCACTAAATACACAGAATCACTTGGTTCTGCCACGAGTAGAGAATTACATGAAGGCTTTCAGATGTAAAGAAGCATAAGAATAAAATGTGCTTGAAAGTAATCTTTTTTTAAGAATCAAGACTTACAATTACCAAGGCCACCCCAGCCTCGGTTGATGACGCCTCTCTGTCCAGTTATTTCTCTGGTTCTTCAAGAGGCTAATACAATACACATAAAAAAAATTTAGCAAGCAAGACCATTTACCATTTCAATCAAATGCACAATCAAGTAACCTTAACTATGCAATTCAGAGGTATACTCTGCATGTATTAGACATGCCTATGTCAAATTAGATATTGAACAACTGAACAACCAAAGGTCGATTTGTCATCTGTCATGAATAGACCTCCACAACCTGTTCGTTGGGGACCAACATGAAGGTGGTCACTGTTTGGAGATTGTGGCTTTGGTTGATTGTTTTAATTGGGAAGGAACAAGTAATTGTTTTAGGGTAAGGACAAACAGAGCTACTCTAGGATGGAACTGGGAAAAGAATATTAAACATGAATAGAGAAAGCTGCAACAAACTCACAAGGCTATCAAATCCAATATAGACAGGCTGTTCACCAGCTTCAAGGCACTCCGCAAGTGAATCTGGGGCTTCATAATTTGAAGCAAGGTCAAGAAAAAAAAAACAACATCAACCTTCGGTCCCCAATCTGCCAAACAAGTAAAACGTAGAGCATATCAGCAAATAATCAGCATACTGTATTCTCATTTGGTCAAGCTGGTTTATTTCTACCACATCAAATCATATTCCTGAGGCTTCTGCAACATTATCAGTGTGGGAGCAAAAATTAAGGCCTAAGTAACAAGCCACTTCCCATGAACCCTAAATTTAGGGAGTGGAGGGAATCAAATAACATGATATCCACTACCATTGAGCATAGAAATAGGTTACTATTAAGCAGAGTAGTTAAGAATACGATCATCCGAAATTATACTAGCAGTGTGAGTGGCAATTGGGTAATGTGTGAACTTATTGGGATAGTTTTTGAAGTACCTTAAGGTGTCAGGTAAATGGATTATAAGGACTATGCGGGTATAATTTCAAAGGGATGCGATATTAAATATAATCTGAAAGGATAAATCTTTTTTTGACATTTAAATTCTTATAGAGCAACCACCAATGTGGTTTATCATAGCAAGATGAACTAGTTTCAATTTTTTTTATAATTCTTCAATGTCAATCATGTAAGGAGTGTTATGCTCCGCTTTCACTATTTACCACTTATTACATGTTGAACAGGTTGAACTTGCTCGCAAGTTTGAAGGACTGGAGCATTTTAAGAATGATGAACATCCACAGTTTTCGTTGATCCAGGCAGGAAAAAAAGATGAAGAAAGAATAATTTATTTCCTGGATCTTATTAATAGTATCACACCTTTTATTTATTTTAATGCATGCACAAATAGATATTATAACAGTATACCCGCGCGGCTATACTCTCTAAATACAATATATTAACAGTATAGCCGATCAACTTTAAATACAATATTTTACCATTATAGCCGCAAGCCTCGACGGTATAAATAGAAATTATAGACGTACAGCCGCACAGATATACTTTCTAACTAGATTCGAATATTTTAAACGTACAGCCGTGCGGCTATACTTTTTAAATATATTCGAACCAACACGAAGCTTGCACTCGCAGTGGACGGAACTTTCTCTCGCAGTCGCTGCTTCGTTCTCCGGGTTCGGCGCCGAAAAAAGACCCAACCCGCCTAGGCGCCCACCTAGCTACTACCTAGCCGCCTAGGGACCGCCTAGCCGCCTAGGACCCGCCTAGCGCCCGCCTAGCCACCGCCTAGCAGCCTAGCGCCCGCCTAGCCACCGCCTAGCCTCCTAGCCGCCCGCCTAGGCCGACTTTTCAAACACTGCGATTGACTGAAAGTCTGAAATCCGAAATTGAAAAAATTTAGCTGCAAATTTGAGCTTGAGATTGGGAAGCCGAAGCAGTGAAGCACAAGTCAGGTCCATAGAAGAAGAGATGATGTGACTCTTAATTCATCCAATTCCATTCCTCTCCCTGTTTCGCGCCTTATATTCTTCTCTCTTCGCACTGACGACATGGCGCAGAAGAAAAAAATACAAAATTTGCTGACTTGGTGTCTGTCTTCTGTGGAAGGAAATGATGAAGTTGTCCTATCATGGAGTTTCTATGGTCTTGCCAATAACAAGGTTCTGTGAATGGCATGCGTTAGGCTACTTGAATTCATATTGATTCTGAAGTTTAAACATTTCTGTGAATGGCATGCGTTTAGCTTCTCTTGCTTTGCTTATTCTTTAATATGCAAATGGCATTTATGCTTGTACCTCACGGCCTGTGTTTTATGTGGAGAATGTTAGTACAATTTTTGTTTGCCGCATTCCTCGTAATAGTGATTCACTATTTCAGAGTAGTCGAAATCCGTCTTTTGCCCTTCAGCTATCATTGTGTTGCTACTCATAACTGTATTAACTATATTCTTCCTTAACAGTTGCAGGTTTTTCTGTGTTGAAATGAGACTGAACATATAGTGGAATAAGTACAAATTTCATGTGAAAAATGCGGTCCAATTGTTTGGAATTGCAGCAAGATTTCTTTTTGAAAGCTTAAATGTCAGGAAGCAAAGTGTTGCTAACGTATAAGTGAAAGCGGCAATCAAGAACAGATCCTGTACAGGGACATGAGTGCCGTAATTCACTTTTTGTTGCTCCCAATGATACTTCTTTAAGCAAACCACCAGACTTGCAAGTTCATTTGATTGATAAGCGTTCCTCAGAAAATTACAACAGAAATTCTGCGGTGAGATTGTTGGAAACCTGTTCACTTTTTGTAGTTTGTTTCATAGGGACATATGTTGTATGTCAATCATCTTTATGTAGATAATTTAATAATCCATCCTTCCCTATTTTTCCTCTAATCATTTTGTTCTTGAAAACAAATACTGAAAAGAAAAAGGTTTTAAGGGATTACCAGATACCACCAGAATGTGCCCTATTCAACCAACCATTGAAAGCGTATCTAGTTGAGATGAGCATTTAGATTTGGTTCTTTAATTTAGGTTTCTATGAAGATCTTCTCTTAGTTGTCTTAGACCTATAATTTATTTTTAAGGTCATTGCCATAATTCTGTCTTACCTGCCTCTTTTTCTTGCAGGTATGCCATGTTGTTTTGTGTGCTGTGTTGGGGGTAACCTGAAGCACTGTGGAAAATGCCTTCAGTCGTATCATCTCCAATGCCTAGATAAGCCCCATAAGGAAAAGAAACACATTGAAGTGTCCGGCACAAGACAAATACCAATTAAAACCATTCCGACAAGTCTTGATGAGGTTCCTTCCCAAAGGGATGCATATGGGAATGAGTCTAGTGGCAAGAAAGTAGGCTCATCTTCAAATGCTAATGCTGGAGCATTGGTTGATGATAATAATGTTGGAGGGAGGTTAGTTTCTCAATTGGTGATGAATTCCGCTGTAATTATTGCTGATTTTGTAAGACAAAAATCATCATCAGCAGCAGCAGCAGCAGCATTTGAAAGAAAAAGCAGCTCTGAATGTGATGGTAGCTCGCCAAGATTGAATACATTAAACTTAGAAGACACTGATTCATTCTCTAGAAATAAGTTAGATAAATTAGATGGTGATTCAGCTTGCGTGAAACAAGTTGACCACCCCATTGATTACTTTCTGCCTAAGGAATAAAAGAAAAAAGGATATGGATGAGTCTAATATACAAATGAAATCACCGCACGTGGAAAATAGCTGCTCATTGATAACCAAATTGAATAATTCTGTTTGTACTAATACCAGCTCTTATGAAGAAACTTCCCCTGAAAACTGCTCAGTATATCATGAAGCAGATTTGAAGCACTCCAGAGAGGTATGTAATATGAAGCCTATCTTTTGTCAATTTGGAAATAATGTATCTGCCTATGAGCACAAACACAATCGTGTGAAATGAGAAATAGAAAATAAGATGCGACATGGAAAATACATTCTCATTTACATGTATTCTATAATAATACATATGTATAAAAACAAGGTCAGAATAAAAGGTACATAATTGTTAGTGCTTAGTTGCCCTCGAGTGGCTGACTGGCTCCACTATTATGTGCATTCTTAACCTGATACTTCATTTCTGTATATTAATTTGTAATCACCAATCTAATTTCTTTGCTACGGATCATTGATTTTACATATGCTTGTGCTGTATCTGCTGCCGCTGAACTAAACTGTTGGTTCACATTAACTTCAGAACTTATTGGTTTCTTATATTTTAATTGCTTACTTCATTCATCGAGACAGTTTGATGCATGAAGAAGAACAACTTCATGATGAGGAAAAGACAGGCAGTGACGCCTTGCAACAGGCTGGAGAAGTGCCAGAGTGCTCAAAGTAATGGATGTTGAAGTTCTTTGCATGGATCATTTAAGAAAAAGTAGTGAACTAGAGACTCCTCTTCTGAAGCTGCAACTCTATGTAAACCAGGAAAAACCCATGCATTGATAAGAGATGAAGCTCAAGTTTTATCAATTGCTGATCCTAAAGCAACAGAAACCCCTCATTTAGGCAGATCACTTCCTTATTTGGACTTGTCTGTTATCCCTACTGGTAGGACTTCATTAATTTCCAGGAATGCATTTGAACCAGTAACATTATCAATTCACATTGTGTTTAACTTATTCATTTTGGACTAATTGTTTTAGAAACTTATTCATTTTGGACTAATTGTTTTAGAAACTTATTCTTCAATTTTTTTTGGCTGTTGCATTTGTTTTTGTTCCTAGGACCATGGTGGTTCTAATCATTCTGCAAAAGTATTGCCAGCCAATGGTTGTACAGGTGAAAGGGGAACCTTGAGTTATCGTTGCATCTGTTTTTCCACTGAAAATTTCTTTTTGTTTTTTACTTTTATGAATTTATTAGTCGCATTACAATCATTTTGATGTGCTAGAAAAAGGAGGCATCCAAACGTGGGAAGGTCCGAGAAATACTGAAAAAGCTATCTTCCATGCTTTAAGCACTTGGGGAAATGGCCATTCTAATATTTGAAGAGTATATTCGCGGCTGTATTATTTTATAATTATATTTAAATGGTACCGCCGATCGGCTATACTCATTAAATATTATATTCAAAACGTACAGCCGCGCGGCTATAATCTTTAAATAAATTCGAATATTTAAATAGCATACCCGTTCGGCTATACACGTTAAATAGAATATCATAACCGTATAGCCGCTCGGCTAAACTCTATAAATAGAATATTTAAATATAAATAGAATCTTTTAGCAGTACAGCCGCGCGGTTATACCGTTTAAATAGAATACTTTCACAGTATAGGGCTATAAATAGATAGAATATTGTAACAGTATAGCCATTCGGCTATACTGTATAAATAGAAAATTTTCACAGTATGTTCGTTTTGTTTATCTCCTTTTGTCTGTTGGCCATATATCCTTTACTCCTTTCTCTTCTCTTCATAAATTTAATTTTACTGTCTCAGAAAATCAAATATGATAGTGTTTTGTATTATATTATGTGGTCATCAATAACTGATCTTATACAAAATTTCCACTTATGTTGTCTCAGATTTTTCGTACTGCTGAAGGCTTGCTTTCCAGTGAGCAAGGTGGCTACATTGCAGAGTCTGTAGCTGCTAAGAACATAAAAGAAGAGGAGAGACGGTTTCGGATGCCATGGTACCAATCAGTTTCTCTTTTCATTTTAGCCAATTGTTTTAGAAGCTTATTCTTCAATTTTTTTTGGCTGTTGCATTTGTTTTTGTTCCCAGGACCATGGAGGTTCTAATCATTCTGCAAAAGTAGAGCCAGCCAATGGTTGTATGCAGGAGAAAGGGAAACTGGGAAGTCCTCAAAGAAACCTGGCGAGTTATTGTTGCATCTGTTTTTCCACTAGAAATTTCTTCCATACTTTAAGCACTTGGGGAAATGGCCATAGTCGCGGCTGTATTATTTAATTATTATATTTAAATTGTACAGCCAGTCGGCTATACGTACTAAATAGGCTGGCTATACGCATTAAATATTATATTCAAATAGTACAGCCGACCGGCTATACGTTTTAAATTTTATATCTAAATTGTATAGCCGCGCTATACTCAATTCGGATATTTATATAGTATAGTCGCTCGGCTATATCGTTTTTAATATATTTGAATATACCTACGTTATTTTTATGTAGTGAATAATTAGTATTTAAATATTTAAATTAATTTTTGTTTACTTTTTTTTAAAAAAAATTTCTTACAAATTAGTTTGTTTAGTTTAATATTTGTACTTAAGTAATATATTAGTCTTATTTAATTACTTTAATTAGTAATTAGTTTTTAGTTATTATTTATTTAGTGAATAATTAGTTTAAATATTTTAATTAATTTCAGAAATCATAATCGTATTAATTTCAGAAATTACTTAATATTTTACGATTATGATTTTGATCTCAATGTACTACGTATTGGACCTAATCCTAGTTAGTTGAGTACGCCTTGATGTAGATTTGAACATGACAGGACCTTGAATTTCCCCGGCAAGGCGGACCCGTCTTAGGTGCCGACATCATACGATGCCGGGCCCACTTACTAACTCCCAAGACATCCTACCAAAATTTTGGCAGTCTCCATAAAATGCCCAAACCAACAATAAACAACCTGCAAAATTTACATCAATACACAACCCAAACATGCTTTACAAACTACAATCCAACACAAAATGGCCTCCGGCCTCAAGTAGTAGCCTAACATGGGCAATAACAGAGCATCTACAGAATTTGTTTACAACAAACAGGGGAGTAGAAAGAATTTATACAGGACCCTATTAATGCAGACGACAAGTTCGGGCTCGTGACTTGCTCGAATGCCTTCAGAGCAACTACATGCAGGGCAAAAGAAAGATGTGAGTGGGCGAAATAAAGTTTCACTTTAAAAACAACATAGTAACCCCACCATGTAAAAATAATGCTCTAGCATGCAGTTTCCCAATTCAGAAACCAAAACTCAAGTACAAAAATCCCAAAGTCCAAAACATCTCCACATCTCAAGCTCACAACTCATTTCCCAAAATATATGCAACTCTCAACAACCCGTAAATACCCATATATAAATATATGTATAGCTAGGACTCTAGTATAGTATATATATACTCCACTCCAAACTAATGTACCGGGGAGACAATCCAGGGGATTGTTGGTCGCAGGATTTTCGAACGGAACCGGCGTCCGGGATGAGTAGTCCAACCGGGGGCGGAACTCCATAGCTCACACGCCCGGCACGCCAGCGACACGTGTAGCTCACAAATCTCATATCAAGTCCTACGCGCGCGAGCAGTATCATCACCCCACCGCACTGCCAGCGGCGTGTGTGATGATACTCAAGCAATATACATACTCTCCCCATACGCCGCACGCCAGCGACACGTATGGAAAGTGTCTCACACACCGGCACTGCCAACGCCATGTGTGAGACCCGTAATCTCATGGCCTTCCCACCCCACCGGCACTGCCAACGCACGTGTGTGGGAAGCCTAGTAACTAGGGAATGGTACTCACCTACCCTACTCATATATCTCACAACCATCCATCAAACTCCTAACTTTCCACAATCTCACCACAACAACCTCTCATACTCTATATATAGACAATATAGATAGCCAACCCAAAATCCTTATCAACGTAATCATCATACTCAAATATATATGTTCATACTCAAAATATATAGCCAAGACACATAAACATATTCAAATCATCAACCAAAGACTTATTAAATCAAAGTCACCATCATTTAAAGTATATGCACAAAACTTTCATAATTAAAAACCATGCATATGCTTAAAACAAAGTCCACTCACAAGTAATCCCAAGCTGCCCGGCCCCGTGAGGGTCCCGCCTGCTGCGAGTGATCAACCGAAGTACCTATTCCAAGATACAGATCCTTGATTAACATCACGTACTTCCAAAACGGAAATTCTCGAAAGGAAATACTTAAATCCCCAAGTTCCCGGTGCGCTCACGTCCAAAGGAACATCCTAAGGTCCGGTTCTGATTGAATTCGCTTCCCAATCGCACGGTGATCGCGATTCCCTAAACTTCACATTCTTGAATCGGAACATCCGGGGCTCCAATTCACGATCCGCGAATTCCTACAGGTTTCTAAGAGTACCTAAATCAACATACTTCAATTTGGAAACGATCCAGCGGTCAGAACTTATCGAACCCGGATAACGCACAATATGCGAAATCCGTTCGATAGTCAAGCGATATCCAAATTGAGATCCGCGAAATCCTACGCACTCGTGACAGCCTAAGGATCTCAACAGGACGAAAAACAACTTCACCCACCTTGCCCACGCGCCGCCACACGCGCCGGCGGTGCGCGGGTGTGTAGAGAGATTTCCGGCGACGGAAAATCTCCAAACCAACGCTCACCCTTCCAATCCTAGATACTACTCGAAGAATGGAGCAACTTTTTCAACTACGGCAACATCCAATTCGGACGGCAAGTGGCCGGAATTTCAAATTGAAATCCGGCCAAAACCTAGATATCCAATTCGGTTCCAAACTTCAAATTCGATCTAATCCTAACCCAAAATCAGCTAGAACACGTAAAAAGGATGAGAAACCTCACCTTACCCGTCGGAAATGGTGGCTGGAGGAGAGAGATCGAGCGGTGGAAGTTCGGTCGATTCGACCACGATTACTGCATTTTCAGCGAGTCAGGGTTTCCAAGGCTGTCTTGGCGGGAAGAGAGAGGGAGAGGCTGCGGTTGAACGGACCGGTCTCGTCGGACGGGGTGGTCGAGGTGGCGGTGTGTGGTGGTTTTCCGATCGGTGAGCAGTGACGGGAAGGAGAAAATCGCAAGGAGAAGAAGAAGACGCGGGAGGAAGAGAGAGAAAGTGAGGTAAATGTGAAAAATCAGATTTTACCCCAACTTACTTGAAATAATTACAGTTACGCCACCGAACAAGTTTTGATCGCCAAAACTTCGTTAAATCTCGATTCAGGCCTCACTTTGCCTCTACGGTTTCGTCTCGGTACCACCTACGCAACCACACCACTCACGGTCCCAAAATCTTCCCGGATGCAAAGTGACCAAAATTACCCTTAACCCAGAAATAATTAAATATTTTCCCTTAATTAAATTAAATAGGAAAATAAACGGGGTCGGGGTGTTACAGAACAAGTGGTTTGTTGTCGGAAATTAAACAATTCTCTGTCGAGGCTGCAACAAAAGGAACAAAGAATAAACAATTCTCTGTACAATAGAATAAAAATGAATCATCTGTAGAATCTCCATTAGCAAGCGGTTTCCAGATGTTCCTAGAAACTATATAGCCGTGATCATCTAACCATTACAGTAATGGAACATGGCATGTGCTTAGACAACCTGCGATGTCGACATATAGCAGTGAGCAAAACTGATGCTTATATTTTCCAGGAACAGCCACTATATACAATACTTTCACATGCTTTGCTAAAGCACTACTAATTGTTTAAGCACAGAGACCTTGTGACATTATACACATCGCCGGGTGAAAGGTTTACACACACGCACGCAGACACAAAAGTTGCCATCCCGTACGTATATGATTTATGAAAAAAATACAAGTTCTATATCTTCCTTTCTTTATTGGAGACATGGATACAGTCCCACAATTTTGGGCACCTAAAGCCTGAGCAATGCAGCATTTACAAACATGCAGTGGATACTCGGCAATCATTTGAATTCCCAACCGTCATGCAACATCTTGACATGTTCAACGAAGAATCTCCATTAATTTCTTCTCTTTTTCTGTAAAGATGCTCGGGTGTCACATGAGGAGGCGGGAGGAGATAAATGTCTTTCCCAGTGGCACTTACATTGCACATGTAAGCTCACATGTTTCTTTGATTGCTGAACTAATGCTATAAGGCCATTCTCTTCACCTGTTTTTCATGACAAAGATAGGCACTTTCAATCACTGATCAACTTTGTAATCATATGATGGAGAAAATAAGACATTGGTTCTAGGATCGTTGAAAGTTCACCTCTAGCTTTTCAACTTTTGCTTTATGATCTTCTCGAAGCAGACTTCATCAGTCTTCTTTCTAAATGTACCGGCGTTTATCCCGAACATGGAAAGATATATACCACACAACTGTCTGTGTCTCTTAACAAAATCTTCGGGGTGTGTGTAACAAAATCTTAACAAATTATTCACTGTTCGATTGAAAATCATTACTTTTCTAAGTCCTGATTAATTATTAATTTGTTTGTTTCCATTAGCCAATTAGCCAACTGAAACAAAACTATTCCATTTCAATCCCATTGGTATAAAGTACTAGAAATTTTATTTAACAGTAGCATCAAATACCAATCACCCACTTGCAATATACAATGTGCTAGTTTCGGGCTCACCTTAAGATTTTGTATGTAATGGATAGCGAATATTTTTCTTATTATTGTAAAACACGTGTAGTTCAGGTGATTAAGATATCATATTTATATGTTGTTTAGGACAAAACAATGAATTTTTTTTACTAAAATGGTTTTCCGTTCTGATTTATTTGTCAACCGGAAGGTCGTGTTCTGATTTGCCCTTATTGTGCCTTGATGTTTTTTTTTTTTTGGGAAATAGCCCCCAGTGCCACCCATTTTATAATCTTAACTAAAAATATCACCCCTTTCTAATTTTTGTACAACTACTACCTACAAATATAAAATTATTGTCTACTTATTGTACCCATATCAGTTTTTCCAAAATTGGCTTCTCTCTCTAACTCTCTTCACTCTATAGCTTTTTATATTTTGGATTATCTGTGGAAGCAAGCACACTGAGATGCCTGATAGAAATTTTTTTATTTTCATCATTTTTTGTTTTGCAGAGGAGACAGATGAATTTTTTGAGTTTACAGCAGAGGATTATTATCGGATTATGAATGCCAAAAAGGAAGGTAATTGACAGAAACCATATCATTTATAATTTTAGGGAAACATAATCTTTCCCGTGTAGCGGCCGGTGTTCAAGTTCTATAATATGCTAGCGAATATTTTAATGGGAAACATAATCTTCTTGCTTATTGGTAGTCTTGTCAATGCCTCAAGTATTTTATTCTAAAAAACTTAATAACATGAACGAAATTTGATAGGGCAATGATTTCCCCACTCCTATTTTATCCACTTACATAAGTGGATAAAATAGGAGAAAAAGTAGTGGGGAAATCACCACTCATTTGATAAACTATTGGGAATTTAATTACACATTCAAAGACTTATACTGATACATGCAATTGGAGGTATTCTTATGGTATTTATACTTACTATATTTCATTAATGCAATATGAACAGATAAGGTTCTAAAACACGAAAGCTTAAAGAGGCAGAACAGGCAGCCCGCAGGTCAAGGATAACAAAGGTGGTTGCTATACCCTTTATTATGACTTTCTTTTCTACTTGTTATAGTGATTGTTTCTATTGTAGTTTGTATAGGATCAATTCTGCCCCATCAT
Organism: Prunus mume; assembly: GCF_029339155.1. NCBI lineage: Eukaryota > Viridiplantae > Streptophyta > Magnoliopsida > Rosales > Rosaceae > Prunus > Prunus mume. The sequence continues at coordinate 17,277,200 of NC_142701.1, read as the reverse complement.
CATCGGATGCATAACCTTTTCCAAATCTTAATTAGTCATATAATCGCTTTTTATCTAATTGTTAAGTTCATGTGTGATGTATGCAGACTGTGATCAGGGTTCGATTTCCTGATAATCACACATTAGAGGCCACTTTTCATCCATCAGAAACCGTTCAGAGCTTGGTTGATCTCCTCACGAAAATAGTTGCTCGACCAGAATTACCATTCTACATATGTATGCAGAGTAAATCAAAATATTGAATTTTCCATGTATGATTATGCAATAGATTCTAACATTTACTGATGCAGATACTACTCCTCCTAAGAAGCAGATAAAAGACACGTCACAGGATTTTTACTCTGCTGGCTTTGTTCCTGGTGCAATTGTGTATTTTTCATATAATATGCCAAAAGGTTAGCACATGCCTTTTGGTCTCATAACTTAAAATGAAATATTCTCAATGGAGACACTCTTCTCTATGATTATGGGGTTGCCCGTCTGCGGTGATGGCAGAGGAATCAGAACTTTTACCCGAAAATTATTTCACTGATGTAATGATATATATCTTTTGATTGTAAATAGCAATGGCTAATGCGAAATGTTTGATTATTGTATTGTCATGTCCAGCAGATGATGCTTCAGATGCCAAGTCAGGTCCCTTCCTTCAGGAAGAGATCGTGTCTTTGAAAGGTTTGGAACTCCTCACTAAACATGCAGAGCCTGTTGAGTCTGCACCAGAAACAATACCAGAGGCATCACCTCCTGTTGTTCAAGAGAAGAAGCCTGCGGAGAAAAAACCTGTTAAGCCGAAAGTGGCTGAAACTGTGACATGAATCACATGAGTTCTGTAAATTGATGAGAGCAACTCCCTATCTTTAAGATTGTGCTGATTCTGACCCTTATTCGATGGCCGCAACTTGCCGTCGGATAATTGTTAGGAGTTTAAAGAGAGAACTTTTGCATATGTGCTTTGCAAAAAAAAAAAAAAGGTGGTTCTTATTTTCTAAAACAATATATGAATGTTAACCATAGATGACATGTCAGTGACTGTGCTTCAAATTATTTTGCCTTTTCACCTTACATCTTTGAATATTATGTTTAGTGCTGGCTAGGCATTTGTATTGCCTGTTTTCCCAACTTCCTTTTTCTGTGTTTATCAACGGGGAGAGGATCTGAATGGCAAAGAAAAACATACGGGGAGGAGGGGATTTGGACACATTATGCTCTACAAAATTTAATAGCGCTGGTTTCGAGTCGTGTATCGGGTCATGTCAGAAATTGCCACTAAATAGAAAATAGATGTTTTCAACAAGGAATATCATTTACAGAAATATACATTATTTTTAATCTACTACTGGGGGTTACAAAAGCATTAAAAATTTAACCTAAGTCAGCAAAACAAAAATCTCAAAGAAAAAAAAAACGCCCAGACCCGCCTAGACGCCTAGGCGGATTTTTTAATTAATTAATTATTTTCTGATGATTCAATCGCTTTTGATTTGTGGCATTGGAATTCGCGTAATTGTTTATAGTTGGTGCTCTTTCTTTATGCACCAAGCTCTCATAGCTTTGCCTACATGAAGAAAACTATTGAACGAGCATTTGGCCGCAAGCTCCCGGAGAGTTTTGATGATTTTGAAGAGAAACCAGTAGCATCTGGAAGTATTGCTCAAGTGCGTGGAGCTGGTCAACAGGTGAAGCCCATAGTAGTTGTCTGGTGTTTGTGAATCGATTGGGAGAGATTTTGCTATAATCAATCTGGTAGCAAAATTTCAAACTTCATTCCTGAAGGTAGAGCCGGTCGCCTATACTCGGTTTTTAATTTTTCATTGAATAGTATAGCCAAGCGGCTCTACGCCGGTTTTCTTTAAAAAATAGTCTAGCCGTGCGGCTATACATATTTTGACACGTAGGCGCCTAATCGCTAGGGGCAAACTTTTTTCTTGTAATAAATAGTATAGCAGGGCTATACCTTTCAAATATAATGTACTTAAAGAGTATAGCCGTGGGATTTACTCTGGGTTTTCTTTAAAAATAAATGCGGTAGTGCGATATCGTATTCCGACACGTGGCGCTGATCGCCAGGTACAACTGTTTTTCAAAACTAAATAGTATAGCGATAAAAAATAAATAGTATAGCGCGGCTATAACCTTTTAATTTTTTGAAAATAGTATGGGCGATCGGTGTTTTTAAAAATAGTATAGCCGCACGCGATACTCCTATTTTTGTTTAAATTTTCCTGTATTTGTTGTTAGGCTATGTTCCTTTGTGCTTATCTTTGAGTTTTCTTGGGCTGTAACAGGATCTATGGAGATTTAAATTTTCCTGATAACGGTGCTCCATTTACGTTTTATAGGACATATTAGTGTTTTTAATGTGTTTTTTTGTGTTCTGTAACTTGTTTCAAATTTTTTTCCACTTATGTTGTTTCGGATTTCCTGAAGGCTTGCTTTCCAGTGAGCAAGGTGTCTACATTGCAGAGTCAGCCGCTGCTAAGAACATCAAAACAAGCGAAGGGCTGTTTTTGGATGTTTGAGGATGCCACGGTACCAATCAGTTTGGGGCTTCATAATTTGAAGCAAGGTCAAGAAAAAATAAACAACATCAACCTTCGGTCCCCAATCTGCCAAGCAAGTAAAACGTAGAGCATATCAGCAAATAATCAGCATACTGTATTCTCATTTGGTCAAGCTGGTTTATTTCTACCACATCAAATCATATTCCTGAGGCTTCTGCAACATTATCAGTGTGGGAGCAAAAATTAAGGCCCAAGTAACAAGCCACTTTCCATGAACCCTAAATTTAGGGAGTGGTAAAAAAAGATGAAGAAAGAATAATTTATTTCCTGGATCTTATTATTAGTATCACACCTTTTATTTAATTATTTAATACATGCACAAATAGATATTAGAGTATAGCCGCGCGGCTATACTCTAATAATGAGGACATATCAAATCACATTGCTGAGGCTGCTGCAACGTTATCAGTGTTATAGCCGCAAGGCTCGACTGTATAAATAGAAATTATACACGTACAGCCGTACGGCTAGACTTTCTAATTAGATTCGAATAATTTAAACGTATAGCCGAACGGCTATACGCTTGAAATATATTCCAACCAACACGAAGCTTGCACTCGCAGTGGACGGAACTTTCTCTCGCAGATCACTGCTTGCGTCCTCCGGGTTCGGCTTCGAAAACAGACCCAACCCGCCTAGGTGCCCGCCTAGCTACTACCTAGCCGCCTAGGGACCGCCTAGCCGCCTAGGGACTAATAATTTAATTTAGGGACCAAAATGTAAATCGTGTACAAGTTTGAGGACCATTTGAGTAATTTATACCTTTGATGTTACTTGCAATGCATTTATGCTTTTGGACTATTTTGATTGAATTGTGTTTAAGTCTTTTAAGTATCTTGTTGTGTCTTGAAGTTTGTGAATTATATCAGTTGATATACCTGAATGTGGTCTGAATACATAACAAATCCAAATATATATATATATATATATATATAAAGCTACTATCTTTCTAATATCTTATTGTTCTACCTTCCACCATCTCCCCTCTAAAAATAAGTTGCAAGTAATTCACCTTCAAAGGTTTTTCCTTATTAGTTTTTCCTTAACAGTTCTGGAGATCCGTTGCATTCATCTTGTTTGGGTGTTCCTTATTAAATAAGTTGCAAGTTTGATATTTGCCCTTTCAATTCCTCCTTTATGCTAAGATTATGCAAAGAAAGAATTTCATATTAGAATGCTTTTCAATCCACCGTCCTCTGGTAATACTTTCTTGTCTCAAAGCCTGAATTTTGTCAAGCACAATTGAAATATGTGATATATATTTATGTATGTGTGTGTGTGTGTGTGTGTAGTATTCACTCCTTTTTTCGTTTATTCATAACTGTGTGTGTTATGGTTGTAGACAAAATGCAGTTCCTCAATGATATTATGAACTCAGGAAGCTTCTGTTACAAGTTTCCCTCCTTAATAATCTACATTATGTATTTGATTTTAGTCTAATCTTCTTTTTACAGCAAGTGGAGGAGGCATTCTATTTCTGGGGTACTCCAGAAGGTGATCTGGTCCATCCTGCTGAGTGTATGCAGCAGTTACGGAGACAGTTAGGCGTCATAGAGTCAATGTCGATGGCAATGTCTGTACTGTCATGGTAACCACTTTGGTTCTTGAGGTAATTTCTTTTTCCTTTATCTATTGCAGCCAAGGCATGGAAATTCTCTTATGAAATTCTGTAATCTTCGCAATATAGGCATGTGAAATTTATAAGCACAAAGACATTAAATTAAAGCACTCGTAGATTATTAAGTTGTCTTTTCTTTATTTGTTTTTCTGCTTTTTTCTGTTGGCCATATATCCTTTACTCCTTTCTCTTCTCTTTATAAATTTAATTTAATTGTCTCAGAAAAACAAATATGATAGTTTTTTGTATTATATAATAGGTTTACCATGAGTAGCAGAAATAGACAATTACTGATATCTTATACAAATCTGAGAGGCAATTTCCTCCTATTTATATTATCATTGGTGTGGTCATCAATTAACTGATCTTATACAAATCTCATCGCTGGTTATGTTTGGCAGGGATGGCAGCGGAAACTTGATCCCAGGTACAATGTGATGCAAACACTGCTTCTCAAAGCTGACTGAGGGGCTAATGGCTCCATAAGAAGGTCTTGTCAGTGCTAATGCTATGATTACTAAACAATTTTGACAGTTATAAAATCCAAAATATACCAATCCCAAGAAGTGGACATGAAAATTTAGATCTTTATTCATTTGTTTATTTTTTTGTTTTGGAAATTGCAATACGTACATTTTGAAGGTTCAATCCTTCGGTATTTAGTTTGTTTAAAAAAACCAATTCACATGTGAAAACAGTAGAGAGGTCAGAGACAGAAATAAAATGGAATTCTGTTCTTTTTTGGTAACCTTGATGTTCCTGAATCTTCCCGTTCTCCTCTATTCTAGATGTGTTCATTTGTTCTGGATGCTTGCAAAGATATGATGGCCCTTTTTGCATCTTTTGGGTATATCATTTGTTGTTAGGCTATGCTCCTGCGTAATATGATGGCCCTTTTTGCATCTTTTGGGTCTTGGAAAAATGTCAGTAATCTGTTTGCTTATCTTTGAGTTTTCTTGGGCTGTAACAGGATCGATGGAGATTCAAATTTTCCTGATAACTATGCTCCATTTACGTATCTTGTTTAGGATATATTAGTGTAATTAATTTTTTATTTTGGTTCTATGACTTGTTTCAATTTTTTTTTCCACTTATGTTGTTTCAGATTTCATGAAGGCTTGCTTTCCAGTAAGCAAGGTGCCTACATTGCAGAGTCTATCGCTGCTAAGAACATGAAACAAGCGAAGAGCCATTTTCGGATGTATGAGGATGCCACAGTACCAATCAGTTTCTCTTTTATTCATTTGGACTAATTGTTTTAGAAACTTATTCTTCAATTTTTTTTGGCTGTTGCATTTGTTTTTGTACCCAGGATCATGGTGGTTCTAATCATTCTGCAAAAGTAGAGCCAGCCAATGGTTGTACAGGTGAAAGGGAAACTGGGAAGTCTGCAAAGAAACTTGGTGAGTTATTGTTGCATCTGTTTTTCCACTGGAAATTTCTTTTTGTTTTTTACTTTATGAATTTATTAGTCGCATTACAATCATTTTGATGTGCTAGATAAAGGAAGGACTGCAAAAGAGGAGGCATCCAAACGTGAGAAGGTCCGAGAAATACAGAAAAATCTATTATTAGTATCACACCTTTTATTTATTTTAATACATGCACAAATAGATATTATAACAGTATACTCGCACGGCTATACTCTCTAAATACAATATATTAACAGTATAGCCGATCAGCTTTAAATACAATATTTTACCATTATAGCCGCAAGGCACGACTGTATAAATAGAAATTATAAATGTACAGCCGACCGGCTATACTTTCTAATTAGATTCGAATATTTTAAAAGTACAGCCGTGCGGCTATACTCTTTAAATATTATTCGTTCGAAACGAAGCTTGCACTTGCAGTGGACGGAACTTTCTCTCGCAGTCACTGCCGTCCTCCGGTTGGCGCCGAAAAAGACCCAACCTGCCTAGGCGCCCGCCTAGCTACTACTTAGCCACCTGGGACCGCCTAGCCGCCTAGCGCCCGCCTAGCCGCCTAGCGCCCGCCTAGCTACCGCCTAGCCGCCTAGCCGCCCGCCTAGGCCGACTTTTCAAACACTGCGATTGACTGAAAGTCGGAAACCCGAAATTGAAAAATTTAGCTGCAAATTTGAGCTTGAGATTGGGAAGCCGAAGGAGTGAAGCGCAAGTGAGGTCCATAGAAGAAGAGATCATGTGACTCGTAATTCATGCAATTCCATTCCCCTCCCTGTTTCGCGCCTTATATTCTTCTCTCTTCGCACTGACGGCATGGCGCAGAAGAAAAAAATACAAAATGTGCTGATTTGGTGTCTGTCTTCTGTGGAAGGAAATGATGAAGTTGTCCTATCATGGAGTTTCTATGGCCTTGCCAATAACAAGGTTCTGTGAATGGCATGCATTAGGCTACTTGAATTCAAATTGATTCTGAAGTTTAAACATTTCTGTGAATGGCATGCGTTTAGATTCTCTTGCTTTGCTTATTCTTTAATATGCAAATGGCATTTATTCTTGTACCTCACTGCCTGTGTTTTAGGTGGAGAATGTTAGTACAATTTTTGTTTGCCGCATTCCTCGTAATAGTGATTCACTATTTCAGAGTAGTCGAAATCCGTCTTTTGCCCTTCAGCTATCATTGTGTTGCCGCATTCCTCGTAACAGTTGCACGTTTTTCTGTGTTGAAATGAGACTGAACATATAGTGGAATAAGTACAAATTTCATGTGAAAAATGCGGTCCAAGTGTTTGGAAGTGCAGCAAGATTTCTTTTTGAAAGCTTAAATGTCAGGAATCAAAGTGTTGCTAACGTATAAGCGAAAGCAGCAATCAAGAACAGATCCTGTACAGGGACATGAGTGCCGTAATTCACTTTTTGTTGCTCCCGATGATACTTCTTTAAGCAAACCACCAGACTTGCAAGTTCATTTGAATGATAAGCGTACCTCAGAAAATTACAACAGAAATTCTGCAGTGAGATTTTAGAAAGTTGGAACCTGTTCACTTTTTGTAGTTTGTTTCATAGGGACATATGTTGTATGTCAATCATCTTTATGTAGATAATTTAATAATCCATCCTTCCCTATTTTTCCTCTAATCATTTTGTTCTTGAAAAAAAATACTGAAAAGAAAAAGGTTTTAAGGGATTACCAGATAACACCAGAATGTGCCCTATTCAACCGACCCTTGAAAGTGTATCTAGTTGAGATGAGCATTTAGATTTGGTTCTTTAATCTAGGTTTCTATGAAGATCTTCTCTTAGTTGACTTAGACCTATAATTTATTTTTAAGGTCATTGCTATATTCTGTCTTACCTGCCTCTTTTTCTTGCAGGTATGCCATGTTGTTTTGTGTGCTGTGTTGGGGGTAACCTGAAGCACTGTGGAAAATGCCTTCAGTTGTATCATCTCCAATGCCTAGATAAACCCCATAAGGAAAAGAAACACATTGAAGTGTCCGGCACAAGACAAATACCAATTAAAACCGTTCCGACAAGTCTTGATGAGGTTCCTTCCCAAAGGGATGCATATGGGAATAAGTCTAGTGGCAAGAAAGTAGGCTCATCTTCAAATGCTAATGCTGGAGCATTGGTTGATGATAATAATGTTGGAGGGAGGTTAGTTTCTCAATTGGTGATGAATTCCGCTGTAATTATTGCTGATTTTGTAAGACAAAAATCATCATCAGCAGCAGCAGCATTTGAAAGAAAAAGCAGCTCTGGAAGTGATGGTAGCTCGCCAAGATTGAATACATCAAACTTAGAAGACACTGATTCATTCTCTAGAAATAAGTTAGATAAATTCGGTGGTGATTCAGCTTGCGTGAAACAAGTTGACCACCCCATTGATTACTTTCTGCCGAAGGAAAAAAGAAAAAGGGATATGGATGAGTCTAATATACAAATGAAATCACCGCACGTGGAAAATAGCTGCTCATTGATAACCAAATTGAATAATTCTGTTTGTACTAATACCAGCTCTTATGAAGAAACTTCCCATGAAAACTGCTCAGTAGATCATGAAGCAGATTTGAAGCACTCCAGAGAGGTATGTAATATGAAGCCTATCTTTTGTCAATTTGGAAATAATGTATCTGCCTATGAGCACAAACACAATCATGTGAAATGAGAAATAGAAAATAGGATGCGACATGGAAAATACATTCTCATTTACATGTATTCTATAATAATACATATGTATAAAAACAAGGTCAGAATAAAAGGTACATAATTGTTAGTGCTTAGTTGCCCTCGAGTGGCTGACTGACTCCACTATTATGTGCATTCTTAACCTGATACTTCATTTCTGTATATGTAATCCTGTTGGAGTGAAATCAGCTAAAGGATTAGAAGGGAGTGTTGAAATATAATCCTGCTCGCTGATTTTCTCCTGTTACGCTGATTTAATCCGATTCTGCTGATTCGTCGATTACATGCGAGTTGTTGATTCTTTTATTATTGATTCGCTGATTTGTTAGAGCAGAAGTAATTTTCTATTTTTGTTCTGTCTATTTTAAATGATGTAATGAGAACCATTAGATCATAGTCTAGGTGGATTCTCTAGCTTAGATTTGGTATGACACGTGTAAGCACCTAATAGGGTGACAGTTGTAATTCTGTTAGAAGAGAATCACATTTCTCTCTACGTCAGTCACACTATGTAAGTGCTGATTGTAAGAATTCAATAGAACAGTGCCTTCCTCATTTTTCTCTTCATTCTCTCTAGCTGAAATCTCCAGAAAATACATCTCTTCCTAAATCGGAAAATACATATACAAACTAAGAACTCTAACATGGTATCGCGAGCCTGGTTCGATTGCTTGAGCTGGGCGTGAATCTGTGATTGAATCGGAGAAATTGGTTTTTGTTTGAGCTAGAACTTGAGCTCATCTGAAGATCGCGATTTCTCAAATCCAATGTCTAATATGGCAGGATCGAGTACCTCTGAGCTGCGAACTCCAATTTTCAATGGAGAAAATTATGAGTTCTGGAGTATCAGAATGAAAACTATTCTGAAATCTCATGGTTTATGGGATCTGGTTGAGAATGGGTTAAGTGACCTAGATCTGAAGAAGGAGAAAGAGGAGGCTGTAGACACTGAGAAGTCTATGATGGTTCTGATGAAGGATGCTCGTGCACTTGGATTGATCCAAAGTGCGTTTCAGATCGAGTTGTTCCCCAGATTGTGAATGAGGAGACCTCAAAGGGTGCAGGATATTACAGCTGGAATTCAGAGGAGATAAACAGGTACGAAATGTCAAATTGCAAGGGCTACGTAGGGAATTTGAATATACCCGCATGAAGGATAGTGAATCTTTATCTGTATATCTGGTTAGGTTGTTTGATATAGTAAATCATATGAAGAGTTATGGTGAGGAACTATCTAGAGAGAGAATTGTCCAGAAACTATTGTTTAGTTTACCTAAATCTTATGATTCTATCTGCTCTGTAATTGAACACTCTAAGGACCTTGAAACACTTGAGGTTCAAGAGGTTGTTGCTTCACTGAAGAGCTTTGAGCTCAGATTGGATAGACACACTGAGAATTCTACAGAAAAGGCCTTCACTAGTCTGAATGTTGGTAGAAAAAACCCTGACCCTAGTCTGAATGTTGGTAGAAAAAACCTTGAAAATGGAATTGCTTCTGCAGATCAAATATCTCAGAAAAATTGGAAATCCAGAGATGGAAACAAAATGGCCTGCAAAAATTGTGACAGATTTCATTATGGAAAATGTTGGTATGAAGGAAAACCTAAATGCCATGGTTGTGGGAAGCCTGGACATATGATCAGAGATTGCTATGGACACAAGAATGTGCAAAAGTGAATTATGCAAATCAGGAGGAAGATTGTGGCACTCTGTTTTATGTGTGTAATGCTGCAACTGATGTGAAGGTAAATCACTCTTGGTATATTGACAGTGGTTGTAGTAACCACATGACAGGAGATGAGGGACTTTTGGTCAATATTCAAAGGAATTTGAGCTCTAAGGTGAAGATGGGAACTGGAGAAGTGGTCCCAGTTGCTGGAAAAGGAGTTTGGTGATAAAAACTAAGTTAGGCAAGAAGCACATTCATGAAGTAATGCTTGTACCTGGCCTTGAAGAAAATCTGCTTAGTGTTGGGCAAATGATGGAACATGGCTATCACCTTGTGTTTGGAGGAAATGAGGTGAGTGTTTATGACAATCAGTCACTAGAAAATCTGATTGTGAAGGTGCAGATGACAAATAACAGATGCTTTCCATTGACAATGATGCCTGCGAGTGAGTTGGTTCTAAAAGCAAGTGTCACCCATTGCTTGCAGACATGGCATAAAAGGCTAGGGCATTTAAATGAAAGAAGTATAAAATTGCTTGAGAATCAAGGGATGGTTCATGGCTTACCTCACTTGGAGCAGAAGTCAGTTGTATGTGATGGTTGTATGCTTGGAAAACAGCATAGGGATTCTTTCCCTTTGGAATCCACTTGGAGAGCTTCAAACCCTTTGGAATTGGTTCACACAGACATCTGTGGACCAATGAAAACAGAATCATTATCTGGAAACAGGTACTTTCTACTGTTTACAGATGATTTTACTAGAATGTCATGGGTGTACTTCATCAGAAATAAGTCAAGTGCATTGGAATGTTTTAGAAAATTCAAAGCTATGACTGAGCTGCAAAGTGGGTATAAGATAAAAGGCTTGAGAAGTGACAGGGGTGGAGAGTTTCTATCTGGAGAATTCAACAAGTTTTGTGAGGAATCTGGTATTCAAAGGCAGCTAACTATGGCATATTCTCCACAGCAAAATGGAGTGGCCGAGAGGAAGAACAGGACAGTAGTGGAAATGGCCAAGTCCATGTTGCATGAGAAAGGTGTTCCCTATGAGTTTTGGGCAGAAGCTGTAAATACAGCAGTCTATTTGCTAAATAGATGTCCTACCAAGGCTCTTAACAAGATAACACCATTTGAAGCTTATACTTGGCTGAAAACCAGGAATTGCCCATTTAAAAATATTTGGATCACCTTGTCATGTGCTTATTCCTTCAGCATTGAGGCATAAGCTTGAAGAAAACAGTCACAAGTGTATTTTTGTAGGCTATGGTCTCTGTGAAAAGGGATATAGGCTGTTTGATCCAAGTACTAGGAAGATAATTCTGTCCAGAGATGTGCAATTTGATGAAAATGGTTTATGGAAGTGGGAAAATACAAATGAAGAAGAGATGGTAGTCCCTTTGCCTACTGAGAATCAAAGCTGTGAACCAAGTCAAAGCTTGGATACATCACTGCAAATGAATGAAGAAGTCACATTACGAGCTGAACCAAGTCAAAGCTTGGATACACAAACTCAAATAGTTGAAGATACCACTCTGCAAGATGAAGGCATGGGTGAAAGTTCTCATTTCTTTGATCACACACCAAAGAAATGGAGAAGTGTAAGTGAAATCATGGCTGAATGTAATGTGTGTATTGTGGAACCTGAAAATTATGAAGATGCAACTCAAGATGAGTCATGGAGAAAGGCAATGGAAGCTGAACTGGAAATGATAGAAAAAAATGACACTTGGAAACTTGTCGAGAGACCATTTGCTAAACCTGTGATTGGTGTTAAGTGGGTCTACAAGACTAAACTGAACCTAGATGGTACTGTGCAGAAAAACAAGGCTCGTTTAGTGGCTAAAGGCTACTCACAAAAGCCCGGTATTGATTACAATGAGACTTTTGCCCCTGTGGCAAGGCTAGACACCATTAGGACTTTGATTGCTCTTGCAGCACAAAAGGAATGGAACCTATTTCAACTGGATGTGAAGTCTGCCTTTCTCAATGGCATTCTAAAGGAGGAAGTTTATGTTGAACAACCTCAAGGATATGTACAAGAGAGCAAGGAAACCAAGGTGTACAGGTTGAACAAGGCTCTATATGGACTGAAACAAGCCCCAAGGGCCTGGTATGATGAAATAGATGCCTTATTTCAACACTGCAGGTTTTAAGAAGAGCTTAAGTGAAGCTACTCTCTATATCAAAACAAGTGACACCTCAGGTATTATCATTGTCTCACTCTATGTAGATGACATTATATATACTGGAAGCTGTCCTAAAATGCTTGAAGAGTTTAAACAAGATATGATGCAACACTATGAGATGACTTGGGTATGTTGCACCATTTTCTTGGCATGGAGTGGAACAAACTGATAAGCATATTTTCATTCATCAAAAGAAATATGCCATGAAAATTCTTGAGAAGTTTGGAATGAGAGATTGCAAGTCAGTGGCAATTCCATTAGTGGTGAATGAGAAATTGTGTAGAGAAGATGGAAGTGAAGCAGCAGATGAAAATGAATTGACAGTTGTAGAGTCTGCTTTATCTGACTGCCACAAGACCAGATGTCATGTTTGCATCTAGCTTGCTTGCTAGGTTTATGCACAAACCCTCAAAGAAACACATGGGAACTGCTAAAAGGGTGCTGAGATACATACAAGGCACATTAGATTTTGGAATTGAGTTTGAAAAGGGAAAACAGCTACTCTAATTGGGTATTGTGACAGTGGTGGTGGGAGTGAGGATGATATGAGGAGCACCTCAGGATATGCCTTCACACTAGGCTCAGGCATGTTCTCTTGGGCTTCCATCAAGCAAAACACAGTTGCTTTATCTACAGCCGAAGCTGAGTATGTGAGCGCTGCAGAAGCAACTTCACAAGCTAAGTGGCTTAGATTTGTGCTTGAAGATTTTGGTGAAGAACAGGTAGAAGGGACTCCAATTCTATGTGACAACACCTCTGCAATTGCAATGGCAAGGAATCCAGTTCATCACCAAAAGACAAGGCACATCAGCAGGAAATTTCATTTCATAAGGGAAGCCATTCAAGCAAAAGAAATCGGGTGTCTTGCAAGGCGAAGATCGGATAGCGACATTTTGACTAAGGCTCTGCCTAAGGATCGGTTTGTGAGGTTGAGAAGCTTGCTTGGAGTGAAATCAGCTAAAGGATTAGAAGGGAGTGTTGAAATATAATCACATTACGCTGATTTTCTCTGCTGATTTAATCGATTCTGCTGATTCGTCGATTACATGCGAGTTGTTCGATTCTTTTGTTCGATTCTGCTTGATTTGTTAGAGCAGAGTAATTTTCTATTTTTTGTTCTGTCTATTTTAAATGATGTAATGAGAACCATTAGATCATAGTCTAGGTGGATTCTCTAGCTTAGATTTGGTATGACACGTGTAAGCACCTAATAGGGTGACAGTTGTAATTCTGTTAGAAGAGAATCACATTTCTCTCTACGTCAGATCACACTATGTAAGCTGCTGATTGTAAGAATTCAATAGAACAGTGCCTTCCTCATTTTTCTCTTCATTCTCTCTAGCTGAAATCTCCAGAAAATACATCTCTTCCTAAATCGGAAAATACATATACAAACTAAGAACTCTAACAATTTGTAATCACCGATCTAATTTCTTTACAACGGATCATTGATTTTACATATGCTCGTGCTGGATCTGCTGCTGCTGAACTAAACTGCTGGTTCACATTAACTTCAGAACTTATTGGTTTCTTATATTTTAATTGCTTACTTCATTCATCGGGACAGTTTGATGCATGAAGAAGAACAACTTCATGATGAGGAAAAGAGGCAGTGACACCTTACAACAGTGGAGAAGTACTTGGCCAGAGTGCTCAAAGTGCAATGGATGTTGAAGTTCTTTGCATGGATCATTTAAGAAAAATTAGTGATACTAGAGACTCCTCTTCCGAAGCTGCAACTCTATGTAAACCAGGAAAAACCCATGCATTGATAAGAGATGAAGCTCAAGTTTTATCAAGTGCTGATCCTAAAGCAACAGAAACCCCTCATTTAGGTGATCACTTCCTTATTTCGACTTGTCTGTTATCCCCACTGGTAGGACTTCATTAATTTCCAGGAATGCATTTGAACCAGTAACATTATCAATTCACATTGTGTTTAACTTATTCATTTTGGACTAATTGTTTTAGAAACTTATTCTTCAATTTTTTTTGGCTGTTGCATTTGTTTTTGTTCCTAGGATCATGGTGGTTCTAATCATTCTGCAGAAGTATGGCCAGCCAATGGTTGTACAGGTGAAAGGGGAACTGGAAGGTCTGCAAAGAAACCTGGTGAGTTATCGTTGCATCTGTTTTTCCACTGAAAATTTCTTTTTGTTTTTTACTTTATGAATTTATTAGTCGCATTACAATCATTTTGATGTGCTAGATAAAGGAAGGACTGCAAAAGAGGAGGCATCCAAACGTGAGAAGGTCCGAGAAATACAGAAAAATCTACCCTCCATGCTTTAATCACCTGACGAAATGGCCACTGCCAATATTTGAAGAGTATGGTCGCGGCTGTATTATTTAATTATTGAAATATAGTACCTTGATCGGCTATATCTGATTAAATATTATATTCAAATCGTATAACCGCTTGGCTATACGCTTTGAATAGAATATTTAACGATATTCTGGGCAGCTATACTAGTTAAATAGGTGCCATAAAGGTATAGCCGCTCAGCTACACTCTATAAATAGAATATTTGCATAGAAACTTTTAGAAGTACCGCGGCTCGGCTATACCATTCGAATAGAATATTGTAGCAGTATAGCCGATCGGCTATACTCTTAGAAAATTTCACAGTATATTCGTTTGAATGGATGATGGAAAAGCACATATCACGCTGACAAAATCTAGAACCACAAATCCGCTAATTGTTATACTCTGTAAAAGTGAGAATGCGGACTCAATCTATAATAGGTGGAACTCACGGGGATGCGCAGCCATGCCCATTACAAGCAACAGGTATAGAAAACCATAAAGCAATAATTCGATGTCGATGCGACAATTAAATAGGATCAGTTGAATAGGATCGATGTGACAAAACACTCACCTCGATCCATTGGTGAAATAGGCATGAAATGCCCACAAGGATTTCATGCCCACAAGGAGTTGTGACAGGTTCATATTAAGCATAGTGTGCAATCAAAGTCATCACTGCGTTATGCTTTTCTGTGGCTTCTCCTCCCTGTGAAATTAGCTTGTATTCTCTCTAAATTTTGAAAACATTCCTGAAGAGGATTGCTACAGAATACCACACTAATTATTGTTGAAGGTGTCTTCCCCTACAGTGCTATGCCACTTGTACAGTCAAAATATTTAAATAAATAAAAAAGTAGTTGCAGAGCAGAAGATGTAAGGATTTTCTATGTGACTTTATTAGACAGTAACATTAGGCTTCTAGTACTAGAAAGAAATCAATAAAGCATAAAGGCATTGGTGAGCAATGCCAATGCGCCTCCCTCCACTAACCGACCTCTCCCTGCATGCGTGTTGACGACTAATTTATCCTTTCCTTTCCTTTACTCCAACCAAGACCACCAGGAATTATAAATCTCTCATTCCCTCTTCATTTGTCTCCCAATTCTCACTCTCTCAACAATAGAAACACAGTTTTCTATCTCTTCCTTTCACTCCACACGAAACAAACCCCTCATTTCTTATGCCTTTCCTTATTTTATGTCACCTTTCCTCCTTCGCACTAGCAAGGTTCGTCTGTCTTCATTTGGAGAAAAAAGGACACGACCGCCTTGGAGCTCGGACCGCCCAGCCGCCTAGATCTGCCCAGGCCCCTTAGGCGTCGCCTAGATCAGCCCAGCCGCCTAGAACCACCCAGGCCGCCTAGGCACCGCCTAGAACATCCCAGGCCGCCTAGGAGCCGCCTAGAACCGCCCGGGCCTCCTAGGAGCCGCCTAGAACGACCCGGGCTGCCTAGGCACCGCTTAGAACATCCCAGCCGCCTAGGAGCCGCCTAGAACGCCCAGGCCGCCTTAGCACCGCCTAGGAGCCTCCTAGAACAGCCAGGCCGCCTAGCCCCGAACTCCCCGGTGTCGGTGTCCTCCCGCCTAGCGCCAAGGCCGATATTTGAACAACTGCTCAAAACACAGGCGGGCTTGCTCTGTGCCCTAGGCGTTCGTAGTGATGAGTTCGAGTCCGATTCATCGAATATTTTTAAAAACCGAGTATAGCCGATTGGCTATACTATTTTAAAAAATTAACAAAAACACCGAGTAAAGCCGCCCGGCTATACTATTTAAAAAATAGAGTATAGCCGATCGGCTGTACTATGTTTAAAATAAAATTAGGAAAAAAACTAGTATAGCCGCGTGGAAGTACTATACTATAGCCAACTTCAGGTTGTTCGCTTGGTTGTATTGCATGCTGGACACCTTTACAGTCACTTGATTCCTCTTGTTCTTCTTCTTATTGATGGTAATTTTATCACCTATCTCACTTCATCAGAGAACACTCTGTTATTTTCTTATTTTTATGGAGAAAAGATGGGAAGGGGGAGTGTAAGAATATGACATCAATTGTTGTTTTTTGAATTAGGTAGCAGTCCAATTGATGTTGTGGATCCAAGCTGGGAGTTGTATGTCCTGATCCAGAAGAAAACATATCAGCAGGGGGAAATCTACAATATGTTGCTTGGTTTTACAGCTGTGTATCGTTTTTACCATTATCCTCCTGATATATAGTTCTCGATTGCGGATTGGTCAGGTTTGCTCCTTGTATATATCAGTTGCTAGTTATGCATGCTCTAGAGAAACAGCTTGGTGCTTCAGTAGTTCAAATAAATTTCATTTTTTGTGCAATCTTGGTGCTGTTGAGTTTTAACAAGCCTGCTTGTTGATGGCAGATATTGGTATTGCCTCCTTATCAACACAAGGGTTTTGGACGATACCTTCTTGAGGTTTTCAATGATGTTGCAATATCTGAAAACGTCTATGACCTAACAGTTGAAGAACCATTGAATTACTTTCAACATGTACGCACTTGTGTTGATGTACTGCGCCTTCATAAGTTCGATCCAATCAAGCATGCAGTCAGCTCAGCAGTTTCACAACTAAAGCAAGGAAAATTGTCGAAGAAGACACACTCCTCGACTCATGCCAGACACTAGAGTTATTGAGGATGTCCGGAAAAGTTTGAAAATCAACAAGAAACAGTTTCTTGGTGTTGGGAGGTTTTCCTTTATCCCGGCCTTGATCATGTGGACAGCTATATGGATGATTTTGTGGGAATTATTTCTAATCGCATGAAGGAAGATCTTATCGAGAAAAGATTCTGGGACTGGTGGGAAGCAAGTGATTGAAGTTCCAAGCAATTATGAACCCGAGATGTCATTTGTGATGTTCAGGTCACAAGCTGGTGAAGCTGCTAGTCTGTTCGAGATAGATGAGAATCAACCAAATCGGGAGGAGCAACTCCAGCAGTTAGTTGATGAGAGAGTGAAAGAGATCAAATCAATAGCCGAGAAAGTGTCTGTGCAGCTCTCTATCATTGCTTTGAGGCATCATAAAGGAATTCGATTTTGGCGATGCCCTTGTACTTTACCAATTGATGCAATCTGTAGGGTGAAAGTGGTTTGTGGGTTGGAATATCGGAGGCTTATCTGTAAATCTTTGAGCTCTATACTCGCATCCCAGCTTTTGTTATTCGAATATTTGCAGAACTTTATTACTTCAAATGAAATTGAGCAGCTAACGCTACCTTTAACATGTCAATGTCGTTTTCATTCTCTGTAACTTTTATTTTTATTTCAAGTTTGCATCAAGTTATGGGATCCGTGTTTACAAATACAAAACAAGTCACCTACTTTTTTCACATCCACTTTGTCAATTTAGGTAATATCTATTTGATACAAAGTAAAGTATCATATATTGGAACAAAAACTTGCACAAGATATATACTCATTAATGGGAAGATAAGGAGATCCTTTGCATGCTAAATTACTGGGTCGATATAGGCACTCATGCAGACAACAAAGTCAAACTTGTCAGCCTTCCAGAGGTGAATTGCGGCTTCATAGTCTATGACAACAAGCAAAGCCCGACTATGTGTTTCTATGTCTGTATATTCCCCAAGTCTGATTCAATCAGGATTTCCAACTACTCATCCAACTTAGGCCAAACCAGATTCCTAACAAAAATCTCTATTGCTCCCTCTAGTAATAACTTTTCGACCACATCTTTCTCTTTTCAGGATGCAAAACACATAATCAAAAGCAAATTTTTGTATAGTGGCCATTAGAAATTGAAGCGAGTTCATAATTTAGCTACAGGGAAAAAAAGAAAAAAAAAAGGGACCCGCCTAGCTCTGGGCGATTTTTTTCAACAGTCTAACTGAACAAAAGCACCGTTTATAGGTTTTGAGCTCTAATTATGAACATCATTACCGAATTTAACATTACAAAACAAAATCCACCACCTGTTCTAGATTTATGTGCATCATAGATTTTCCAAAATAAGCAAAACATAAAGATAATTTAGTTAAAACTACAAGTAATCTGAATGCATTCCACTAAAAAGCAGGAAGCAGAGTAATTGAAGATTGAGCTTAGTGAAAAGAAAAACCTTGGGTTGAAGAAACTATCCCACCAGCCAGTCTGGGGCTTTAGGCTCGACTGGAACCAAGCTTAAGTTTTTCTTCAATTTTCCTATCTTTCTTGCTTTTCTTTGATTTCTTGGGAGACTTCATGAGAGCTCAAATGAGGAATTGCCCACCTCTTTTTTGGCCTTGAACTTGAAGACTTTGATGGGAAGTGATTCAGTGAAGCGAGGCAGGCAGGGAGGAAAATATAAAGCTCGTATAGCCATTTTTGGCCTTTAAAAAAAAATATATATATATATATATAGCCGAACGGCTATACTATTAAAATAATATTTAAATGGTATAGCCGCACGGCTGTACTCTTGAAACATAATATTTTTAGAAGGTATAGCCGATCGGCTATACTGGCATCCTTTTTCCCTGCACCGATTTTCGTTCATCCGTCACCTTTGAAGGAGTGTACAACAGCACTTGTAAAGCTCGTATAGCCTTTTTGGGCTATACTATTTAAATAATATTTAAATGGTATAGCCGAGCGGCTGAACTCTTTAAATATAATATATTTCAACGGTGTAGCCGCTCGGCTAGACAGGCATATTTTCGTTTAGCAAGGCTACAAGATCAGCTGGCTGCCTATATTCCATCTATCATCTGTTTGAAGGTGTGTACAACAGCACCTGAGAAGCATGTGCTTGCAGACGCCACATCTCATAAACTAGAAACGCACCCATGAGTTAATGCAATTATGTTCTTTGCTTCAATGCCATCGTGTATGGTCTTCTAGCCAGAAAGTCTTTTAAAGGAACACAAGAATAAATATTCCTCTTCAGAATCATTGGTTGAGAAGGAATTGGGCGTGGAGAAATTAGAGATCTCTAAGGAAGCAAGAGCATGCTGTAGTTGTCCTCCAGGTCACACCAATCGTCTGATGTTTGAACGGTAGGAAGGGTCATAATGATGTGTGTGTTATTAAAAATTGTGGTTTTTCCTTCTTTTGTAAAAACTTTTGTAATTAAAAGAAAATATATTTTCCTTTTCTATAAAATTCCTATACAAAACTTTTAGATATAAATAATATATAAAATAAAGATTAAACATTAAAGTAAAATAAAGAGACAAATAAATAAAAGACAAGATTAAGAAAGCAAGCCTGGTATAGTGAAAGCACGTTAAAGACGCTGTCCTAAAGCCTTTGTAGCCTCCCTATGTGCAGGTAATGACAGTCTACAAGACTCCAAGATACGACCCTAATACACAGGCTTAAGGTCCACTATGAGCACATTCACAGTCGGATAGAAATCTCCAAGCCACAGAACCGTTGCCCAAAAATAATATAGAAAGTATGGAATATATGAAAGTATGAGAATAGAGAAATTTGATTGTAGTGTATTGAAATGTGAAGGAGGAAAGGCCTTTTATAGGCATCCAAGACTCGTAACCTCCAGACACATTTAACCAGAAAAGTTGGTGGCAATGAATAGAAAATAAAAACTGAAAATTAAACAATTTGTAACTCTTATAATAAATAAATAAAACAACCAAAAATTAAAACAGAAAATAAAATGTTTTAAAATTTAAAATCCTTTCAAATAATAACAATCCCCCACAAAGGGTTTTAAAATTTTAAAATAGTAAAATATAAAGAAAATATACATATGGGCAACATAATACTATGCAATAGGTGTAGGTGCCTTCCGGGCTTGAACCTTCACTTAGTGATGATAGTTTCCATTTGAGGAACTTGAGTGTACACAGTATTGAACTCGGCACCTTTAACCAAACTTCAACATAACCCACACATAGTATTGGTTGAGGCTTGGAAGCGAGGTAGCGCTATTTATGGCCATGTGCTAATCTTGATTCTCATGAGAGTTGCTAGAGAATAGCCCAATTCTCACAGTCGCGGCCTCACGACGTCTCTCACTTAGGTGAGTTCTCCAAGAGTACATGTGACCTACACCCTGCGGGAGATTGCCCGCCTCGAAACTCATTCAGGGATAACTCCTTTCCTAACGTCACATTATATAGCACTGATGTCATAGGGATGAGCATGAGGACATCTCTGGGATGCCTCCACATGATATAAACATTGCTCAATGAGTCACGCAGTATGGATTGTTTCTACCCATTGAACTTCCTTCATGGGATCGCCAATCATAGAAGTTGGGTTACCTTTCTAGGTAACTCCCTTATGGGCTTAAACTCATCCCCCTCAACATTTCCAGGACTCTGCTCCTAGAAAGACCTTTAGTCAATTGGTCAGCAATGTTGTTCTCTGACTTCACATACTCCAAAGACACAATGTTCTTACTTAATAGGCTCTTCACAGATTTATATCTCACATGTATGTGCCTGTTCATTTTCCTATTTATATGAGATTGTTTCACCAAATCTATTGTAGCCTTGCAGTCACAATGAATAGATAAAGCAGGCAATGGTTTCTCCACCAGAGGCATATCCATCAATAAACTCTTAATCCATTTAGCCTCAGTTCAAGTAGTATCTAAAGCTATGAGTTCAGACTCCATAGTACTTCTAGAAATAATTGTTTGCTTCTTCGAACCACATGAAATTGTAGCTCCACCCAATAAGAAAATGTAACCACTAGTAGACTTCACTTCTTCATTGTCTGTTATCCAATTTGCATCACTATATCCTTCTACTACATTTGGAAATCCTTTATAGCACAGTGAATAATCCATTGTTCCTCTTAAGTACTTGAAAACTCTTTCCAAGGCATTCCAATGTTCCATACTTGGGTTATGTGTATACCTACTTAATCTTCCAACAGCATAAGCAATGTCTGGCCTAGTCTTATTTGCAATATACAACAAAGAACCTATCATCTGGGAGTACTTCAGCTGAGAAAATGGTTCACCTTGATTTTTCTTTAAATGAACATTGGGATCATAAGGTGTTGGTGTGGGCTTACACTCAAAGTAATTGAACTTCTTCAACATCTTCTCAATAGTACTAGATTGACTTAGAGAGATTCCTTGTGTTGTCTTCTCAATTTTCATTCCTAAGATTACATGTGCTTCTCCCATATCTTTAATGTCAAAATTCCTAGATAGGTATGACTTCACATCATTCACAATCTCTAAATTCGTCCCAAAGATCAAAATGTCATCAACATATAGGCACAAGATTACGTGTTCTCCATTATTCTCTTTATAGTAAACGCATTTATCATGACCATTAAACTTAAAATCATAATCTAGTATCACCTTGTCAAATTTCTCATGTCATTGCTTAGGAGCTTGCTTTAGGCCATATAAAGATTTAACCAACTTGCACACCTTGTGTTCTTGGCCCTTAACTATGAATCCTTCTGGTTGCTCCATATAGATCTCTTCATCTAAGTCTCCATTTAAAAATGTCGTCTTCACATCCATTTGATGAATCACTAAATTACCCACAGATGCTAAAGCTATCAAAATCCTTATGGTGGTAATCCTAGAAACAAGTGAGTAAGTATCAAAATAATCTATCCTTTTCTTTTGTGTAAAACCCTTAGCTACTAATCTCGCTTTGTACTTATCAATACTTCCATCTAGTTTCAACTTTTTCCTAAACACCCACTTGCACCCTATCGCTTTATTTCCAGTAGGCAAATCTGTTAACACCCATGTGTTATTTTGAATTATAGATTGAAACTCATCATTTATAGCCTCTTTCCAGAATGGTGCATCTACAGACATAATGGCTTCCTTATAAGTTGTGGGATCTCCTTCTACTAGAAAGGTATAAAAATCATCTCCAAAGTTTTTATCAACTCTCGCTCTTTTACTTCTTCTAAGTTCTTGAGATTCTAAATTTTCAATCGTAGTTAAGCTAGAAGACTTCTCTCTTATTTGTACTTCCTTAGAAATTCTTGTCTTGTACGGGAAAATATCTTCAAAGAATGTAGCATCTCTTGCTTCCATAACTGTGTTGTTTGCAACCTCCTTTACTTCAGAGTTAATCACCAGGAATCTATTGGCACTACTATTTTTCGCATAACCAAGGAAAACTGCGTCTATAGTTATAGAACCTATTTTCTTTCTCTTAGGATCGGGTATGAGTACCTTAGCTAAACACCCCCACACTTTTAGGATTCTAAGATGAGGTGATCTTCCTTTCCATAACTCATAAGAAGTTTTCTCATTATCCTTCAATGTTATCCTATTAAGTATGAAACAAGCAGTTAACATTACTTCCCCCACAAATTCTCAAGTAGTCCACTACTAAGAAGCATAGAATTTACCATATCCATCAGGGTTCTATTTTTCCTTTCAGCCACTCCATTAGATTAGGGTGAATATGGTGGAGTAACTTCATGTATAATTCCATGTTCTTCACAAAACACTCCAAGCTCATTTGAAGTATACTCTCCACCTCTATCAGATCTAAGTCTTTTAATCTTTTTCTCCAATTGGTTTTCTACCTCACTTTTATAAATCTTGAGTTTATTAAACACCTCATCTTTTGTCTTAATAAGATAAATATGGCAATACCTAGAGAAGTCATCAATAAATGTCACAAAGTACTTGTTTCCACCTCTAGTAGGAGACCTATTTGAATCATGCACATCACTATGTATGAGCTCTAAGATTTGGGTGTTTCTCTCTACAGGTTTGAAAGAATTCCTAGTTTGTTTGGTTTGAACACACACTTCACATTTATGCTTAAGGTCTACGTTAGACTTAGGGATTAGCTCAAGATCCATTAACGTTTTGATTTTGCTCAAACTTACATGTCCTAACCTTCCATGCCATACATAACAAGACTCAACATTAAAATCTTGAGGAGAAATTTTATTATCTTCAAAAACTACATTTATTTTGAACAATCCATCACAAACATATCCTTTTCCAATAAAGACATCATTTCTAGTAATAACAATCCTATTCGACTCCATTACAATTTTGTATCCTTGTTTTACTAAGGACGATCCACTGATAAGGTTTGTCCTCACTTTAGGAACATGTCGCACATCCTTGAGAGTTAGAGTCTTCCCATATGTCATCTTCAATTCCACTTCTCCTATTCCACGTACTTGTGCGACGGTGTCGTTTCCTAGTGTTACACTTCCTCCACTTGAGTTCTGGTAATTTTTGAAAAATCGTTTGACAAAACACACATGTACGTTTGCCCCAGAATCTAACCACCAATCACTATTACTTAAATATGCGACATTAACTAGAGGCTTAAAACTATACCTTAGATTGGGTTCATCTTGATCCACCAACACATTCACTTGGGCTTTAGGACCACTTTGTCCTTTGTTCCACTTAGGTTTGGGCTTGTAGGGCTCGGTCTTCTTGTAATGACAGTCTTTGGCCCAATGATTTGTTCTTCCACAAACGAAGCATGGTTGATCCCTATTGCCATTGGAATTGTTATGGGGTCTATTGTGCTGTCGATTTTGGTTTCGGTTGAATTGATTATGGTTGGGTTGACTATTTCTGTTTGTCCTCTTGAAAGATTTCCTTCTGGATTGGAAACGATTCCTATTGTTTGAACTTTCCACTAGGTTCACGTTTGTCTTTTCTTCCTTAGGCTTGTTACTTGATCTATGTTTCTCTTCAATCCTACGGGAGTTTAAAACTTGGGTTAAGGTTAAATCTCCTTGTTTGTGCCTAAGGGTTTTTGCAAAGTTTGACCAACTTGGGGGTAATTTATCTATGAGACAAGAGACTTTAAACTCTTCACTAAACTTAGTACCCTTAAGTTCTATTTTCCTTAAAAAATCTTGGTACTCATGAATTTGTTCACTTACAGTTTTATTCTCAACCATCATATAGTTATTAAAGTTTGAGATTGTGAAACGATCTATTCCCGCATCTTCTATCCCATATTCAGCTTCTAATTCATCCCACAAAGTTTTTGCATTTTTTGTATCTTGATAAACATCATACAGATCATCAGAGAGAGCACTAAGGATTCTATTATGGCAATGATATTCTAATTCTTCTTTTGTCATCTTCTCCTTAGTTTTAGAAGTGGTTTCAGTAGTTTTATCAGGTGTGGTTTGATCTTCTAGGGCAGAAACTAACCCTAAAACAGTTAACCAGTGTTTAAGTTGTCTTTGCCACCTCTTAAAATTTGTCCCATTAAATTTTCCTGGTTTAACACTATTGGTTTCTACACTATCCATCTCAATTCCAATGAACAATAATGAAGCAATAAAATCTGAAATTTAAATGTAATAGAAATTAAGATTGAATAATAATCAAACAATTGGTAGACAAACAATAACTTAAAGAAACAAACGTGCCAAGTTTATGACAAAATATCTAACGGTTACAAAATCTGATGTACTTAATTGACTTTTAAAACTAATTTTATTAAGATTTTGAAATTTGTTTGAAGTTGGTAAACAAAACGTGTGAGCAATTAAAACACAAGCAAAACTTAAACGAGTAACTAAAACTTTCCAACAATGGTACATAAGGTTTTTAATAATAACTTTTATAATTTTTTTTTTAAACAAAAGTGCAGACCAATTAGGTTAGAGGTTTAATATTGGTAAAAAGGTTTTCTTTAAAGTTGACTTTAAAGCCTTGACTGTGAAAAAGTGTTTCTGACCTTTTTTTTTTAATTGAAAAACCTTAACTTTGGACTTTAAAGCTGTAGTTTTGAAAAACTTATAGACAAGCAATAATAGGAAAAACGCAGCTAATGAAGACAGAGAGTATTTACTATTTGGAGAAACTTACAGCAACAACAAATACGGTAAGAATAATTTTAACATACAAAGGCTTTAGATTGTTATTAAAAATTGTGGTTTTTCCTTCTTTTGTAAAAACTTTTGTAATTAAAAGAAAATATATTTTCCTTTTCTATAAAATTCCTATGTACAAAACTTTTAGATATAAATAATATATAAAACAAAGATTAAACAGTAAAGTAAAATAAAGAGACAAATAAATAAAAGACAAGATTAAGAAAGCAAGCATGGTATAGTGAAAGCACGTCAAAGACGCTGTCCTAAAGCCTTTGTAGCCTCCCTATGTGCAGGTAATGACGGTCTACAAGACTCCAAGATACGACCCCAATACACAGGCTTAAGGTCCACTATGAGCACATTCACAGTCGGATAGAAATCTCCAAGCCACAGAACCGTTGCCCAAAAATAATATAGAAAGTATGGAATATATGAAAGTATGAGAATAGAGAAATCTGATTGTAGTGTATTGAAATGTGAAGGAAGAGAGGCCTTTTATAGGCATCCAAAACTCGTAACCTCCAGACACATTTATCCAGAAAAGTTGGTGGCAATGAATAGAAAATAAAAACTGAAAATTAAACAATTTGTAACTCCTATAATAAATAAATAAAACAGCCAAAAATTAAAACAGAAAATAAAATGTTTTAAAATTTAAAATCCTTTCAAATAATAACAGTGTGTACCATTTATGGCTCCACAACAATTGGGCAATCCAAAGGCTTCTTCAAGTTTGGACTTTATTTCTTCCATTCTGTTGGAATCATGCCACTTGAGATGGTGCTTGGCACGTTCTTCCAATGCTTCAATGAATCTCCAAGTCACCTGAGAAACTGTGGACTGGCCTACCCCGAAGGCAGCTCCCACTGATACTTGAGACTCACGGCTATACCCTATTTATATTTAATTTTTAACGAGTATAGCCACTATTTTTAATTATTTTGAGACTCAGGTTAAAGAACCCCAAACAACCTGATTCCTAGTATTAATATTTTAGGCAAATATTCAGAAAGTAATATGATTTGTGTGTTATTGATTGTTTGGCGGGCGGATTGTGATGGACATCTATTCTCATCTTTCTTGTAGAATCTGAGCAACTGTTGATTATAAATGGAGAAAAGCATGTAATCTGATTCACATATTTCTTTCTTTCCATTTTGTATTCTATATAGTCATGTGTGACCAAAACCATCATTTGCAATATATCTGTGATTGATATTGGAAAATCAACATATCTCTTTGTTTTCCCATCATAATATTCTGTTCCCTGCAAGAGAATCAACACTTATGTAAATTTGTCCTGAAGAACAGCTGCTGCAATATACTCCTGCTAGAAACATTTGTAAATATAGGAACCAAATGAAAAAGATACCGCACAAATTTTGCCTTACCTCAATAATGAACAGATGATGACCTGGAAGGTTTACACCCCATGCCAATGTACTGGTACAAACCAATACCTATAATTTAATACATATGCCTAATCAGTATATAGAGTAAGAAAATTATCTTTTTATATTCTCTTTGCCTTCCTGAATCTTGTTGTTTGCAAAAAGCTCCTCAACCAGAGATCTATCTTTGTCATTCAGACCGGCATGGTGTAATCCAATGCCAAACTGCAAGCTGTGCCTCAAGTTAAAGAACCATCTGCTGGGCTTCTTCTGGCATACTAAGAAACTGCCTTGGATCATCTGACATTGCCAACTTCAATAACAGAAAAGCACCCAAAAAAAAATCGAATCAACGCAGCAGCCGAAACCGAAGAAAAAAAAAATCCAAGCATGAGTTGAGAGAGAGGCCCAAGATCGAGTATTTGAATTTTGAAGATTGGATTGTGAGTGCAGGCTTCGTGTTCATTTCTCTGTCTCTTCTTTTCACTCGCGCACCACATTCCTGTGCGAGTGCAAGCTTCGTCTCTCTTCATTTGGAAAAAAAGGGACGCCCAGACTCGCCCAGGCCGCCTAGAACCGCCCAGGCCGCCAAACTCCCTTATAGCATCAAAGTTGTTATCTTAGTGGAGATTTCAATAGCTGAATGACATTTGATTGTTTTCATAGAGAGTCCAGTCCAATCCAATCAACGCATCAGCCGAAACGAAAGAAAAAAAATCGAAGCTTGAGTTGAGAGAGAGAGAGGCTCAAGACCGAGTCTTTGAAGCTTGTAAGCGAAATGGCCGTGTGACTGCGAGTGCAAGCTTTGTGTTCGATTCGAATGAATTTAAAGCGTATAGCCGAACGGCTATACCTTTAAAATATTCAGATGTATTCAAAGAGTGTAGCCGCACGACTATACCTTTAAAATAATATATTTAAATAGTATAACAGCCCAGCTATACCCTTTAAATATACAATTTTGTCAATGTTATTTTAGGGTTTAGGGCTTAAAATACCACTTTTGCTAATTAGGATAGAGTTATTTCTTCAATTATTTTATTTATACCAGTGATATTGAGGAATGAGAATTTAAATTCTTTCCAATACCTCACATTCTAATGATTTCCAGCTACTAACCCATTAGGCAAGAATAAAAAATGGATTTTATCTATAAGAAATAATACGTGTTAAACCCATAAATACAACAACAAAAAATAGGGATACACCAACATTTTGGGTATAAAATTGCCTGTGTAATAATTTACTTTCTAAAATGTATCCATCGTAATTATGAACTAAACCCAATGACAGTTTTTTCTCATTGCACTTGACAACCCTTCCCTTCTGCTATGAGATATATAAGTTTGCGTTGTATTCTCTGCAGATGAAAAATTGGATACAAAATAGTCTAATGAGACAACGAAGAAAAGAGTTTTGAAATAAATTGAAGGTAGTAATATCAGTCAGGCAGTATTCACCCAAAATAATGGAAAATCTGATTCAGGATATTCTTAATGGTCATCCAAATACCTATTATAGAGGACTAAGAGATTTAACTTATGGAGATAACCCATTACAAAAAAATAATAAAAAATAAAAAGAAGGTAAATTCCGAGTTCATTCAATTGATGTCATTCCTGAGCATTTTACCTTGACGTGTTGCTCTTTTAGCCCGCCTTATCCATAACCGAGCATACTCTGCTGCATTATTTGTCAATTCCTGCAACTGGACAGATATAGAAGTTAAACCACATAGGCGCAACCAATATGAGGGGGAAAAACATGGAAGGACTTTGTCCTGCATCTTCCTATAGTGATGCATGTTACACTTCAGGCTATTAATACATTAGCTACAGGGCCTTTTATTTATTTTAATGCATGCACAAATAGATATTATAACAGTATACCCGCTCGGCTATACTCTCTAAATACAATATATTAACAGTATAGCCGATCAACTTTAAATACAATATTTTACCATTATAGCCGCAAGTCTCCACTGTATAAATAGAAATTATAGACGTACAGCCGTACGGCTATACTTTCTAATTAGATTCGAATATTTTAAGAGTACAGCCGCGCGGCTATACTCTATAAATATATTCGAACAACACGAAGCTTGCACTCGCAGTGGACGGAACTTTCTCTCGCAGTCGCTGCTTCGTCCTCCGGGTTCGGCGCCGAAAAAAGACCCAACCCGCCTAGGCGCCCACCTAGCTACTACCTAGCCGCCTAGGGACCGCCTTGGGACCGCCTAGCCGCCTAGCGCCCGCCTAGCCACCGCCTAGCCGCCTAGCGCCCGCCTAGGCCGACTTTTCAAACACTGCGATTGACTGAAAGTCTGAAACCCGAAATTGAAAAAATTTAGCTGCAAATTTGAGCTTGAGATTGGGAAGCCGAAGCAGTGAAGCACAAGTCAGGTCCATAGAAGAAGAGATCATGTGACTCTTAATTCATCCAATTCCATTCCTCTCCCTGTTTCGCGCCTTATATTCTTCTCTCTTCGCACTGACGACATGGCGCAGAAGAAAAAAAATACAAAATTTGCTGACTTGGTGTCTGTCTTCTGTGGAAGGAAATGATGAAGTTGTCCTATCATGGAGTTTCTATGGTCTTGCCAATAACAAGGTTCTGTGAATGGCATGCGTTAGGCTACTTGAATTCATATTGATTCTGAAGTTTAAACATTTCTATGAATGGAAGCTTCTCTTGCTTTGCTTATTCTTTAATATGCAAATGGCATTTCTGCTTGTACCTCACTGCCTGTGTTTTAGGTGGAGAATGTTAGTACAATTTTTGTTTGCCGCATTCCTCGTAATAGTGATTCACTATTTCAGAGTAGTCGAAATCCGTCTTTTGCCCTTCAGCTATCATTGTGTTGCTACTCATAACTGTATTAACTATATGACTCATGACTTGCTGTTTAGTTAATTGGATATTCTTCCTTAACATATGCAGGTTTTTCTGTGTTGAAATGAGACTGAACATATAGTGGAATAAATACAAATTTCATGTGAAAAATGCGGTCCAAGTGTTTGGAATTGCAGCAAGATTTCTTTTTGAAAGCTTAAGTGTCAGGAAGCAAAGTGTTGCTAACGTATAAGCGAAAGCGGCAATCAAGAACAGATCATGTACAGGGACATGAGTGCCGTAATTCACTTTTTGTTGCTCCCGATGATACTTCTTTAAGCAAACCACCAGACAGTACTACGGTCTGGTGATTGATAAGCATTCATCAGAAAATTACAACAGAAATTCTACGGTGAGATTTTAGAAAGTTGGAACCTGTTCACTTTTTGTAGTTTGTTTCATAGGGATATATGTTGTATGTCAATCATCTTTATGTAGATAATTTAATAATCCATCCTTCCCTATTTTTCCTCTAATAATTTTGTTCTTGAAAAAAAATACTGAAAAGAAAAAGGTTTTAAGGGATTACCAGATAACACCAGAATGTGCCCTATTCAACCGACCCTTGAAAGCGTATCTAGTTGAGATGAACATTTAGATTTGGTTCTTTAATTTAGGTTTCTGTGAAGATCTTCTCTTAGTTGTCTTAGACCTATAATTTATTTTTAAGGTCGTTGCTATTTTCTGTCTCACCTGCCTCTTTTTCTTGCAGGTATGCCATGTTGTTTTGTGTGCTGTGTTGGGGGTAACCTGAAGCACTGTGGAAAATGCCTTCAGTCGTATCATCTCCAATGCCTAGATAAGCCCCATAAGGAAAAGAAACACATTGAAGTGTCCGGCACAAGACAAATACCAATTAAAACCGTTCCGACAAGTCTTGATGAGGTTTCCTTCCCAAAGGGATGCATATGGGAATAAGTCTAGTGGCAAGAAAGTAGGCTCATCTTCAAATGCTAATACTGGAGCATTGGTTGTGATAATAAGTGCTTGGAGGGAGGTTAGTTTCTCAATTGGTGATTTCCGCTTAGTTGTAATTTAGTCCAGGTGTCATAGCTTGATTTTGTAAGACAAAAATCATCATCAGCAGCAGCAGCAGCGTTTGAAAGAAAAAGCAGCTCTGAATGTGATGGTAGCTCGCCAAGATTGAATACATTAAACTTAGAAGACACTGATTCATTCTCTAGAAATAAGTTAGATAAATTAGGTGGTCATTCAGCTTGCATGAAACAAGTTGACAACCCCATTGATTACTTTCTGCCGAAGGAATAAAAGAAAAAAGGATATGGATGAGTCTAATATACAAAGGAAATCACTGCCCGTGGAAAATAGCTGCTCATTGATAACCAAATTGAATAATAATGTTTGTACTAATACCAGTTCTTATGAAGAAACTTCCCCTGAAAACTGCTCAGTAGATCATGAAGCAGATTTGAAGCACTCCAGAGAGGTATGTAATATGAAGCCTATCTTTTGTCAATTTGGAAATAATGTATCTGCCTATGAGCACAAACACAATCATGTGAAATGAGAAACAGAAAATAAGATGCGACATGGAAAATACATTCTCATTTACATGTATTCTATAATAATACATATGTATAAAAACAAGGTCAGAATAAAAGGTACATAATTGTTAGTGCTTAGTTGCCCTCGAGTGGCTGACTGACTCCACTATTATGTGCATTCTTAACCTGATACTTCATTTCTGTATATGTAATTTGTAATCACCGATCTAATTTCTTTGCTACGGATCTTTGATTTTACATATGCTCGTGCTGGATCTGCTGCCGCTGAACTAAACTGTTGGTTGACATTAACTTCAGAACTTATTGGTTTCTTATATTTTAATTGCTTACTTCATTCATCGGGACAGTTTGATGCATGAAGAAGAACAACTTCATGATGAGGAAAAGACAGGCAGTGACACCTTACAACAGGCTGGAGAAGTACTTGGCCAGAGTGCTCAAAGTGCAATGGATGTTGAAGTTCTTTGCATGGATCATTTAAGAAAAAGTGGTGATACTTGAGACTCCTCTTCTGAAGCTGCAACTCTATGTAAACCAGGAAAAACCCATGCATTGATAAGAGATGAAGCTCAAGTTTTATCAAGTGCTGATCCTAAAGCTCATTTAGGCAGATCACTTCCTTATTTGGACTTGTCTGTTATCCCCACTGGTAGGACTTCATTAATTTCCAGGAATGCATTTTAACCAGTAACATTATCAATTCACATTGTGTTTAACTTATTCATTTTGGACTAATTGTTTTAGAAACTTATTCTTCAATTTTTTTGGCTGTTGCATTTGTTTTTGTTCCTAGGACCATGGTGGTTCTAATCATTCTGAAAGGGGAACCTGGTGAGTTATTGTTGCATCTATTTTTCAACTGGAAATTTCTTCCATGATTTAAGCACTTGGGGAAATGGCCATTCTAATATTTGAAGAGTATAGTCGCGGCTGTATTATTTAATTATTATGAAAATTTCTTGTTGAGTTATTGTTGCATCTGTTTTTCCACTGAAAATTTCTTTTTGGTTTTTACTTTTATGAATTTATTAGTCACATTACAATCATTTTGATGTGCTAGATAAAGGAAGGACTGCAAAAGATGAGGCGTCCAAACGTGGGAAGGTCCGAGAAATACTGAAAAAGCTATCTTCCATGCTTTAAGCACTTGGGGAAATGGCCATTCTAATATTTGAAGAGTATATTCGCGGCTGTATTATTTAATTATTATATTTAAATGGTACTGCCACTCGGCTATACTCATTAAATATTATATTCAAACAGTACAGCCGTTCGGCTATAATTTTAAATAAATTCGAATATTTAAATAGTATAACCGCTCGGATATACTCGTTGAATAGAATATTATAAGTATAGCCGTTCGGCTAAACTCTATAAATAGAATATTTAAACGTAGTGCCACCGGCTATATGCTATAAATAGAATCGTTTAGCCGTACAGCCGGTCGGCTATACCATTTAAATAGAATACTTTCAAACAGTATAGCCATTCGGCTATACTGTATAAACAGAAAATTTCCGCAGTATGTTCGTTTTGTTCATCTCCTTTTGTCTGTTGGCCATATGTCCTTTACTCCTTTCTCTTCTCTTCATAAATTTAATTTTATTGTCTCGAAAAACAAATATGATAGTGTTTTGTATTATATTATGTGGTCATCAATAACTGATCTTATACAAAATTTCCACTTATGTTGTCTCGATTTTTTGTACTTTGAAGGCTTGCTTTCCGATGAGCAAGGTGTCTACATTGCAGTCTGTAGATGCTAAGAACATAAAAGAAGCGCAGAGACGGTTTCGATGCCACGGTACTCAATCAGTTTCTCTTTTCATTTTCGACCAATTGTTTTAGAAACTTATTCTTCAATTTTTTTTTGGCTGTTGCATTTGTTTTTGTTCCCAGGACCATGGAGGTTCTAATCATTCCAAAAGTAGAGCCAGCCAATAGTTGTACTGGGTGAAATGGAAACTGGGAAGTCCGCAAAGAAACCTGTGAGTTATTGTTGCATCTATTTTTCAACTGGAAATTTCTTCCATGCTTTAAGCACTTGGGGAAATGGCCATTCTAATATTTGAAGAGTATAGTCGCGGCTGTATTATTTAATTATTATGAAAATTTCTTGTTGAGTTATTGTTGCATCTGTTTTTCCACTGAAAATTTCTTTTTGTTTTTTACTTTTATGAATTTATTAGTCACATTACAATCATTTTGATGTGCTAGATAAAGGAAGGACTGCAAAAGATGAGGCGCCCAAGCGTGGGAAGGTCCGAGAAATCTTGAAAAGCTATCTTCCATGCTTTAAGCACTTGGAAATGGCCATTCTAATATTTGAAGAGTATATTCGCGGCTGTATTATTTAATTATTATATTTAATGGTATGCCACTTGCTATACTCATTAAATATTATATTCAAACGATACTGGCTATAATTTTAAATAAATTGAATATTTAAATAGTATAACCGCTAAGCTATACTCGCTTGAATAGAATATTATAAGTATAGCCGTTCGGCTAAACTCTATAAATAGAATATTTAAACGTAGTGCCACCGGCTATATGCTATAAATAGAATCGTTTAGCCGTACAGCGATCGGCTATACCATTTAAATAGAATATTTAAGCAGTATAGCCATTCGGCTATCTTTGTATAAACAGAAAATTTCCAAGTATGTTCGTTTTGTTCATCTCCTTTTGTCTGTTGGCCATATGTCCTTTACTCCTTTCTCTTCTCTTCATAAATTTAATTTTATTGTCTCAGAAAACAAATATGATAGTGTTTTGTATTATATTATGTGGTCATCAATAAGCGATCTTATACAAAATTTCCACTTATGTTGTCTCAGATTTTTGTACTGCTTTGAAGGCTTGCTTTCCGATGAGCAAGGTGTCTACATTGCAGTCTGTAGATGCTAAGAACATAAAAGAAGCGCAGAGACGGTTTCCGATGCCACGTACCAATCAGTTTCTCTTTTCATTTTCGACCAATTGTTTTAGAAACTTATTCTTCAATTTTTTTTTGGCTGTTGCATTTGTTTTTGTTCCCAGGACCATGGAGGTTCTAATCATTCTGCAAAAGTAGAGCCAGCCAATAGTTGTACAGTGAAATGGAGGGAAGTCCGCAAAGAAACCTGGTGAGTTATTGTTGCATCTATTTTCAACTGAAATTTCTTCCATGCTTTAAGCACTTGGGGAAATGGCCATTCTAATATTTGAAGAGTATAGTCAGCTGTATTATTTAATTATTATGAAAATTTCTTGTTGAGTTATTGTTGCATCTGTTTTTCCACTGAAAATTTCTTTTTGTTTTTTACTTTTATGAATTTATTAGTCACATTACAATCATTTTGATGTGCTAGATAAAGGAAGGACTGCAAAAGATGAGGCGTCCAAGCGTGGGAAGGTCCGAGAAATACTGAAAAAGCTATCTTCCATGCTTTAAGCACTTGGGGAAATGGCCATTCTAATATTTGAAGAGTATATTCATGGCTGTATTATTTAATTATTATATTTAAATGGTATGCTACTGGCTATACTCATTAAATATTATATTCAAAACAAGATGTTCGCTCGCTATAATTTTAAATAAATTGAATATTTAAATAGTATAACCGCTCGCTATACTGTTGAATAGAATATTATAAGTATAGCCGTTCGGCTAAACTCTATAAATAGAATATTTAAACGTAGTGCCACCGGCTATATGCTATAAATAGAATCGTTTAGCCGTAAGCCGGGCGGCTATACCATTTAAATAGAATACTTTCAAACAGTATAGCCATTCGGCTATCTTTGTATAAACAGAAAATTTCCGCAGTATGTTCGTTTTGTTCATCTCCTTTTGTCTGTGGCCATATGTCCTTTACTCCTTTCTCTTCTCTTCATAAATTTAATTTTATTGTCTCAGAAAAACAAATATGATAGTGTTTTGTATTATATTATGTGGTCATCAATAACTGATCTTATACAAAATTTCCACTTATGTTGTCTCGATTTTTTGTACTGCTTTGAAGGCTTGCTTTCCAGTGAGCAAGGTGTCTACATTGCATGTAGATGCTAAGAACATAAAAGAAGCGCAGAGACGGTTTATGCCACGTACCAATCATTTCTCTTTCATTTTCGACCAATTGTTTTAGAAACTTATTCTTCAATTTTTTTTTGGCTGTTGCATTTGTTTTTGTTCCCAGGACCATGGAGGTTCTAATCATTCTGCAAAAGTAGAGCCAGCCAATAGTTGTACAGGTGAAATGGAAACTGGGAAGTCCGCAAAGAAACCTGGTGAGTTATTGTTGCATCTATTTTTCAACTGGAAATTTCTTCCATGCTTTAAGCACTTGGGGAAATGGCCATTCTAATATTTGAAGAGTATAGTCGCGGCTGTATTATTTAATTATTATGAAAATTTCTTGTTGAGTTATTGTTGCATCTGTTTTTCCACTGAAAATTTCTTTTTGTTTTTTACTTTTATGAATTTATTAGTCACATTACAATCATTTTGATGTGCTAGATAAAGGAAGGACTGCAAAAGATGAGGCGTCCAAACGTGGGAAGGTCCGAGAAATACTGAAAAAGCTATCTTCCATGCTTTAAGCACTTGGGGAAATGGCCATTCTAATATTTGAAGAGTATATTCGCGGCTGTATTATTTAATTATTATATTTAAATGGTACTGCCACTCGGCTATACTCATTAAATATTATATTCAAACAGTACAGCCGTTCGGCTATAATTTTAAATAAATTCGAATATTTAAATAGTATAACCGCTCGGCTATACTCGTTGAATAGAATATTATAAGTATAGCCGTTCGGCTAAACTCTATAAATAGAATATTTAAACGTAGTGCCACCGGCTATATGCTATAAATAGAATCGTTTAGCCGTACAGCCGGTCGGCTATACCATTTAAATAGAATACTTTCAAACAGTATAGCCATTCGGCTATACTGTATAAACAGAAAATTTCCGCAGTATGTTCGTTTTGTTCATCTCCTTTTGTCTGTTGGCCATATGTCCTTTACTCCTTTCTCTTCTCTTCATAAATTTAATTTTATTGTCTCAGAAAAACAAATATGATAGTGTTTTGTATTATATTATGTGGTCATCAATAACTGATCTTATACAAAATTTCCACTTATGTTGTCTCAGATTTTTTGTACTGCTGAAGGCTTGCTTTCCAGTGAGCAAGGTGTCTACATTGCAGTCTGTAGATGCTAAGAACATAAAAGAAGCGCAGAGACGGTTTCCGATGCCACGGTACCAATCAGTTTCTCTTTTCATTTTCGACCAATTGTTTTAGAAACTTATTCTTCAATTTTTTTTTGGCTGTTGCATTTGTTTTTGTTCCCAGGACCATGGAGGTTCTAATCATTCTGCAAAAGTAGAGCCAGCCAATAGTTGTACAGGTGAAATGGAAACTGGGAAGTCCGCAAAGAAACCTGGTGAGTTATTGTTGCATCTATTTTCAACTGGAAATTTCTTCCATGCTTTGAGCACTTGGGGAAATGGCCATTCTAATATTTGAAGAGTATAGTCGCGTGTATTATTTAACTATTATATTTAAATTGTACGGCGGGCGGCTATACGCACTAAATTATAAATAGTACGGCCGGCTATACAAGATACTGTCCAGATACGCATTAAATATTATATTCATATAGCCGACGGCTATACGTTTTAAATATTATATCTAAATAGTATAGCCGAGCGCGATACTATTTAAACAAATTCGAATATTTAAATAGTATAGTCGCTCGGCTATACTGTTTTTAATATATTTGAATATACCTATTTTATTTTTATGTAGTGAATAATTAGTATTTAAATATTTAAATTAATTTTTGTTTACTTTTTTTAAAAATTTTGGTACAAATTAGTTTGTTTAGTTTAATATTTGTACTCAAATAATATATTAGTCTTATTTAATTACTTTAATTAGTAATTAGTTTTTAGTTCTTATTTATTTAGTGAATAATTAGTATAAATATTTTAATTAATTTCAGAAATTACTTAATAAATCGTATTAAATTATTTTAAATTCTTTTATGGAATTGAAAAACTATTTTTAATTCTCAAAAGTATTTTTTAATAGTTTCTATTATTTAAAAATCCTGGAAAATTCGTTTAAGTACCTAAAAATATTATAAAAACTATTTTAGTATTCCGAAAATTGATTTGAGCCTCCAAACCCGAAATCCAAGTCTCAAACCAAAAATCATAACTTCCAAACTTGTTCCAAAAACCTTTCTCAAGCCTCGAACATAAGCCTATTAAGGCACTTATTACTCTATTAAGCTTGGATACTCACATAACTCAATCTCGCGTTTTACGATTATGATGTTGATCTTAATGTACGACGTAACTGGACCTAATCCTAGTTTGTTGAGTACGCCTTGATGTAGATTTGAACAAGTGGTTTGTTGTCGGAAATTAAACAATTCTCTGTCGAGGCTGCAACAAAAGGAACAAAGAATAAACATTTCTCTGTACAATAGAATAAAAATGAATCATCTGTAGAATCTCCATTAGCTGAAGCGGTTTCCAGATGATCCTAGAAACTATATAGCCGTGATCATCTAACCATTACCTGTAATGGAACATGGCAGGTGCTTAGACAACCCTGCAGTAATCGACATACAGCAGTGAGCAAAACTGATGCTTATAGTTTCCAGGAACAGCCACTATATACAATACTTTCACATGCTTTGCTAAAGCACTACTAATTGTTTAAGCACAGAGACCTTGTGACATTATACGCATCACCGGGTGAAAGGTTTACACACACGCACGCAGACACAAAAGTTGCCATTCCGTATATGGTTTATGAAAAAAATACGAGTTCTATATCTTCCTTCGTTATTGGAGACATGGATACAGTCCCACAATTTTGGGCACCTAAAGCCTGAGCAATGCAGCATTTACAAACATGCAGTGGATACTCCGCAATCATTTGAATTCCCAACCGTCATGCAACATCTTGACATGTTCAACGAAGAATCTCCATTAGTTTCTTCTCTTTTTCTGTAAAGATGCTCGGGTGTCACATGAGGAAGCAGGGAGGAGATAAATGTCTTTCCCAGCAGTGGCACTTACATTGCACATGTAAGCTCACATGTTTCTTTGATTGCTGAACTAATGCTATAAGGGCCATTCTCTTCACCTGTTTTTCATGACAAAGATAGGCACTTTCAATCACTGATCAACTTTGTAATCATATGATGGAGAAAATAAGACATTGGTTCTAGGATCATTGAAAGTTCACCTCTAGCTTTTCAACTTTTGCTTTATGATCTTTGTGGGAACCGAATTAAATCATACCCTAGGTCAAATAATTCCTTCCATTTGGGGATTATTTGACCTAATTGGGAATTACTCAACCTAATTGGGAGTTACTCAATTTAATTGGGAGTTACCCAATTAAATTGAGAATTACCTAATTAAGTTGGGAATTGATTTGATTCCTTCCCAATTCCCAATTAAATGAGGAGTTACCTAATTAAATTAGGATTTGATCTGATACCTACCACGATTAGGGATTTGATTTACCATAATAAATCAAATCCCTAATTAATCAAATCAATTCCAAATAGGAGGAATAATTCCCTTCCATCTATGGAATTATTCCTCTGAAACCCTAATCTCGGAGACCATTATAAATACTCTACGCACAAAGGTCAAGGGCGTCTAAATTCCTAAAAACTCTGCAGAAATTATTTCTCACAAACCCTAGCCACCACTTTCTTTCTCTCTGACACAAGGCTCAGCCACTACACACCTTCCTTGAAATACCCTACCTAACTTAGGCATCGGAGGCTTTGGCCAACACCGGGTGTGGTCCTTTACCCCGATCTGTTTTGCAGGAGAAAGAGAAGTGGAGAAGACGAAGGAATCTTAGACGAATATTCTAGTGGGACGAAATTTGCTCCCACAATCTTCTCAAGCAGACTTCATCAGTCTTCTTTCAAAATATCCCGGACCATGGAAAGATATATACCACACAACTGTCTGTGTCTCTTAACAAAATCTTCGGGGTGTGTGTAACAAAATCTTAACAAATTATTCACTGTTCGATTGAAAATCATTACTTTTCTAAGTCCTGATTAATTATTAATTTGTTTGTTTCCATTAGCCAATTAGCCAACTGAAACAAAACTATTCCATTTCAATCCCATTGGTATAAAGTACTAGAAATTTTATTTAACAGTAGCATCAAATACCAATCACCCAGCTGCAATATATAATGTGCTAGTTTCGGGCTCACCTTAAGATTTTGTATGTAATGGATAGCGAATATTTTTCTTATTATTGTAAAACACGTGTAGTTCAGGTGATTAAGATATCATATTTATATATTTATTTAGGACAAAACAATGAATTTTTTTACTAAAATGGTTTTCCGTTCTGATTTATTTGTCAACCGGAAGGTCGTGTTCTGATTTGCCCTTATTGTGCCTTGATGTTTTTGTTTTTCCCTCTTCGCTTATTTGTGAAAATTGGGCTTGGCCATTGTCGAACAAAGGACTAGACAGTTGGACCGAACCGAGGCCTGTGGTGCAGTGGGGGCCCAATATGGACGCGGTGCGGAGTTAAACGCGTCCATGAGCAGACAACAGTTAGCATATGCGGAGTACTGCCCTGCCCTTGATTTTATTTCTTGACAGTTGGGCGTCTGAGTTATAGAAAAACCCATTGGAAATAGCAAACATACCATACAAATATTTATTTTAATTTAGAAAAGGAAAGCCAGAAAACAGTAGTAAGCTAGGGCACATGGAGCGAAAGTGAATGGAAACCATTGGCGCCCAACTCTTTTGCTCCTCTGAATTCCAGTGCAACTATTTTCTTCTCTCTCAATTTCAAGCAGTCCCTTATCTTTATAAATGGTTTACTCCGCGTTATGGGTTTGGATGAAAAATGTCCAGGTTTACCCAACATCACACTCATTCTTCTTCTGCTGCAAAATGGGTATTTCTCACATCTTGTGCATGTCTGCTCGGAGTTGCCCTCGTTGCAGATTTTCTTTGGGCTTCTTCTTCCTATTCTTCTTCTGCCTATTCCTTCATTTCTTCCAATTTGGCGCTTGACAAATCTGGGACCTTGGTTGTACCAAATGTCACCGCCAATGAAGCTGACCAGGTAATGCCCATTTTTTAGATTCCCATTTGTGCTGGTGTTTTTCTATGATTTTTTTTTTTTTTTTGTTGGGGATATAAGCATATTGTTTCCTATGGAATCTCTGGGTTAGCAGGAAATTTTTAAGATAAAATGGATAACTTATTGTTTACTCTTATACTTTATGTTATTTTGGACTTCGGAATGTTAGAAGACATATCAGAATATCGTTTTTCAATCCAGTTAAGGGAAATGTTGTTTTCTCAGCCCAAAGTAATTGAAATATTGAGAATTCAATTGCATTTCTTGTTTGGCATTTTGGTAGTTGCTGGTTGGTTATGAATTATGATTTACGAACTTTCTTCTTATATGTAGAAAGGAAGTTTCAAAGACAAAAAGGAACATGCTTCGGTGAGATTATTATCTGGAACTTTTGCTGATATAGCTGCACCTGAGTTAACATGGGAGAAAATGAGGCCCGCACCGGTGCCTCGTCTCGATGGCTCTTCAATACAGATTAAGAATATATTTTACGTGTTTGCAGGATATGGCACAATTGACCATGTGAGGATCTTTGTCTATCTTTTTTGCTTGTCTGATATTCATGTATAATTTGAGTTTGGAGCACTTTGGAGCAGGGTGTTATTAACACCTTCATCTATTTTGCTTGAAGTTTTGTATTTTACTTATTGCCCTCTTCTTTTAGATTAATAACTGGTGGTCATAAGATGTTGGAATGCTTTATGAAGTTAAACCAATTCAATAGTTTGAATGTGATCTTGCTTTCACTATTTCACTTATGCATTTGTGTTATAGGTGCACTCTCATGTTGATTTATATAATTTCACTGACAATACATGGGGGGGAAGATTGGATATCCCAAAAGAGATGGCGCATTCGCATTTAGGAGTGGCCACTGATGGAAGATACATATATGTGGTATCAGGACAATATGGTCCCCAATGCAGAGGGCCTACAGCTCGTATATTTGTGCTGGACACAGAGACAAAGAAATGGAGCAGTATGCTTCCATTACCTTCCCCCAGGTATCTAATTTGGTTAGGTTTTCTGTTATTCGTGTTGCACGTTACACTGTACAAATACATTATACCTCTTGCTTCATCTTTCTTTACTCAATCTACTCTTAACATGCTAGTCCTTAACTTGGTTTACTGAGTCAGATGATATCTTCTCTTATCTGCATGGTTACCTTCTATCAAATAACTTTGCAGACCATGTAAACTCCAGAAATTGCTATTTTCTTATTGACGTTATTCCTTGTGCTCTACTGTTGGTAGCTGTAAAAGTTGGGAAAGAAACAAATCTTTTCTTTGACATGCTTAAAAGAGTTAAGAGTAGAGTCAAGAATGCTCTTCGTTTGACTCTCAAACTGTTGATCTAATGAAGTTCCATTAGAGTTATATTAGTGGCTGAAATTTATGTGAAGTAATCCATATATTTGACACCTATATTAGATGATAGGATTTAACATGATAATTTGCAGGTATGCTCCAGCAACTCAATTTTGGAGAGGCAGACTCCATGTGATGGGTGGCAGCAAAGAAAACCGCCATACGCCTAGTGTGGATCACTGGAGTATTGCTGTGAAGGATGGCAAAGCATTGGAGAAAGAGTGGCGGAAAGAAGCACCCATTCCCCATGGGGGACCACATAGGTTTGTTTGTCTTACCATCAATTTCATTCACTTGAAAAATTTCCTCTCAGCAACTTGAAATCCTGTGGGTTTGTTTTAATGTTTTCTCACCGTGAGGGTCAATCTTCTAACAGGGCTTGTGTTGTGATGAATGATCGCCTCTTTCTTATTGGTGGTCAAGAGGGTGATTTTATGCCCAAGCCTGGGTCACCAATTTTCAAATGTTCACGTAGGCATGAGGTATTATTGTGTTTTCATTAGAACACAATCTCCGATTGTACTTGATCTATTAGTCACCATAGCCACAGTTACTTTGGCATGATGAACAGAAGAAGTGGCAATATTCACATGGTCTCTTATAGCCTCAGTTGTTCTGTTTTCAGGTGGTTTATGGGGATGCTTATATGCTGGATGGTGAAATGAAATGGAAAGTGTTGCCTCCCATGCCAAAACCCAACTCTCACATAGAGTGTTCTTGGGTAATTGTCAACAATTCAATTATCATTGCTGGAGGTACAACAGAAAAGAACCCAGTGACCAAAAGGATGATCCTTGTTGGGGAGGTTTTCCGGTTCCAAGTGGACTCCATGGTATTAGTCTTCGCTTACCCCTATCAGTAGAATACTTTAAAAATCAGAAAGGAACATGCATTATGTTGTCTTAATTTACAACTTATCTTTAAAGCTTGCATTGTGCTATTACAGTGTGTTTATCTTACTTGTGAACAACTTATTTGCTACACAGACTTGGTCGGTGATCGGAAGGCTTCCCTACCGAGTGAAAACGACATTAACCGGTTTCTGGAACGGTTACTTGTATTTTACATCTGGGCAGCGGGACAGAGGACCAGATAATCCACAGCCAAGACAGGTCGTTGGAGATATGTTTAGAACCAAGCTGAATTTGTAGTCAAATTTTGTCTCGTCAACTAGTTGTATAATTATTTTAGATTCTCATTCACCTTCTTAGTATTTAAATTGGGTCGATTTTGTTGATTTTTTTCTTCTTTTCTTCGCTTTACCTAGATAGTTGAAACTTGAAGAGATATTTTACTTATAAACTTGTGTACACAATATATGAAAGCTGCGAGAAAATCAAATTTGCGGTTCAATTTTCATTCTGATTGCACGTTGATAAAGGAGCAACTGTCCGTGACTAATACATGTTTTTTTTTTTTAATGTTGGAACTTGGAAGCTCGTCCAAGTTCGAATGTTCTTAATCATTTTAATTAGACGAGAAGATTTTGAGATCTTTAATGCATATTACTTAAGATAAGTGGATTGGTAAGAAGGGAGAAATAAATACGACACTGACGTGAAATCATATTCTTTCTCCGGCTTATAGTTTGAGGTTGTAGGTCAGTCAGTCCACAAGAAAGTATCGTTTGTTTCCCTCCAATCGAACTCACGGTGTCAATTCCCTTTCAGCCCCTTGGCGCTCTCAGACTCTTATCTCTCGCACATAATAATCACTCAGAAAAAATCTGAAATTCCCACCTCACCTCCCATTTCCCGACAACTGTCAAAACCTAGCTTTGTACACTCACAGCGGACTTCCCCTCACTCTCTTTGTGAATTATTCTTCAACCTCAAATAGCAAATCTCAAATCGCAACCCTAAAATCCACCACTCTGCCATGGAGGTCAGTCCTCTGCATAATCGATGCATTTGGTCGTCGCCAGTTCGTTCTTCGTCCTCGCACCGCCCTCTCCTTGTTTCACTTTCAGCTCGGAACAGCAAGAGCCCCGGGCTTGTACCTTCGTTTAGATCGACTCGCGGAAGAAATTTGTGCTCGGCTTCGAGCTCCGAGACCTTGATTGGGTCGCGTAAAGAGGACGGCAAGCACAGTCAGGTTGTCAGCAAGAAAGAAGCGGAGGAAGACTTGAAATCTTGGATGCACAAGAATGGGCTACCTCCTTGCAAAGTCGTGCTCAAAGAAAAGCCTTCGCATAATGAGAAACACAGGCCCATTCATTACGTAGCTGCCAGTGAAGATCTTCAGGTGAACGAAGTCTGGATTTGCAGTTCTTTAATTCATTGGTTTTAGCTTCTTTTGTTCTTTGAGTCTCTTGATGGAACTTGATTGTTTTTTCTTTGTTTTTCCCAAGGTTGGCGATGTTGCATTTTCCGTGCCGGATTCCTTGGTCGTAACGCTTAAGAGAGTGTTAGGAAACGAAACAATTGGTAATTACATTGTTTTTATTGTTACTCTTTGTTGACTTTCTCATTATGTTTGGTCAAACCAATACGAACTCGTTCAGCTGCTTAAGATGAATGTTCATAATACATGGCACATGGGCATGCATTTATGTGTA
The DNA here is from genome assembly GCF_029339155.1 of Prunus mume. Classification (NCBI taxonomy): domain Eukaryota; kingdom Viridiplantae; phylum Streptophyta; class Magnoliopsida; order Rosales; family Rosaceae; genus Prunus; species Prunus mume. Next base: position 17,233,082 of record NC_142701.1, on the reverse strand, counting down.
TTTTCTTCTATGCCTCTGTGTGAGAAAGTCGCTTACTTGGCATGTCATACCGTGATTAATTTCAATGAACATCTAGGATCAATTTTTATTTTTTGCTTAATTCTCTATGCAGCGGAATTATTAACTACAAACAAATTATCGGAATTGGCATGCTTGGCATTGTATCTGATGTATGAGAAGAAACAAGGAAAGAATTCTTTTTGGTATCCATATATAAGAGAGCTTGATCGTCAGCGAGGGAGGGGTCAGTTAGCAGTGGAATCTCCCCTTTTGTGGTCAGAAGCTGAACTGGCTTATCTTACAGGCAGCCCCACAAAGGTAATCTTATGCTTGTTTTCCTTTAACCGTTGTAAAATCATTCCTGCAACGATTGCTGTTCATTCTGTCAAGTAAGTTGATGGAATACATAGTAATTCAAAACGTTTTAACCATATATTATTGCGGTGATGAATCAGGCTGAAGTTCATGAAAGGGCTGAAGGAATTAAAAGGGAATATAATGAACTTGACACTGTCTGGTTTATGGCTGGGTCCCTATTTCAGGTCATACTCGAGTTTATTTGACCGGCATTAGAACTGTAGCCAATAATATGACTTAATGTGTTGTCTTTATTTGAATTTTGCAGCAATATCCATATGATAGTCCTACCGAGGCCTTCCCATTTGAGATATTCAAACAAGCTTTTGTTGCAGTTCAGTCATGCGTAGTACATTTACAGGTAAATTTTTTCATTCCATTTGGTAGTATGTTTTCTTCTTACAATTAACTTGTGCAAGATAAGAAAATATTATAAGTATTTTTGTAAGTGCTCCCTGTCTTCCCTTTTCTCTTTGCGCCATGTCTTTCTAAGTCAAAGCATCTGGATTCATTACATTTTTCTTCCCTTTTGAATGCAGAAAGTTAGCTTGGCTCAGAGATTTGCTTTGGTTCCTCTTGGGCCCCCATTGTTAGCTTACAGAAGCAACTGCAAGGCAATGTTGACAGCTACTGATGGTGCTGTTCAACTAGTGGTTGATCGCCCATATAAGGCAGGGGAATCTATTTGTGTTTGGTATGTTATTAAAATTTCTCAAAAGTATATAACTACCACAACTACGAGATGATTTTTTGAACTTTTTTTTTATCACGTTACTGCAATGTAGTATCTTTAATCATAATTTGGTAAAATATTGCAGGTGTGGACCACAGCCTAATTCAAAACTGCTTATAAACTATGGTTTTGTTGATGAAGATAATTCTTATGACCGTTTGGTGGTTGAGGTAGAATCTGGAAATTTTCTATTACAAGCTTGATGTTTCTGTTCATGTCAAATAAAGTGTTCTATTCTGTGTTAAGTATGCGAAATGTCCTATGTGTTCCAGGCATCTTTGAATACAGAGGATCCTCAATATCAAGATAAAAGAATGGTTGCTCAAAGAAATGGAAAATTATCAGTGCAAGCTTTTCAGGTGTGTACATGAAACTATTTTACTAAAAAAAAATTATTACATGATTGTCCTGCATTAGTTACTTAATCTGCCCCATGCTTCAGGTAAATGTGGGAAAGGAAAAGGAAACGGTCTTTGATATGCTTCCTTATCTGCGACTGGGCTATGTTTCAGATCCTTCAGAGATGCAGTCTGTAATCTCTTCTCAAGGCCCAATTTGTCCGGTAAGTTCACTTTTAGGCTAACAGCAAATGATTTTCATAAAAAAGAATTTAATGGCACTACTCCAAAAGAGAATGAAACTGTAGAATGTTTGAGAACCTTGATAAGGTTTAACAAACATGCCAAAGGCCATCATCTTCAATTCAGTATTATATCATGTAATTACAGAGGTTATGTATCTGGTATTTGGTGATTGACATATAGTCTATAGACCACGTGGAATTCAAAATGATTCAACTAACCATGTGGAATTTACTTGATTAACTGGTGAATGTCTCTTGTCTTTATTGACATTAAAATTTTAGTATAACATATACTTTATGTTATAAACTTATAGGTGAGTCCTTGTATGGAACGAGCAGTGTTGGACCAACTTGCTGATTATTTTAGAACACGGCTGGCTGGCTATCCAACTACATTGAGTGAAGATGAGTCTTTGGTAATCTTGGCCCTTAGAAATTAGTTGGGATCCAACATATGGCTAACTGAATTTCAATTAATATTCTCTCTTCTGTAGTTGGCAGATGCAAATTTGAATCCAAAGAAGCGAGTTGCTACACAGCTTATTAGGTTAGAAAAGAAAATGCTCCATGCATGTCTGAAGGTGGCAGTTGATCTGATAAACCAGTTACCAGATCACACTGTATCTCCATGCCCAGCCCCTTATGCCCCTTCGTTGAAATAAAAAGGTATCCTCTCGTAAGTTCCTTTCATGTGCGTGTTGCTTATTTGTTATTTGCATTCATACTTGATTGGGATGAACTGCTTGCAGAACTTCTCTGCAATAGTTGGGGTTTCTTAGTTCAAATTGGAGAACATAATGCGGGTAAGTTGATTGAAATTTCATGAATCTGTTAGGATATGGCAAAGCAAGAGAAGAGGGTGTTGGAATGAATGTTACAAAATTACGGGAAATCTAATAAATTCAAGTATTGGATTTAGTGGTTATAATACAATATGGAATGAAGTCAGAAGAGAATTTTGTGAACCTACGAAACTACATCTTTTGTTTGAACTGTGCTCTTGTTTTTCTTTTGCTTGCATGAACTGTAAATTTGGGTTTATACTGGACACATGTTGCCAAAATGTGTCCTTCCAATAAAACGTGTTGCTGAAAGCAAATACTCTATGTGATTTCATGATAGTTAGCTTGAAACATCGAAACTAAATATTTTGCTTTGATTTTTTTCATGGACACTAACCTGGTTCATAGTTTAAAAATTTGTTTAGGGAAGCTCATAGTTGATCATTCAGAATGGAAAAGGTTTTGTAGTTGATCAGATGCAGACCACTTCAGTTTTACAGATCAATATGTACCAAATCCATATGATTTTCTGAAAAAATATTTATTTTTGCAGGTAGATCCAAGAAAGAAGTGGGCTATGCATAAGGCAAGCAAGGAATCTAGCAGGCATCAAAGAGGAGATAATGGGGCATTTGTACTCAGAGTAAACTGTGAATTTCTTTCCACTTGTTTGTCAGCATACGATATGAATCCCCCAACACTATACAACATATATTCCCCCCGATTCATGTTTTGCTTTCTTCAGATGATGTGGCTATATTTCATGGGACAGAGAACTGCTTTCAAGGGGAAAAGAACCGAAAAAAAAAAAAGGAACAGAGAAAAGAAAGAATTGGTATGAAGGATGATGCCTCTGATAATTTTGGTAGCTGATGTAATCTGGGTCATTCTCTGTAAATGACGTAAAGATTGACCGACCAGTCTTTATCCAATTGTGTTCCCCATGTACATTACTGGCTTCATAATCTCTCGTAAAAATTATTGTATCTTGATCAATTGTTTAGAGGTTATTTCATCTTACCTTGCTATATTACAATGTTGATTACGTTTCACACTACTCCAATCCTACCTCACCACAATGTTTTCATTCCAGCGTTAGTAAACAAATGAGCATTCCCATTTTTGTTTAGTAAACACGCCCTAATATTGGGCCTGTTCCGGGCCATGCAGACTGCCAAGTCACCTTCATTTTCCTCGATTAAAACCAAAAGGAGCGCGTATTGCATTTTAGTGTGCTGAACAGTATTCTCTGCTCTGCTCATCAAGATCCGAACCGACCTGCACTACAACGACGCTCTTTGCTCATCTCAATGACTAAATCCTCTCCGCTACCTACTCCTAGCGTTTCTCGGAGCTCATCACCGGCGTCGAGAAAGAAATCAACAGTTGCGTGGAGTCGCCGATCGATGATCTACGAATCTCAATCACCGAGACGAGCTCGTCTCGCTTTGCGAAACTCGTTAGGGTTTCCAATTGTTGGTACCGTATCGGCCAGAAGATGATCGACAGATCTGACGCAGTTTCGAAGATGGCGTTCTAGTCGAATGGGCCAGAAGTTTTAGGAGTTAGATTGCAAGAGGATAACTAGGAATTCGATTCTCTCCGTCTTCAGGAAGATGCGGAACTCGTTGATGGCGAGGTGATTTGGTTATTGCAGTGGAGAAAATCTGTGGGCCGTGGCCTCGAGTTCGTCTGAGGCATCCAAGTTGTTTGGTGGTTTCAGTGGGACGGTTGCGGATAGCAATGGGGAGAGGTTCGCGCGGGAGCTTCATTTGTGGTTTTGCAATTGGTGCAGTTGTCGATCTTCATAATGCAGGTATTCTTCATCTTATTTTGTTGATTTGGGAAAACATATCAGTTTTCATCTCTGTCCGTTGGAAACATAATGAAATTATGGAAAAATTAGGGTTGAGTAGTCAATTTCCGTTCATTGGTTATGTCAAATTACTGTCGGGCGATACATTACTGAATATACTGTTGTTCGTTGGTTATGTTAAATCACATAAGCTTTGGCTTTGCTTTTTTGTTTTAAAACACATAACATAACCTCTTTGAAAATGTATCTGTGCTTCATTGTCAAAAAAGGAATGTTGATATTCAGAGTTAGGTTTTCTGGTGCATTATTGTTGATTTGGGAAAACATATCAGTTTTCATCTCTGTCCGCTGAAAACATAATGAAATTATGGAAAAATTAAGGGTGAATTAGGGGTGAGGCCTGCTAGTAGTCAATTTCCGTTCATTGGTTATGTCAAATTACCGTCGGGAGCGTTACATTACTGAATCTACTACTGTTGTTGGTTGGTTATGTCAAATCACATAAGCTTTAGCTGTACTTTTTTGTTTTAAAAAGCATAACATAACCTCTTTGAAAATGTATCCGGAGTTATGTCAAAAAAAGGAATGTTGATATTCTGAGTTAGGTTTTCTGGTGCATTATTGTTGTCTTTCCTCAAGTAAATCTCCAGTTTGCAACTTTGTTTCACAACTTTGTCTCCTCAGCCGTAATGCATTCATTCCTCGTTCCCTTTGCCTGCCTGTCTGCTTTTGCAATGCATCTTGTTTTTTGGTGTAATCTGTTAGTGAAGAATGAGTGTTATACTTTTTCTTTTTCATGGTGAAGGGAGGACGATGAAGAAGAAGGTGAGAGACTGAAGACTCCAAAATTCATATGATGATGATAAGAAGGAGAGGATGAACACAAGGAAAAAAAAAGAAAGCAAAAGAGGAAATTTTGGAGATGGCAGAACGACGGAATAGAGGAAATATTGAGAATGTAGGCCCAAAATATTGCGCCCTGGTCCTACCCACGGCTCAATAATTTGGACATTGGCCCAGAAATCGGCCCAATAGCGGGAAAATAGGCATAAAGTCAGCCCAATAACATAATACGTCGGCCCAATAACAGGAAAATGGGCATAAATTCAGCCCAATAACATACATACGTCAGCCCAATTAAATAAATGTCGACCCTATAAAGTGAAACAGGCCCAAAGGCGGCCCAATAATATGAAAAAGGCCCCCAGACAGCCCAATAACATCATAGCAGGCCCAAAGTAGGCCCAATAACGTGAAAATAGGCCCAAAATCGCCCCAATAACATGGAAATATTCCCAATAATGTGAAAACAGGCCCAAAAGTGGCCGAATAAGCTGAAAACAGACTCAAAAGCAGCCCAAAAACGTGAAACAGGCCCAAAATAGGCCCAATAACTTGAAAACCGGCCCAAATTGTCCCCAGTATTGTGAAAATAGGCCCAAAGTCGGCCCAATAACCTGAAAACAGGGCCAGAGATGACCCAATTATGTGAAAACAGGCCAAAAGTAGGCCCAATAACGGGAAAACAGACCCAAAAACATGAAACCAGGCCCAAATGAGGCCCAATAAAATGAAAACAGGGCCAAAAGCGGCCCAATAACTTGAAAACTCGCCGAATAACATGAAAACTAGCCCCTAGGCGGCCCAATAAGGTGAAAACTGCCCCCAAAGGCCCAATAACGTGGAAACAGGCCCAATAACTGCCCAATAACTTGAAAACAGGCCCAAAGTGGCCCAATAACTTGGAAACAGGCACAAAAGGGGCCCAATAACAGGTAAACAGACCCAAAATCGGCCCAATAATGTGAAAGGAGGCCCAAATGCTGCCCATAACGAGAAAAGCAGCCCAATGCTGGCCCAATAAACTAACAAGGGGCCCAAATTTGGCAGTTATTTAAAAAAGGGCCAGGAGTCGGTCCAATAAAGTAAAATGGGGCCAAAAGTAGGACCAGAATGGGCCTATTAAATCTAATTTCGGGCCGAAATTAGTATGTTTCGGCCCCTAGAAAAAACTATTAAAAGCATGTGAAAATAGTGGGTCCAGGATATGGCTCATAATTATTGGCACTAAGTGGGGCCCAAAGAAGCCCAGAGTTGATGGGCCAAAACACTGTAGCATACAATCCCAAGTCCCACATTACAAGGCCCAGTGGTGTTAAAAAGGTTAAGCCCAAAGAGGAAGAAATTTCTGGGTCTGTCGAACCAGATAGTTTGACATAACAAATGTTCTTGGTGTAAAGTCGAATGTCGATCCATAGGCCGAGCAGGCCAATACCCTTGTTAATTTTCTTACCACTGCACATGCATAGGTTCAGCTCTCTCTAATGCATCTTTCTGGACATGCTATTTAAATAACCGTTGTAAGAAGCAATCAAAAAATAAAGCAAAACAAAAGCTAATACAAAACATGACCAAAACTAATTCTATAACTAGACAGTATATCTTCTTCTCTATTGGGAGAAAATCACTGAAATTTTTTCATCTCTTTGCACGATAAGGAGCCGAAAAAACATCAAGTGGTCCAGCATTTTTGCATCACAATTCTCAAGTTCACGTAGATAGGTCGATATACAGCGTGATCCTGCTTAATTCATATGTTAAATTTCTGAGGAACAGTGTCGAAATCATCGAAGTCAAATCTCTGTCGTTCTCTTCCAACCTGAACATTAATGCAGGTGATTGTTTGATTAACATGATCAATAGCTTTACAACCAGTTCTGCTACAATGTGGAAACAACACTCACCTTTCCTAAGAACAAAGCATCAGACGAGATGTTTTCATCCATAGCAGTCAGCTTCCTTGACAGTGCCATTATCCTGGATGGAGAGCAAATAAATAGATTCAAAATCGAAAGAAGAAAAAGATAAAAAAACATGTCACTAACTGTAGTTGACATGTGGAGGTAATATTTCACTGGAAAAATATTCCTTTCATCTATCTAAATGATATCGCATCATGAAGAATTAGAGTGCTATGTTAGCATTAATAAACTACAAGTATTCACGATTATCTCCCTCCCTCTCTCTCTCTCTCTACCCGCCACTGCCCCCGACCCAAAAAAAGGGCAATAATCCAACATATAAATTGATAACCAAACAATTTACCTCTGTATTGATGAGTCAATATGTTCAATCATCTGACAGGTTTTATACTGTTCAGGATCCTCAAGAAATCTAACCATTCCATCTTTCTGGTTAATTGTGGCAAATATCTCACCATCTTGGATCTGTAAATTGAGAAAGGAAAAAAGTTAGGGTACAATACTAATATTTGGAATACCAATACTCTACTGCTAGTACTCTGCATTTACCATTTGTAGCACATGCATTTCTGCCTCCTTGGCGCTGTTTAGTTGAACACTGTTGGCGATATCTTGGAGGGAGAGAGTCAAGTATGTCTGAGTCAATCTCTGAATGTTTCGCTTATACATGGAAGATATAACCTGCTTCACCAGTCCAAGATTGTTGTCCTGAGGGAAAACACAATACAAAAGCCTTGTTAAGAAGGTTAAAGATTTCATGAAAGAGAGAATCATATTGCATCCAATTTGTCAATAAAACCAACAGGATGAAACTATTATAAAGAACTCACATTTTCAAACTTTTCCTTGTACTTCTGCACACATGTCTCCAATTCTTCAATTTTTCCAGTGCTATAGCTATTTGCCAATTCAATGTAGGGCTGCACAATAGAGGATTGAAAACCAAATGAAGTCAGTGGAGCTGGTAAACTACAGCTCAAGTGCTAGCCTAACATTATCAGAACTTAAATATGTAGATATCACAAAGGCCAAGCAACCTATAAAAGAAAATAGATCTATAGTGAAGCGCCATGCTCAACTTTAACGTAACCTGACAAAAGTTCTTCAGATTCCTCTGAGCTACTGATGACGTGTATTTAGGGAGACTGGTAGAGAACTGTCACCATGAATAAAGCAATCATTAGATTATCCTCAAATTTATTAACAGCATAAACAGATGAACGTGTCAAATCAAAACCAAGCAAATTGACTCTTTCGAACCATAGTATCCCTGTTGTGTGAATTGACTTACAAAATCAAATTAAACTTCAAGTGGAGGGATCCATGCGAAGAAAAGCCATACCTGCCCATGGTGAATGAGTGAAGCCAATATGTACTTTTTGTATGCTTCAACAGCTATTGCATTAATAACAGTCATTGGAGCTGTTACAACCTGGAAAATATGTTTCGCGATTAGGATGGACAAGTATATAAAATTCAAAATACAGCAGATAATTTAGAAAGTATAAGGAGGTAAACATAGAATATAGATGACAGACATTGTGTAGAAGCTCCAATGCTTTCTGAAAACGCTTTTGTCCGATGCATATCATCCCCCTACAGTGATGTCAAAGGTGAAATATTGTAAGAAAACTTCCTTAGCAACACCAAATCCTCAAAGCTAGAAGCATTAACAAGCCTTCTAAAGACTAATGACATTCCACATTAATCATCAAACTGATGAATCTTCAACTTATTCAAGTGGATTCTGTCACCTAGCACACAATGGATCAGTTCCAGTCTTCTTTTCAAAATGAAATATAAGTGTTTTACAATTAATCAGTAACTATATTCCATATAAATAATCAAGTAAAATTGTAAGGCTATGAAATGTAAATAACCACAACAAATGAAACAGAATAACACTCTTAAAACAAGAATGTGTTATCTTACTTGACTTAATTAATCAATTAAAAGTAATTAATTATATTTAAATTTCTAATGGTCCAAAGAACCAAAAGAGAAATATGACATTTCAATACTCTTAAAATGGATATTTATAATTCACTCTCTTACTAAAATTCTATTACCAAATAAACTACAAACCCTGAAAATCATGGTTAATGGTAATAAAAATTTCATTCTCAAAACATAGGATTATGAAATCCTATCAGTTGGCTCTAACAATATGACAGAATGCCTACTCTAAAACAAGAATTCCAGGAGCGTTGCCTAGATGCAAGAGCATATAAAACATAGAAGTAAGAAATGTTAGATGAAAAAAAGAACACTACCAAACATAATTTTCTCAATAATTTAAAACCAGTTAACTTAAATGAAAGAAAATGTGTCAAAATGAAATAGATAATACTCTGTAGAAAGAGCCACCCACCCGTAATAGCAATAGAGAAAAAGATCCCTTGGCTGATCAACCTCAAAAATGTCATCACCTAAAATGGACAATCCAGCTTTATAGCATTTTGACAACAAACAAAGAAGAAGAAACTCTGGATGCAAGGAAGTCAAATGTTCTGAGGAGGTCTGAATTTTCCGAATTGCTGTCAACATTGGTGCCACTCCCCGCAGTGGTTCTTCAAGAACCATAACTTGATCTTTGAACCTCTTACAAACAGATAGGACTACAAACAGAACAAATCAACAAGAGTAGGAATCAGAGTTGCAATCTAACAACATTTACACAAGTCCAATATAAAAGAGTAAAGAATAATACATTTATCAGGTGCCAAACGAATCTGCTCCGTATCACAGGAATTGATAAATGTGGCAATAGGCAAAACCAACGCACTTCCTTGCTCCTTTGAAATCGAACCAGAAGTGCATGCCTCTCTGACAACACATATACCCCATTATAGAGAGTCAATTTCCACCGATTTTCAAATGCTCGTGAATACTAACTTGGCAGAATCTTATACAAAAGAACCGCACACTACAAATGCTTTTGACAATCAAATTTCTAAACTCAAATGCAATTTCATCCAATGCCAGAATTCTTAGTGCAGATTATGTAGAATTAGATTAAGGATTTTCCAGAATTCTTTTAAACGCAACGCAGATATAACTTCAATCTATGTGGATTAGAGCTCGCACTCTCACCCGATAAGGAAACCCTAAGACATTGTGTACAAAGCCGTCCGACTAAACCCTAGGAAACCGATCATTGAAAAAGAAAAATACATGAATGAAATTAGAAAAAAACGGTATTGTTAGAGTGAAGAAGAGGCTCACAGGATGTAGAGGTATCCGAGAGAGTGTTTGGAGGGGTCAAGTTGGTCCAGAACAGGAAGTAATCGAGTCGACTCGGCGTAGAGCGAGTCCGGCGCCTGCTTCAGAACAACATGAAGGTGCGAGATGTCCCCAGCGCTCGATAGCCCTTGGATATTCGCCACCAGAGCTTGTACAGCGTCCATGGTTTTAGGCCGAGCTTTCTATTTCTACGTACCGGGAGCAGAGAAGAGAGAAAAAGCTTCGAGAGCTCGTTCTGGCTTTGGTGTATATACGAGTCGCTTTAAAAACGCAAAGAACGGACGGGGATCGACTCGTCGCTTTCGCGGAGCTGAGTGTCCGGTTCGATTAATAAAACTCGGATATTAGGATAATAATAATAATAAGGGTAAAAAGTCATTTTTGGGATACGTAGTTCACCTATTTTACAACTTAGTCATCGTAGTTTTAATACAAATTTATAAATAAACTCAATCCTAGATATGTATTTATAAAAAAATTCAACCATTATTTAAATATAGAAACACACCCAAAATCAACAATTGTATATTTTTTGGATGTGTTTATAAATGAATTTTAAGTGTGTGTAATAATGAGTTTTGTGTGTGTTTATAAAGTATTTTGAGTGTTGAGTTTTTTTATAATTTCAGTCTCTATTTTGGGTGTTTTAGGAACTCCCTAGTTTTAATCCTCTAAACGTTAAGGAAAATTCGAGAGAGAGAGAGAGAGAGAGAGAGAGAATGGCGGACTATCACTTTGTGTACAAGGACGTGGAAGGAGCATCGACGCAGTGGGATGACATACAGAGAAAGCTAGGGAACCTACCAGCGAAACCACCGGCGTTCAAGCCAGCACCTTTCACTCCGGCCAGTGATCAAGCCTCTCTTCCTAAAGACAAATCCTGGATCGATGAAAAGACCGAGCAGGACCTCGAAGACCTCGAAGACAATCCCGATCTCGACGACGATCGCTTCCTCGAAGAATATAGGAAGAAGAGGCTGGCTGAGTTGAGAGAAACAGCTAAGGTAGCGAGGTTTGGATCGGTTGTGCCGATTTCGGGATCAGATTTCGTGCGAGAGGTTTCGCAAGCTCCGGCTGATGTTTGGGTGGTTGTGATTCTGTACAAAGAAGGAATTGCGGAATGTGGGGTGCTGATGCAATGCTTGGAAGATTTGGCTGCGAAATACCCAGCTACCAAATTTGTGAAGATAATATCCACCGACTGCATCCCAAATTACCCAGATCGTAACGTTCCCACTGTTTTGGTGTACAACAGTGGTGCTGTCAAAGCAAATCACGTCGGCTTGCGAAGCTTTGGCCGGAGATGCACACCTGAAGGTATTTTCACTTTGACCTTCAGTTGGGTCTTTTTTAGCACATTGACTGTGGCGAAGTGGAGCATAAACTTGAACACCAATGTTCACAAACAGTTTTTAATGGATTTTTACTGAATATTATCAGGTGTGGCATTAGTTCTCTGCCAATCAGATCCTGTGCTGAACGATGGGCAGAGTGGAAATGGCCGGTCAAGGAAAGCTGTGATCGACGGGGTTCGCAAGAGGTTTATAGAAAAAGTTGTGACTGAGCATGAAAATGATGACGATGGATCTTCAAGTGATTAGACTTTATATTTGGTTTCTTCTGTAAGAGTTTGAGTTCAGATGAATCAAATGACTCTTGTTTGTGCGTCTTTCCAGTTCTTGCACAACTTTTTGCTTTTCCCATTGTTTTTGTGAAAGATTATGATTCTCATGTGTTAACGTGAGTGGCTGATTCTGGTGTGGTAAAAAGTGCTTGTAATTGAGTTGCACCTAATTTGTGAAATCCACCAAATCCATATGGAAAATAGCCATTCGGTGTTTTTGTCTACCAAAAAAAGAAAAAAATTAACTCCATTGGCACCACTGAAGTATAAATAAAGCACTGGTAAAATTTCAAACATCTACCGTTGGACATATTTATTTGTGAAAATCTGAAGAAAAAAAATGGTGATGGGTTTATAGAATTGGAGCTTCAAAAAAGATTAAAGTTTTGAAACTTGATTTTGTTGGGGGCATTATCACATGCCCGTCTTTCTGACATTGTTCCAAGGAAAAGCCACTCAAAATAGAAGCTAAACTTTACACGACTAATTAACTTTGTACAAAAAAAAACCTACTCTGGTGGTATACAATTTATGCAGCACAGAAAATTCTATGCGCATAAATACATAGTTTTAGAGGCGCCTCTGTTAACCATATCGTCTCCCCACGTTTGGTCCCAGATGGGGCGTTTCCAGATCAGAATATCACCATACGCATCATCTTGCTTCACATCCACGTACCCTTTAGTTTTCAACACCTGCAAAAATAAATAAATAAATAAATGAAAAAAATTCAATAATGTATTACACACGGGACTATCAGGTTCTGATCTGCATGTTTGGACGTAAGAATTTTGGGGTTCATTGGATAAGTTTCTGTACAGCAAAATTAAAAGAAGAAAGAAGCAGCTGGCTCATGAATTTGGAAGATGCACCATAAAATGACCCAAACTCATGACGAAGCCAAATGAAGATTCTAAACCACATAGTACAGATAGATCATACCAGTATCTCATAAAATAGCCTTGCACTTTCTCTCTTAGTTCTTCCTTCTGAAACCTGCAACAAGTTCACTTCCTCCTCTCCTTGTTTTTTACGATTCGGAAAGTGTCTCTGCAAGTACCTTGCAACTACTCTGTATGCACAAGTTGTTATTAAAGAAAAAGTTGGTATAAGAAAAACTATTAGCCCTGACATTTATGCCAAAAGAATTTCAAGAGAGCAAATCCACCATACCTGGTTCTTCCTGACCATCCATCTACAACAAAAATAAGTTTCAGAGTTCAGGATTGCAAAAAAAAAAAATGCAAATCAAACAAAAGCTAGCTTAATGAAATCAATTTGAGCCTCTTACCAACTTCAGGGTTAACTCCTTCGCATAAAGCAATCTCCTGAGGCAAGATTAAAAAGAATTAAAGAGACATAATCAATTCCAGAACAAATGAGAAACAAAATAATATGATGTAGCAGCATCAATATCATACATGCTTGTTTCAGACCTTCAATGGTAAAAGCGAGCTTGTCATGTGCATTCACTTGTCTGAGTACCACAAATAGAAAGATTTCCAGGATGGCTATGCTCTATACTAAGTTACTAACATTGACTTATCTACATGTCTATCAACAGGTAGTATCTGAGAAAAGCATCTAATCGTTTCTTGTAGATGCTTTTCTTACAATAAAATTCCATAGTAATCATTACTTTACCTCATTCAGCAGATTGAAATCATGTTCTTGATCCCTGCCCAGACATGGTACTTCTTCTACAGTTCCAGATGGGTCAGCTTGCTCCCTGCCCAGGGATGGCTCTTTCTCTATCCTTCCAGATGGCCCAGGTCCTAATATATCCCTGTCCAGAAATGGTACTTCTTCTAAACTTTCAGGTGGGTCAGCTTGCTCCCTGCTCAGGCATGGCTCTTCCTCTATCCTTCCAGATGGCTCAGGTCTTACTATATCCACATCATGAGCTTCAGGGCTGTTTGGACTCTCAAATGATTTCATTGATTGTGAGCGACGAACAGGTGTTTCTGGTGCAATTTCTATTTGCTCTGACCTACCAACACTTGGAGATTCCAACACATCTAACTTTTCTGGAGTTCCAACAGTTTCAGCAGGTTCTATAATCTTTAATTTCCTTTTGCAGGACAGGGATTTAAGTTCTTGTGAAACACCAGCTGCAAATGCAGTTAGCAGCGGTTCCACAACTGATGAACCAGAAAGTAAATAACGATAGAAAATTACCAGGTAGCAATGGCTCCGAGAAATCATGGGTTAGAATTCCAATTTGACAGGCTTTCCAAACAGCAAGGGCAGTTTGAGGAACTTTTCTTCTTTTAGAAACCAGGTCACCTGCATCATGTATGCTTCGCCGGATTACCCTGTGAAATTTTATGTTACGGTTTCTTATTCCTTGGTCAACTTATAATCCATTGAAACATAATTAAAATCCAAAGTGTCCGAAAGGATGTTATTTCAAATATAACGACGGATGCTCCAAATGCCATTTTAACTTTTATGGATAAAATTAGAAATAATTTCTAGCCTAGATTTCTACAAATAAATACAACAGGAACACTTCAATTTAACACATGTAAAGGGACAGTAAACCATCACGTACTCATTAGGCAGCACTGTCATATCATCAATGACACATTTTCTTTTCCTAGAAATTCGAGCAGATTCCTTAGTAGCTGGTGTACGAATAACCATCAACTTTGGTGTAGTAACACCTGCATTATGATAAATAATTTAGGACAAACTTGTTAAGCATACATGAAATTTTGATTTTATATATATATATATATATATATATATATATATATTACAAAGCAAAAGATGGAACTCAGAACAGTATTTGACTAAGAAAAACTAACGTCCAACTCTGTATATAAGGTGCTAAAGCAACTCTTTTTAAAGTCCTAAACAACTATAGGAATTGAATACTTAAGAGGTAAAAAGAAACATAACATTAAATTCCTTTGTTGAGAAGTATGCACCTAAGGCACTGGGGAACTTGGCACCAGGAGTTCCATCATATTCAACAGAGAGAGGATCTGGATCTTCTTGCACAATAATTTGGTGTTCTATACTTTTTGGCGAACTCATCTCTGGCAATTTTATTGGCTCTCTGTCAATATGATTCTCTTCACCAGATGAACAAACAAGTTCTCGAGATTGCTTCGCCCCAAGAAACATATCAAGGTCCATGTACTCTTCTTGAGAAACTGTACATCTTAGCAGTTTTTCCATATTAGCTTCTGAGGCAATTAGATTATTGTCTTGTCTTATAACCTGACACGTCTGATTTTCTGGTTGCACCAACTCTGGTTCCATAATCTCCTCACGATCAATTTGATGATCTTCACTGGATGATCTAACATAGTAGGAAGGTTCTCTCTCAATCCCATAGACTGTCTCAAGGTTCAAACCTTCCTGAGACAACATAAGGTCTCGAGGCTTTTCCATGCTTGATTCTCCTTGAATTCCATCTTCAGACGGTGCTATATCTGGAGCCTTTATCTGCTCTCTATTAGTTTCTTGATCTTCTCCATATGAAACAACTTGGTTTGGAGGTTCTTCCTGAACTCCACAAAATGTTTCTAGATCTGCGCATTCTTCTTGAGAGAAGCTATTCTCTTGAAGCTTCTCCATAAATGCTTCTGAGTTGGCTCCATTACTTGATGTTCTGAACTCCATGTCAAAGTCCAACATGTAAGATGAAAGTACACTGAAATAAGAAATACTTGTCAAAAATAAGATTAAAGGAAAGTATTCGAAAAGTTCGAGCATCTTGAATGGTTATACGCACTTTGATTGGGGTGAAATCAGCAGACGAAATATTGTCACAGACACCAAATTCCTCATAACCATACTGCACAAACACAAACTGACACCTTAGGTGCATATTCTGGGCGAAACTTTATCAAACCTATGAAAATTCTTACGAGGCAGGAAATTTGGAAAATCATTAAGAACTAATTGTCATAAGAAAATGAATGTCTCTTAGGGTCTGAAAGGAGATAAGTTAATACCATGAAAAGTTCAGCAGAACAAGAAAAGAAAGAATGCATATTAGGCTGAAAAAACTGACAAAATAGATAAACATTAGAATGACCATGTGACATACCATTTCTGAATAAAACTGTCCAATTCCATTCCCCTTTGCACAATCTGTTTCATATCATGCCGAATCGTGTAAAATTATACAAATAAAATTAAGTGAATAGTATTAAGGACCAAACATTTAATACCTTTAAGTGTGATATCTTCATGGGACACCACATTGCATCTGGGAAGTAAGGGAAGCAAACATGTTAAATATGAGAACTACATACGGTAATATCCTCATAAGGTTTTTTAAGCTACACAGCTTACCCATTGACATCTTCAACTTCAAGGATCCCCAGATCAAAAGCATCAAGTTCAAATCTATCCGGTAGAGTAACAGAGTAATAAGGCGCCCGCAGCTTGTCTGCATCTGCATTCTTTTTTGTACTAACCACAAATTTGTTGATTTTAATCAGCACTTCATTGCAATCATTGAACAGATATTCAACCTTTTTGGAGTATATTCGAACGACACCAAGAAGAAGGTAGGCGAGAACCCTGTATGCAACAACATCCCATTCATCTTGCAAAATTTTATCTGCACCAAGAGAATAGGGTTTAAAGATATTTCAGGCTCAATGTCAAATAACATGAAGAGGTATTCCTGGTAACCAGCAAAAGAATAACATTTTCACAGAAAATTCTGTCTTCTTCTTACAACTTCTTATGCAAAACAGCCAATGACTAATGACAAACCCAGAAACCTGAATTATGGAGCAACTAAGCGGATCCAACAAATGGCTAGATGGTTGATAACAGTAACTAATGGCAAACCCAGAAACCAGGTTACAAAATTAATGTATTTCAGAGCAAATACAACGTAATTAAGTCACCAAATATGAATACCCGTGAAGAGAAAATCCCTTTCCATAATAGAAAAAGAAAATCTTCCTAGCACTCTTCTAACAACACCCGCTGCCCGCACATGAATATTTTTATTAAAAACGAAAGAAACAGAGAAGCCCCAAAGAGAAAGAAAAAAAAAAAGAGAAACACTGTTTGGTTTTTGGAGAAACAATCAGAGAAAAGTTAGCAAAAAGTGTGTGCTCAAATATTGTAAGAAAAAAACCCCATTGCAAAAATTTATGGTTTTGTTGTGATTTTCCCCTCATTTCTTTCAAATGTCAACCAAAGGGAAGCAAACCATGAGAAAGACGGCGAAGAGAAAAGGAAACAAACCAACAGAGGAGGAGATGTCAGTCTGAGTGACCTGCGCCTTCTTGAGCTTTTTGAAAGAGTAAGCGGCAACCCAAATGGCGCCCAAAGGCCCCTTCCTTGATAGGAGGCACTGTGAGTAGAACATGCCCTTTTTCCAATTGGCTTTCTTTAGCTTTTTTCACTCTCTCTGTGATTTGGTTCCTCTTCTCACTTATTTCGGAGATAAACGGAAAAGAAACGCACGAACTGCTAACTGCAAACAAATGCCAGGGTCCACGGGAGGGAAGGAGGTCCTTAAGAAATAACAAGAAACGGTCGATTGCTGTAGTGTAGTGTGCCCTGTAAGTCTCAGACCGAAAAAAAAACAAAACAAAACAAAAATATAAGTAAACAAATTAGGCAAAACCTTTTTCTTTCCTTTTTTTCCCAGGCCCAATTTAAAAATTTAGGCACATTCAATTCAACCCACGTCATATTTTTGGAGATTACAAATCAAGCGGATTGAAAAACAAACTGTATCAGAAAAGAAAAGATGGAAGTTAATGATAAAGATATGATTATAGCAAATATCTTTTCTATGAATGGTTTATGTCAAATTTTCATACTAGACTACCTAAAACTTATTTTTAGGATGGTAATGTTACATCGTATGTCTGCTTAATATTTATAAATTTAATTTAAATTTAGCTATATAACGTGTATAGAGGTGTTAATATTTTTTATAATTTAAGCGAACTCGTAATACCACTTCCGTATTCTAGAAAGAACACTTATTTTAAAAATAAAAAGTACCAAGGATTATAAACTTATTTTAGTCCATGAAAAATTAGATGATGTTAATTAATTACTTTTCATTTTGGCTTCTTTGGTAGGTGACAGTCTATTTCCCATATTTATTTGGTGGGGTACCAAATTTGTATGACTTACTATTATTATTTTTGTAATTCAGTAATAGTATTGGACTTTTTAAGGGAAATACATTGTATAGAGTTATTTTTTAATTGACGTAGTTGTACATTTTATCTGCCATATAAGGTAGTATGAAAATGTGGTATACAAATATGATAATAGTAATATTATTCATTTAAAAATTGTGTTATTTTCTTTTTTGGGTCTGGTGTAATTACACATTTAAAGCACAAAAATGCAATGAACTTGAATTTGTAAAAAAGTTAAAAACTTTGGTTTATGCCAAAATGGGAAAAGACAACACATATGAGATATGTCAAAGACCAAGAAGATAAAGATTGTGAATTAAACTGGCAGTAAAATGCCACCCCACATCCACATGCATATATTCAAATTTTAATCCACCATAAATCATTATACTGACACGAGTAAAAGAGCTAAACGACGTGTCAACCCAACCTCAACTAAAACCAGACCATCATGCAAAGACCAAGGCTGCACCTGCACCCATTGGCCAAACGAAATGAGCAAACATATTAACTATGATTTATGTGCAAATGCATTTTCAAAACCAAAAGGGAACCGCCCAGACAGAATATGAAAGCTTCTCTCTAGACAATGGTATTCATTTACAAGGAAACATAAAACTAAGATTAGAGTAATTGGATTGGATCTAAAAAGTAATAATAATCCGAACTACAACGTACAAAAAAATTGTAACAGGACAGAGCAAGTTTCTACCAGCTTTCCAAACCCAGGAGTTTAGAATAGAAAAACCTGGCAAATACAAAGAGTCATAAAAGAGGTCAACCAGGCAAAAGAGTTAGGATGGCAGATGATTCTTCATTCATTTGGAGGATGTCACTCGGCAAGTAGCAACAGATACAACTCCCTCCTGAAACTTGAAGAAAATTTGACAACAATCGAATATCTACTGTCTGCACGCGCAGGTGAGAAGAATCACATACATTATCCAACTTTCGAAACGATATATTGACTCTATTCCCCAGTGAAAGCACATCCATTTTTAGCTTCAATGTGGCACCTGTACTGCATCAGTGCTCATATTGTGCATGCGCGTCCTGTATTGTTACAATATTTGCTCAGAACTTTCATTGTTCAACCTCCGATGTAAGATCATCACTGCAGATATTTGGATCTTTTCCAGCAGACAATTTCTTTATTTTCTTGTTGAGAGCCTTATCAAAGTTACCAGTTGATAGTGATAATAACTGGTTCAGCAGCAGCCTCACCCCACATTCCTTCATTAGTGCATACCTTGGTTTAATCCTTTCTTCCAAACTATAGCCAAAATATTGAGGGAATTTAACCAGCTCTGATTTTGAATAATCCATGGTCAAAAAGAACTCCCATTTTGGTATCAAATTCTCTGCCAAGCTGAAAGTATATAATGCTCCATATCTTGAAAGCATGATCCCAACTTCCTCCATACTGTATCCCCTCTCATAGAAAAATTCTGTTACAGGCTTCAAGTTGGCTTCAATACTGAGACCAAAAAGCGTGGGAGAACGATGGAGCAGAACAGCAACATCCACCCCCAATGAGAGAAAGTACTCAGCTGTTGGCCGTAACTTGTCCTCTACACTGTAACTTATAATGTTTGGGCAGCGTGTCAAAACCTTACCTATGAGCTCGGCTGAAAGGCCCATTTCATATAGAAAATCTATGGTCGTCTTCACCTTCGGCCTACTATAAGTGAGAAGCGCTGGAAACCGGTATATCACTTTTGCCCATTGTTTCTTGTCCACACCCAGATCTTCTAAGAAATTCATGGTAGGTATGATATTTTCAGATAGACTGATTCCACACAGCTGAGGCCTCTTATTAAGAATTGTAGGAATATCAGATTTTGGCACCCCAAGTTCGAGAAGAAACTCAACAATTGGCTTTATCTTCCCCTCTAAACTATAATAGGCAAAAGATGGAAATCTGCGCGCAATTCCCTTGATTTGATCAAGATCCATGCCAAGCTCTAAAAGGTAGAGAATGTGAGGTGGGAGCTTCCCAGCTGGGCCAATTTCACTTACTCGAGATATGGCCTTTAGCTTCTTTAAATCCACAGACGATTGAGATTTAGTAACTGGTGCAACTGGCTTTTCTTTTACAGGTGCATTTGGAAAGCTTTCCACCAAATCTACCAGAAAAACTCCATGCTCATCAAGAAGGGATTCGAGGTAAGGGATTAGAGCCTCCCTAATCTCAAGAGTTGTTAGCTCTCGTCCTGCAAGAAGATTTGATTAAACAATTTAGAGCTTACAATAAATATGTAAGCTAGGTCCAGAGAGAAGCAGTAATATGTTGAATTCGAACCTACTAGATACCGGGATTTATGAACAGCATGAAGCCTAGAGATCAGGTGCTCCACAAAAAGGTCTGACTTGTTTATGGTTCTTGCAGCAACTGTATGGCTGAGGCCTTGTTTCTTCAAGAACAAGGTTAGGACAGCCCTAGCTTCTTCTTTTTCAGCTGCTAAAAGGGCTGGAGATACCAGTTTTAAGCTAAATGAGCCATCTATCCCTGAGTCAGCTGTACAAGTGTTGAAAGATATTTGTCAAATTTTCAAGAAAAATAGATCAATTGTGTGCAAAAGTTGTAGTTGGCATTGTACTACGAAAGTTGTATTAGAGAAACGTTTTACCAATTGCTTACCAAACTTCGCTCGACAGAAAAAGAGTTTCTGGGGGAAAGTAATTCTAGTCCTGAAAAAAAATGGATCGAAATCAATTTCCGTCTCATGACTAATAAAAAAGATAGTGAAACAAAAAGAGAAATTGGGGGAAGATAGAAAGAGATAGCACATGTTCAGTGCTGAGTCTCTCAAAGGCTTGGGGTTTGGCAGGAAGTAGCTAACAAATAACACCATAATTCGAGTCTATCAAAATCTACCTAATCACATTGGACCCTTCAAGCTTGCAATCCCGAAAGATCCCGACCACAAAAACGAAATGATTTGAATCCTTAGTCTACTTTCCACCATATACAAGTTAATTGGTGCACCAAGCCACCAAGCCACCAATGACCAATACATATTTCATTTTTCTACCCATCTATCCTCAGCGTGCCTACTACATCTCTGTCTGCTGTTGCCAACATACTAACCAGCCCACTAGTCCTCCTTTTAACTATAATATTATCACAATCCCATTATATAATCAACTTGAAAATGTCTTGAAAATCTCTATTCATATAATATTATGAACAAAAATATCAGCTTTAACCTCACAAACTTTAGAGGATAGTGATACGTCAACTTGAAGCTTGAACCATGGAAATTGCACCATTTACATATTCCAATTGGTAAAGACAGTTTGCCAGTATGTTCTTCTCCAATTAATTCAGTTGAGAACTTGAGACTTAAGGGAGAGGAAAGTACCTGGTGGTGCTGAAATCTACTTTCAGTGGATCCGCGAAGTAGGCAGGGCGAATGGCACAGAAAGCTTCCATTTTCAGCTCAAACTCAGCCAAAAAACAACCAAAATCTTATTAAATTTTGAGTCTTGGGCTGAAGAGAAGAAGAGCGAGGGCGAAGAGTGGGTCTTGGCCTCTCTTGTGTTTGGATATGCTGTGTGTGTGTGAGCGAGTCAGTGTGTGTTGTTCCACAGGGTACCACGTGCAAATTCTGCTGCAATTAGCTTAAAAGCCTGATTATCCTAAATTTAACGGATAAAACGTCGTCGTATCGTGTAATATTCTAAAGTCCGAAACCAAAACCAAGGCTTGGAGGCCCAAAGTCTCAGGCCTCACTGCGCGGGGTTTATCAAATCTAAAACCCTAGAGAGCTACAGCCATGGCGATCTTTCTGAGACGCGCACTCTCATTCCGAAACGTCCTTCTCCTTCGAAGCTCTGCGATTGTCGGTCGCGAGCTCTTTCAGTGCAAATCCGAGGCACCGCAGAGAATTCTGTCTCATTCCGCTCTTGAATTCGTCAAAGAAAGTCGCAGAGGCTTTGCCAAAGGCCGCAATAAATCAAGTACTCTCTTTTCCTATCTCTCTTACTGTACAAAACCACATATATGATATCTAAGAATCGAAGATACTGTTTGGTTTAGCGGCACAAAAATTATATATTTTTTCATATGCAACCTTCTAAATTTCACTCATTTTCTATGATTTTCACATTTTTAGAAGATGACTCCGCTGCGGGCACAATTGAAGTTTTGCCAAATATGGGGCCAACCATTAAGGCAAACACGACCTCGCAAATGGAGGCGGCAATTACAGCATTGTCAGCAGAATTAAGCAAACTACGAACTGGAAGAGCATCTCCGGGTACATTCTCAATTTCCCGGTTGTCAAATCGCTATTAGTGTGCTCACTTCGGTTTGCTACTTATCTTAGTTGTCTGAAATGTTTATGCAGGAATGCTTGACCACATTATTGTGGAAACCGGTGGCGTCAAGCTGCCCCTGAGTCAGATAGCCGTTGTTTCAGTACTGGATTCGAAAACATTATCAATAAACCCTTTTGATCCAAATGTAATGAGGGGATGCGTTTTTTATAACTTTCTGTTATAGTTTATATTGTGAACTTGCTATATCTTAATTGCAGTTTGTTTCTCAAATATTTATATTTGGCTCCAAACATGAGCTTGCAGGCCTTACAGAAGTTGGAGACTGCCATTGTTGAATCTGCCTTGGGGTTAAATCCTAAAGTGGATGGGGATCGATTGATTGCAGCTATTCCTCCGTAAGCACACATCTGATTGTAACTCATGGTGTTATGAATTTTCAGTGCACATTTTCTTATGAAGGCTGGTGAAAAAACCTTAAGAAATACACTTGATGTTTTCTTTTAGTTTTCATATTCTCCAAGCTAAGTTGTTCTTGGCCAATTGTTTGATTGCTTGACTAATGTATCTTTTTCTAATTTTTGTGATGGCCAGATTGACCAAAGAGCATGTTCAGGTGACTTTTAACTGCTTTTGCCCTCTCTGTTTTTTGTCGTGTCTGATAACTACTATGTCTTATCATTGAACATATTCTACCAGGCTGTATGTAAAGTGGTTACCAAGTCCTGTGAAGATGGCAGACTAAGTATAAGAAGAGCTCGCCAAAAGGTAACTTAAAGTCAATTTTTTTTCCTTCTTTCTGCTAACACATTTTTGGCAGGTTCAAATCATTTCTAGGTAAAAAATATTGCAATTGAGGTGACTGCGAGATTCTTCTTTGTTATTTTGATATTCACCAAGCATCAAGACAGAGAAGTATAGCAATACTTTTCACACATTCAGTATCTGGAATCTCTCAATCCTAGAAGCATATAGCAGTAGCAAAAAAGATGCCTTAGTTATGATTAAATCTTTAGTTTCCTGCTCTCTAGTCTGGTGGTTCCATGAAGAAATGTATCATTTGTAGTATTGAGGACCAAAACAATGTTAGGGGTTGCAAAAGGATTACCCTTGATATGTGAGTACGAACGAATTCTATGTGTTTGCAGCTTTCCGGCTGTGTGACTTAATAGATTGTTGGTTTCTATTACAGGCAATGGATACAATAAAAAAGTTGTATTCAAGATACCCAAAGGACGACTTAAAAAGATTGGAGAAAGAGGTGAGCCCTAAATTATAAGCTCACTGCTCCTAAGTTAATATTATGCGACTTTTATTGCTCATTGGTTCTTCGAAATGGCTACATTTTCCAGGTTGAGGAGTTGACTAAAAAGTTTGTGAAGACAGCAGAGGACTTGTGCAAGGCAAAGGAGAAGGAGATCAGTGCAGGCTAAAAGGTGGTATTTTGTCTCTGTGTTTTAATATTCATTGGCGGAATGCCCCACCTCCATTCCGGAAGAGCTATACCTCAATTTGTTTTTGTAGAAGAGTCCTTTAGAAGTTGCCATTCAAAATCAGAACATAGATGTTTCAACTCATGATACTTATTATTATGCGATATTGATGTTTCAACTTATGATAAAGTGAGCTCATTTAAACGGTTTCGGAGATTTAGCCGCCATGCATAAAGGATCCAACGTATTCTCAGTGTAGAAGTTGCCATTCGAAATCAGAACATAGCCTCGTCTCAATTATTTTGGTTTGCTTACATCTTGGTTCTTCAATCTCGCTACCATAATAATATTTTTATCTTTAGATCTCTATTAAAGATTTATGGCGTCGTTAGTTTGAAATTTGAAAACCTTTGGATACTCATTGACTCGCTGGAAGTTAAAGGGGCAGCCATTTAGTGAACAAGCGAAATCTATCGGATGCTAGATATCCATTGTCCCTTACGACGAGAAGTGAACTCATTTACAACTGAGGGATCAAAACATTTACAATAACCAGAAACAACTCTACTTCTAAATACTTCAAGACGAAGTATTCTAGAAAACATTTATACACCCTACTGCTTCTCTGACGCTATCCTCTCACCAGTCACCACCATTCATGACTCCCTCTTATTACCCAAAATAGCCTCCTTTGTCACAAGCCTTATGCCCCTCACCCAAAGCTCAGCGGTTTCAACCCCACCTTCACACACAAAATGCACCTCCTTGTTCTTCGTAGTCACCACCCTAAACACTCCAGCTTCATCCGCATCACTCTTGCTCCTCCTATTCCTCCTAAAAGCTGGGCTGGGCCCCACCTCTGCATCCCGGCATATCACATTTCTCCGGTTCGACTTCCCCCAGCGCAGCACCCCTATGGCTCCCACCATTCTCATCTCTTTCCCATGAGGGCTTCCTTTCCCTCCCTTGGTATGCTTCCAAACATGGGCTCCACCTAGCACCACCCTGCGAGCAAGCTCATCCAGTATCACACACTCCGCGTCATTTTTGGTACCGCAACCACTCTTCCTTGCTAGTGAGAGTGGTGTTTCGCCTTTGGCATTCTTCTCATCCAAATTTGCCCCATGAGAGATCAAGAGTTCACACATGGGACCATAGCCTTCCCTAGCCGCTAACATGAGTGGAGTGTAACCATCTCCATCAGGGACATTCACATCGTAGCCTCTACTTGTTAACAATTTGACCGCATGAATGTCCCCGCGACGTGCTGCACAATGCAGAGCATAGAACCCTCCAGCATAGCGATTGCCCTTTTCTAGTGCATATTCGAGCATTACCTTCTCAAATAGGTCACGGTTTTGGCTTAATTCAGATAGCGTAATTGCAGTCTCACCAGACTTGTTACACAACTTTACATCAGCCCCTGCATAAACCAGCAACCGGAATGCTTCCACGTAACCCTTCAAAGCAGTGATCATGACTGCCGAGAAACCTTTATCATCCTGATAATCAATGTCAAATTCTCCTGAACCAACTACAGCTTTCAAGGCCTCCATGTCACCAGCTTGAGCTGCAAACATTAGGGAAGAGAACACAGAAAAGTTGCTGGACCTTGGTATCTTTCCAGCTCTTATAACAAGTATCAACGCTTGCTGAAAACCAAGGGACCAGCGATTTGTCCCGGGAATTGAGCTGACGGACTGACCAGCAACATTAACCAAACCAAAATCAGCACCAGCCATGGCCAATACTCTGAGACACTCTTCATGCTTATATTTTGCACAGATCATTAGAGCTGTCTCACCAGAATCTGTCTTGGAGTTTATATCACATCCAGAGTCGATTAAACACTGAACAATTGTTGACAAGCCAAGCCGGGCAGCCATGTGTATTGGATTAAACATGGTCTTTCCAGTTGTTTTAACAGGTGATTCTACATTGGCACCACAACGTAAGAGCGCACGAACGGCTCCTACATTACCACATAGGATAGCATGATGCAGGAGAGTTCTTCCACAATGAGGGGTATCAGTGGAAATATGTTGGAGGAGCATGTGCAAGATAGAACCACTTGCTTCAAAATACTCCACTGCACACCAGGTAATGGGATAAGGCTCTGCCAGTCCTGCCCCTACCCGCAATTCTTCCCCTGTGGCTGTGTCCCATGACCATGCTCCCAGCGTCACTGTCACATCTGTCCTCGCACCAGCCTATTGTTTCCATTTTGAAACAAAGAACAAACGAGGGCTGTTAGTCATGTGGTGTGAAAAGAAAAAGATACGTACAATAGTAATTTTAGAAGATAGAACAGTAACAATACTACTGTCCTGACAGAAGATACATAGAATCAAAATCATTTTCTGTTTAGATCCTATTGCAATCATAGAAATGTGTACCACTCTATCGCTATTGAAAGGTACAAATCCAGCTGTCACAGTTAATGCACAAGAGGGGGATGGGGGCCTACTCTTATTGGAATCTCAATTGAAATTTACTTTTCTACTACCTAATTTATGGCTTTCAGGGTCATATTTGATTGCGCACCAACATTGTTTTAAACTAAGCGAAACTGAAATTGAAGTGCAAGTCACCTGTAGCAGCAAACGAACAATCGAGACCTGCCTACTAACAACTGCAGCTACAAGTGCGCTACAGTCAACATTAGTGTGCAGCGACGGCTTAGATGACTGAAGCAGCATCCTATCCGCTGCACTTGCATCCACACCACACTGCCGTTGAGCAAGAAGAACAATGTTATCATACTAATAAAACTGATTAAATAACCATAATAGGATTAATTCACTATTCATTCATCAAGCCTATCCGGACATTATTAGATCAGTTCACCTATATATGATTACTAGAAAATCATTTTATGATTTACTCTTCAACAGAATATCTACTTGTCTCAAATTATGGTAAAATGAATATGATGTTCTACCTTCATGAAAGTGTCCACCACATCAACAAACCCCCTGCAGCTTGCTGTGACAATAGCATGCACAGTAATATGGGGCCGGATCAAATCAGAAGCTATAAGCAGCTCCACGAGCCTGGCATGTCCATGACAGCTTGCCTCCAACAGAGCTTCCTCACAAGCTGGTTGAGATGCTCCAGCTTTCAGTAGGATCTCTAGAATCTCAAGGTGGCCCTCTCTCACTGCTGCTGTTGTCGCGAAGCCTCTGAAGAGTTTCTGATTTACATCAGCTCCAACGCTCTGTAATTTGAGAAAAATACCAATCCTCCGTAAGTTGCAAAGGAAGAGATGACATAATACTATTCCATCTATCTATTATTTTCTTCACTTTAATTTCCTCATAATCTTTACAAAAGTCAAGAAGAAGAGATCAAATCTAGTACATTAGTAGGTATTTTGGTTTCTTCATCGATTACGAAAGGTCATGGAACACGTGCAGACAAAATGGGGGAACAAATCTGATGTGATAGGGAAAGAAGCATGGAGCTTTCAACAAACAGTTCATTAATATGAGGGAAAGGGGGATCTATAATATCCACATAATTATCTACCTCAGGCTCGGAACAGAGAGTTTGAGACAACTCGATATGGGGTCTCAAGGCCACTAATTAAGCTATCTCCAAAACTTATGTATTTATCAGTCGTGTCGTGTCACGTGTGTATCTCATTTCTTTTAGCAGGTCGTTAATTATGATATAGAATCAAAGAAAACACAAATACCCAACTAAGCAAAGACAAAATAATAATAATAATAATTTTTATTTTTTTGTAAGGTCCAAATAACAAAACAACATAAACTTTTGGCTCTAAAGCGTAGAGAAAGAATGGTCAGAAACTAATGACTTCTCCGTTCAAGTGAATTTCAAGGTGAAAAAAAAAAAACAAAAACAATTCCCCTGTAACTGTAGCAGACGTCTTTCAAAGACTTCAATGAGTTAATGTTGCATTTTGTGTGAGATCGACAGGCAATAACGACAATGACACATTATTGATATCAAAGAGTTCAACAACTTTTCTATGGAACACAATATTCCCCCAGAATAAATAAATAAATTTCGAATCCTAATTCTTTTCCTCCAAACCTTTGAAATCAGCAGGGGGATTTAAAATTCTTAAAGCTTGTATAAATAAATAAATAACCAAAAAATCATAAAAGGCTTTAAAAATTTCTTGATATCAGTACTCCAGCATAATTGAAATATTAAAAGAATGGTTTAGCAGTAATTTTTTGAGTTTCCGAGCAAATATGCATAGCAGACAAAGAACTCCGTGAAGTTCTCCCACAATATACTGTAACAAAAAATGGGAAATGATGGATCAAAAATTTCTTAGAAAACGTACAAAAAATGCTTGCAAATCAACAAAAAATGTGAGATGTGAATAGGCCAGTATCCTTGAATTCAGCAGAAGAAAACTTCAAATGCAGTTCAAATTCTACAATGAGAATTAAAAAAACTTATAAAAGCATAAATACTTTTTTTTTAAAATCAATTCGAGCACAAAATGCTTTCAAAATCGGAGAAGAATCAACAATGTGTATAAAACATTTCAAATCTCAACTTCAACCGCAGTGATCTGACAAAACACGAACCAAAACCAAAGCCTCAATCACATACCAGTAGTTTCTTCACCAAAGCTACACTTCCAGCATGAACAGCGAGAAAAAGAGCCGTGACGTCGGTTTTGAACTCCTCGTAGTCGACGCGGACTTCGCTCGCCGATTCGTCGCGCAATAACACCTCGGTCTTCTTTGTTTTGAGGCAGACAGCACCGACGAAGTTGACGTCCACAAACGGATTGGCGATACATTCCAACGCCGATTTCAGATCGCCGGAGAGCGAAGCTTCGAGAAGGCGTTGAGAAACCTCGGCCTCATAGTCCACTGGAAACACCTGCTTGCCGGAGAAGACCGTCATTTTCCGGCGAACACGTGGAGGAATTTGTGCTTCAGTAGTAGCGGTTTTTTGCTGCAAACTCAGGTGAGAGCTCGCATGCGTTATCTCTCTCTCTCTCTCTCTCTCTTCTCTACTCTGTTGTTCTAAAAGAAGACGCGACGCGAGGCTCGAGAGAAAGAAGAGAAACTTGAAATAAGTGAGCGCTAGAGAGGGAAGGGGAGGCTGCAAATTTATCGGGACCGTTTAACTTTTAAATCGATTTAACTAGGGTTAAAAAAGGATTTGACTGAGGGTTCAGACGCGGGTTAAAAAATTATTTTATCCAACGGGCGTGGGGTCCGCAGTCAATTGCAGTAGTGTCGTCAATCTCTACTATATGAGACTTGAGTTGAGTCACAGGTCATTGCAGTAAAACGTAATGACATGTAAGATAATTTTTTCACAGGTTATTGTGTTATTGATTGATGATAATAAAACAGTGTTATCCCTGTTATATATAAGTTTTTTTGGCTACAAACCCCTGAGTCGGCTTGAATTTTACAGAAAATATATATAATGTAACACTGACAATTGTAGTTAACATTGTAATGTGGTATTAAGAATAAAAAATTAGAATCAAATAAACTACTCTTTTACCTTCCATTTGAATGAGGGAAAATTCGGAATTTAGCTAAAAGTCAGGAATTTAAGATGAGAAATTGACAATTTCTTTGTTTGGCAACTTAACTGTGGAATTTATTAAATGATACGCGGAAAAAATCGTAAAAATTTGGGCATCAAATTTCTGAGTTTAATTTTCACTAAAATACTCGTAATTTCGCAATTTTCATAGTGTCATTTACAAAATTTGACATATATAAATCCAAACATTTAAATTTTCAATTGCCAAAAATTTAAATGATGAAAATTTAAATTTCGTCATTTTAGAATTCTATATAATTTTCAATTCCTTCATCCAAACGGAGGTTTAATAATTTTATTGGTATAAGTAAAAAGCATGAGAATCAGTGAATTATAATCACTCGAATACCGAGAACATTTCACAATGCACTTGGTGAGCCACATACATAGCCTTTGTATACCAATTAATATACATCTTTTGATTAAAGTAATTTAAAGGGCAATACTTAAGATTCCGTCGTGAGTTTCATGGTGTTGATCCTATTATAGTTTGAATGGAACCGGAACAATCTCTGTCTTTCTCCTAGTGATAAGAATCTATACATAAAAAACAAGACCAACATCAGAAGAAGATTGAGATCCAATATATATAGTAATTTGTTTGTCTTACAATTTTGAAACATGAACAATGGGATTTTAAAAATCGCAACTTATTAATCAATAATTAATATTTTTTTAAAAATAGAGGATGCAATATTGGTGGTGTGGTGGAGCATGGTATGAGTAGTATCCAATGCTAATGAGTTGAATTGTAAATATAGATGCCAAAAATGAAATAATTATTAAAAGAAGAATACTAATAATAATATAACAGATAGCTCAAGTTGTGTCGCGGAATACCAGGACACAGCCACACTCCATAAACCTCACCACCACGGCTATACATACATAATACACGGGACGGGACGGGATGGGGAACATACAGAGAGATACACAGCTAGCACAGGGAACCCATGCAATGTCCCAAAGATTTTTAGCAGCGCTAGTAAACAGTCCACAGTCCCAATGACAAGATCCTGTAGCTACGTACCTCTGTGAAACTGAAACTGTATAATATTAATAATTAAAGTGAGTGAAAGCAAAAGGTGGTAGAATAAAGTTACTGCATGTCTGTCTGTCTCTTTCACAGTAGTTCATCCGTAGTCAATACGAGTCCTGGAGAAGCCATCCCTCTGGCTTCTCAGTCTTTGACCAACAATTTTTACTTTATCAGCCAGCTCCACCTTGTTGACCACATCAAAAATTAAATTAATTAACTAATTAATGCACAAAAGCTACATTTATTTTATACTTTTATGCGTGTGATATCGGAATGCAATTATGTGGTATAATTCATTTACGTGTTATAATGTGAATAAACGATATAGTTAAAATATCTACTTTCTATTATAACAAGTATACTACATTATAATTACTCATTAATTATACGTCTACTGACAAGCAAGGCCAAAATGTTAACTACAAAATCGAATCTTTATTTTCGACAACAACAAAAAATGGATTCTTTATTATATAGTAATTGGACATATACAATGGAGGAGGCATATCTAGTTGATCAAGTGGCCATCCACTCTCATCATCAGTCTCTGCAGTGTAAGCTCGCGTTACGTGTATATTATTCGCATCGCTGCCTCGTCAGCTAGCTCCACCCCACCTCCACCTGACAAGTTCTGAGATGTGTAATTTCTTTTGCAGCAGTTTCTACCCATTGCAATGAAATGAATATCCATGGTTGGTTGGTTCACTGCCTTCTTCTTATTGCCTTCAATGAAATGAGATCAGAGTCAGAGATATTCATAACAGTAATATCTTATGGCCAGCTTTGAGAGATTCAATTCGAAGCAGACACGTGTACTTTAAAATTGGAGAATTAGAACCCCAGACATACGTGGCTGTCGACATATCCTCCACGTATTTGCTTGGTTGGATCTTCAAGCTTGCTCTCTCTCTCGCTTTCTGATCTTTATTTATTGAGATCATTATAATTTGTTAATTAATTTAGGGTTTCGAGTCTGTGACAAATAGATGCTTCCACGAATGAATCCAAATATCAACCCATATTGGGTAAGCTCCTTCCTCCCCTCCTTCTTGGTATTGATGTCAATTACAAAACGGTTTAAGGTACGTAGAAGAAGTTGATCATGGAGGAGTCCTACTATATATTAAATCAAGGCTTTGCTTTCATATCTTCTTTATTAAAAAATTAAAGAAAGATAATGGGTGGCGCATGGAAGGGTGCAACTCACGCTGAGCGTGCAGCAAAAACCAAGTCATTTCACGTGTAAATAACCCATGTAACACCTTCCCTTGATTAATTACCTTAATTTAAAGTAAAATAACCCGGACAAAAAATATTAAAGCTGCGTTATGGGTTTTGGAACAGAATATAGTGTTTTTTCGCTCGTTTAAATAAAAGCTTATTCAACGACCTAATAAAAATAAAAAGGAAAAAGCTTAGTCAATTAATACAAGGAATGGGTTAACATGCACAGTGAACCGACCCATGCTGAAACAGTAAAATTCCAATGTGAGTCAGTACTCAGTAGGGTAGAGTGCTACGTACTGAGAGTTAATGGAGATGTAAATAATTATAAAATCTCAATTTTTGGGTCTCCGAATATGCAACAATTCAGCCGCACGATTCGATCCAGAATCCAGATTGAATTTAAATCCTTGATGAGAGTAAATTAGTCTCTTATTAAATTACGACGAGTACTTGTTATAAAAAATTATATATCAAAGCATGAAAAATGTGAAGCACTAATTCTCTTAATTGCATAGATAGTTGACATGACATATAATGTGACCATACACGTGTTTAGGAATTAATATATCAAATCAAGGTTTCAGACCCGAAAAAAAAAAATCAAATAATCAAATCAAGGTGTATGTATATAGAGAATTTCCTAGATTTTCATGTGATCCTCTTTAATGACCCTCAGAAGAAGTTGGCGACTGTATCGAGCGAGTAAAGCAATATACTGTTATGTTACTGTTCCTTCTCCCCTCTGAATTTCCTAGAAGGTACGTACGGATGCGTACAAGACTTAACTTGTTGCATGGGATGGGTGTTTTAGGGTGTCAGCATACAACAACAACCGTTCATTTTGCTGTCCACCTTATAAATGCATATTTATTATGAATGAGAAATAACTCAGTTGTTGAATTCTTCCACCTGCAGTTGTTGAGTTCTTCCACCTGCATTTACGTGGGTAGAGGTTTGAAACTCTCATACACTTAGTTAATATTGGTGTAAACTCCCCTCCCCCTATCGCTTATACTATAAAAAAAGATTTGTATATTTATTTGAATGACCACTTGCATCTGGTATTCTTTCAAAGAAAATTACTATAATATGATATTAATTATCTATTTGGTTCAAGATTTAAACGCTTGGAAATGAAAATGAAATTACATTACCATATTCGGTAATGTACTAATGAGAATGCAACACATAACTAATGAGTATGAACATCTTCAATTCTCATATCCTAACATTAGATATGGGAGTTTCATTTGCACAAACCAAACAAATCTACTTTAAAAATTTGTTTTATTATCGTTACTTCGGGTGTAAACTTCTGCTGCTTTTAGTTAGTGGATATTAGTATTGGCGTATTTGGTTTGTGCAGGAATGACTGTAACTCCACTTTTGTGTTCATTTAGGATCAAAGCTGGTTTGTTTCAAAGTCGAGTCTGGCGTGAGCATGGCATCATATTACCTCTCTTTCATTTGGGACCGTGGCCACCAAAATGTCGTACTGGTCGTTCGGAATTCCAATCGGCTTGTTGAAGTAACTGGGCCCTCAAGATCTTGGTGGTGGAGACTGGAAGAGATCACTCAAGTTGTCTTCCACAATTGGGGACAATATGAAATATAAGCCACCACCTACCTTTGCTTCTTTACCAATTCAGATTCAGAATCCTTTTGATCCTTTCTAATTCTTTTGGGTTATTAATTAATTAATCATAATTCAGAATCTTCTTTTTGTCTAATTAATCCTAACCACTGGCCCCTGGACAAATCAGGCTCAAGCTAAGTGCCCAGAAACATTTTTCGCATTGCAGATTTCTGCCCCACATAACTGAAATAAAATCATTAGGTTTCAAACAAATTATCGGCGCCAAAGCTTTTGCAATTAAATATTTATTTTATGTGGACCAATTCGTAAATATATATATCTCAGTTGCCAAAAAAAAATTACAAAAAAATGTTACTGTGAAGACTTTCGTGGACCTCAAATTTCAAATTCTTGTTGCTTTTCCTTTAATGAATTAATCTAACATTTTGAGCAAGTAAAAGAATGGTAACAGCGCGATGCAATTTAAATGTTCTCCATACATAAAGTAAGATCTTGAATTGAAGCTATATGTTTGCTTCAAGACTCTAACTGCTCCTCCAATTATTTACAAGTTGCTTTGCTTGTGGTTCAAAGTTCACTAACTCTAGCAAATTTAATTACCAAATCGTCCACAGCTAAACATGTTTTTAACAAAAGGAGGGATGCTTGAAGGAGTGGAAATCCTTGATTAATTAATCGTTCAAAACACGGGGAAATGATGGAATAAAGATTGGTGGGAAACCTATGTCTGATAAAGGCACGCCATATTGTGATCTTTGTATAATTTTCTAGTGGGGTTTCACTGTTACATATGAAAATGGATGACTTTTTGTTGTTATAAATTAATGATCACTCAAGGAAACCTTAAGGAATGTGTTGTTCCAAAGTATGCAATTATCTAAAGCAAGCAAATAACTCGGGTGCACAGTCGGATTCCTTTCTAGGGGCAGGAATTTGTAAAGTCTGGCCTAACTTACATTGGCTAATGAGGCCTATCAACAATCTGTAAAGTCTTGCCTAATGCATAGCCATTCCTTTGCCCCCTTGTCCTACCTTAACCTTATTTGAGGCATTTTATCAAACAATTTGCCCCATTCAACATAAGATATCATGAAAATTTGGCACCCTTATAGATGTAGAACAAGACTCAGTGGGGGCTAGTGCCTTCATTGGCTTCTTACTAGTTGGATGCAAGGAATTCATTGCCTTTGTCAACTGGCCTAAACTAATTTTATTATTATTAAATTCTCATATCAATGACGTTTTCCCAAATCCTAATTATTATTAAGGAATAACCACTTAGGCTTTCTATAATAAGCTAAGGCAAGTTTATGACAGATGCTATAGCTTATTGGGGACATGGATAACATAAATTCAAGTTTGGATTCATCCCCTTCCTTCAGTTGCTGCTCGAGCTTGTAATTCTGACTTGCTCTCTTTGGGGTGCCCTACTACGGAAGAAACACTTGTGTGAAATGGGGATAACAATATGTTGTTATTTTCGGCTAATCACGACATATCACGCGTCATAACTTTTTCATGTGTCAATCTATAATTAATTGGGAATATGAAAACAATACTATCTCTGTTTTCTACAAATTTTTCTGCTACTATGGGCTTCTCTTTTTGTAATTGTTTCTTTAAAAAAAAAAAACTTAAAAAGATTCTCTTGGGTTAGGTTGCTTAGTTGAACTTGCGACGTCCATTATAGTTTGTCTCATCTTAGTCCATTAAGCTTTAAGCCCTTAGAAAGCCCAATTAAAAAGCATTGGGCGAAATAGCCAGACCCACTTGTAATTGCCCTTAGTTACAAGACTATCAACTGGCCCACTCCAGTTACATTATATCGTCTCTACCATAAACGGCTTAACGAGCCGACCATGTCATTTGTGAAGGTTTCGAGTCGCAGAGAGAGAGAGGAGCAGCAGTGCAAATGACCTCATTAACTACCAAGGAAGGTGAACAGAGTAATCTCTCGCTGTCTGTCTGGAACACTATGTGGAAAAATCCATATGCAAAATTACAATGAATTTATATGCATTTGTTATCAGCCTTGTAATGAGAATGACAATTTTCTGTGGGGTTTTCAGGCTCTGTTAAAAGAGTAGCTGTTGTTGGTGCTGGTGTAAGGTATGCTGCTTAATATTTTCTTTACAGCTTTTACTAAGTAGGCGTGTCAGGTATAATATGTTTTGTCATTCTCCATTTTCCTCCAAATTTTGACTTTTGAATTTATGTTACAATTCCTCAAGCGGGCTTGCTGCAGCCTACAAACTGAAATCACACGGTTTCGACGTCACGGTATTTGAAGCTGAGGGAAGAGCTGGAGGGAAGTTGAGAAGTGTTTCACATGATGGTCTGATTTGGGATGAAGGAGCAAATACAATGGTGAATTTTGTTACTTGTAATTTACTGAAGGGTTAATTTATGCTCGGGTTAATTTATGCTCTGTAGCTCAATCAATGCTGGGCAACCATGAATGCTTATTATGATTGCCAGGGGTGGTCCTACGCCCAGGGCAAGGTAGGCGGCTGCCTACTCCAAATTTTTCAAAAAGAAAAAAAATACCCATATGTAATAGGCCAACCCTTGTGAAACATACAAACCTATGCCCACCCAAAAAGCAACCCACATGCATGAATAACCTAAAATTTCTCTCCTCTTTAATTATCTCCTCTTTAATTATCTTCTCTTTAATTACCTACCTCCAAATTTTAAGATGTTGTATATGACAACATTGAATCTAATATATTTTAAATAGGTTAGAAGTTATGTGTTCTAATCTATTCTAAGGTTTACTTAAGAATGAATTATAATTTGCTGACTTTGTTGAAATTAATTAGGTCTTTGATTTTTGGAATTTTGTTGAGATGTTTGATTTGTTGTTGGTATGTTACTGTTTGATTAAAGGCATTGATGCTATTATGAGAATTTATTTGATTTTTTGTTGGAATGTTGGATTAAATAGACTATCTTTTGTTATGTCCGATCACAATTTGAACCCTAAGAAAACAAAGAATTTGTTGGGATTTTTTTTTTTTAAAAAAAAAAAAAAAGTTGTTTTTTTTTTTTTTCTTGGGGCTAAACTTTTATTTATGTATGGAGATGCATTTGAGGGTAAGACTCATTATGTCCCCCCCACTAGGTGTATATTTTTATGTTTATTAATGAGATTCACTCATTACGTTGAGCTTTTAATGTAAGTTTCGCCCAGCCGGATATCGAATCCTGAATCAGCCACTGATGACTGCATACTGACGTTGAGGTTTTATTGCCCTGTTGCAGACTGAGAGTGAAAAGGAGGTCCAGACTTTGCTTGATGATCTTGGAATTCGAGAAAAGCAACAATTTGTAAGGATTTGATTTCATTTGTAGTTTCACATATAGTGTAGTTTGTGTGGTAATAGTGTCGCGTCCTGTAACATTAGTTTCAGCTACCTAGAATACTCTTGACTGCTAGAGCTTTGAATTATAAAGAAATGTGCTGTAGCTTCAAACTTAGTTTGAAAGATGGCAGTGACTGATCTTTCTATTGCTATATTGATTAAATTGGTCGTTGTCCAATGGTACAGCCAATTTCACAAAACAAGCGTTATATTGTGAGGAATGGATCACCTGTGCTGGTATGTATGTATTGCTTGTTTCATCTATATTGCTACATGAGTTTGCATCTTGTAATGGTTATTTAGTAAGGCATATGAATACTTTTTCTTTTATTTTTTGCTTTTATACTTCCTTACATAGTTGGCTGTTTCTGACTGTGACCATCACTTTTGCTCCATTTTTCACATCAGATACCTACCAATCCAATCGCTCTGATCAAGAGCAATTTTCTTTCAGCGCAATCAAAGGTTAGTTTTCTACAATGTACGGCATGCCCAACAAGTTAGTTTCCTTGTTATTTAATCATGTTGCAATGCTATTTGGCACTTAACAGATTTTATGCAAAATATCTTGTTTGTGCATATGCATCAAATTCAATCTGCATTTCTGTATTGCAGCTGCAAATTATTCTAGAGCCATATTTGTGGAAGGACAAAAGAGTTTCTAATGATCACACCGAAGAAAGGTAGTAGTCTTCTCTATCTCATTAAAATTCTTTGCATTTCCACCTTCTCTATTATTTCTTTGTTAATTTGTAATATTCTTCTTGTGTTTTGCTTATCGTCTGCAGTGTGGGTGGGTTTTTTCAGCGTCATTTTGGGGAAGAGGTACATGTTGCATTGCAATATTTTACTAAACATCAAGTCTTTTGAATGTAAAAATCCTTGTAATTGTTCTTGAAATTATTATTGCGTTTTTTAATACTATTTTGTCACTTTTGCTTGTAAGGTTGTTGATTATCTCATTGACCCCTTTGTTGCTGGAACAAGTGCTGGAGATCCCGAATCTCTTTCTGTGAGTAATATCTCAGTCTTTGGTGACTTGTGCATATTTCACATGGAGTAGCTAATATGATTGTTTTTAACTAATCAGTTGTTACCTGAAAATCTGTATTTCTGCTCTTTCCATGTATCTATCTCACAAGTCTGGTCAAGGTTGAAACCTAGAAACTGAACTTTGCTTTCACAATACCAGAAATTATGGGCTTTTGTGCTTTTTCATGTGTCATTTCGTGGGTTACAACATGGAGCTGTTGGTCCTAATCATTTTTTTATGTCTTCAATAATACTTTTGTGTTGCCTTCTGATCTTTCAAACAGATGCGCCATTCTTTTCCAGATATATGGAATATAGAGAAAAGGTATGTTCTATACACATATTTCCGTTTTTTTTTAAGCAAAGAAGAATCATTGCTTATGTTAATATTTATAGTGAACTAGGTGTGATTAGTACAATTAAAATTTTCTAAAAATATTCAGTAGTTGATGCTTGTCTGTTGATCTATGTTCATAACCAACAAGTTCACTATTTTATCAGGTTTGGTTCTGTTATATCTGGGGCAATTAAATCAAAATTATCTGCCAGCAAGGGAAAAAGTGGAGAAACAAAGGGTTCCGTAGAAAAAGGGAAGCGTCAGCGTGGTTCATTTTCATTTCATGGTGGAATGCAGGTGCCATTTTATTGGGCTACTTTCCTTCCTCATGGTTCATAACAATTTTTTGTAATTTTCCTGTTTTTCCTGACGGTACCTTATGTAGAATGTTCCTCTTATCCTGTTATGTTTTTCCTATTAAAGTTAGAACTTTAATTGTAAAAACATTTGGTTTAGATCTGTGTGGCATATTGTTTATTTCCAAAACTAAATGCTTTACCCTTGTTTCCTTTTTCTGTTTAGTGCAGACACTCACTGATATCTTGTGCAACCAGCTTGAAAAAGATGAGCTTAAACTGAACTCAAAGGTTTTGTCACTATCTTACCGTCAGGGTGGGAACTCTGCATTAGAAAATTGGTCAGTTTCCCGTGTTGCTGACGATGACAAGCATTCACAACGTTTATCTGTAGATGCTGTAATCATGACGGTTAGTCTATTTATTATTTTAAGAACATGAATTTGGTGGTTTGTTTACTTTCTCATTGGGACAGATGTTGGTTGTCATCATGCTTAACAAGGCATGCCTTGTGCATCTGGCATGGTTACTATCCGAAAACATTTATGTTTTGGAACAAATCAAGGCAGAGCTAGAAGAGTAAACAGCAGATGTGTTTCAACTGCTCCATTGAATTTACTAGATGCATCATGCTTGCATGGGTGCATGACCAAGTTCTGCCAATAGAAGAAAATATTTCACAAGGGATTCAATTTCACTGTGTCCTATGATTTAATATACAAGTGAACTTTAAAATTTTCATTTATAGATGCTGGACTGTAATTGCTCTTTCTGGCTTGTCTATGCAAGCACATGCCTTCCCTTCCATTCTTCATGTAACAATTACTTTATGGAAGGAATATAATATTAATTGTCCAGGTTTCTTCTCTGTCATAGGCTCCGCTATGCAATGTCAAAGAAATGAAGATCACGAAAAGAGGAACCCGCTTCCCTCTTGATTTTATTCCTGAGGTATTTATGACATTTAATTTCAACATGTATGCATGGCTGGTTATATCCGTTTTCCTTTCCATTTATGATTGGAAGTTTGGAACAACACTAAGCCTGGCAAAGAAGTTGCGGAACAAGCACTTGTCATAGCATATCTTATTTTTAGCTGTCGATATTCCAGGTGGTTTATATGCCATTATCAGTGATCATAACCACCTTCAAGAAGGAAAATGTTAAGAGACCCCTTGAGGGGTTTGGAGTTCTTGTTCCCTCTAAAGAGCAGAAAAACGGCTTAAAAACTCTTGGTAATGCTTGGCTATGGCTCAGTGACACGGAATAACTGATACATTATCCTAATATGGTTAGTATGTCTGCTGTACAGGTACTCTCTTTTCCTCCATGATGTTTCCTGATCGTGCACCCAGTGACCTATATCTTTATACTACCTTTGTTGGGGGAAGTCGAAACAAGGAACTAGCAAAAGCTTCAACGTATGGGAAGCTTCAGTACTTTTAATTTTGTACCACAGCCATGTTCTTTGTCCTTCATATTTGTGTGATTAATACTAAATTATTCACTTACACATACGCACACACACACACACACACACACACACAGAGAGACAGATGCGCACATTATGATGTTATGTGGCTAATACTTTTCTTCTTTTGACTTTTGATCTAGGGATGAATTGAAGCAAATTGTTACCTCTGACATTAGGCACTTGTTAGGAGCAGAAGGCGAGCCGACATTTGTGAAGTATATAATCATTTCTGTTATATATTCTATTTTAAGAGCCCGTGTTTACCAATAAATTGGATAGTTATCTTATAGCTTGAAGTACACTCAATGGCAGCCATTTCTACTGGAGCAAAGCATTTCCATTGTATGGGCGTGACTATGATTCAGTTATAGAAGCAATTGAGAATATGGAGAAAAATCTTCCTGGGTTCTTCTATGCAGGTAAATAACTCACCCAAAATTAGAGATCTGAATGAGTGATGATTTTCACTCTTCGGCTGGCTGAAAAGGCTGGCTGAGTGGTGCCCCTTATGATTTGGTATATGTGGTGTACAAATTCTGAATATTGCAGGTAACCATAGGGGTGGACTGTCGGTTGGTAAATCAATAGCTTCTGGATGCAAAGCAGCTGAGCTTGTAATCTCCTATCTGGAATCTCCTTCAGATGAGAAGACACGTCACGAAGGATGATCGTTTTGGAAATGAGAAGTATATCCTTGTACGGAGACGTCTTAGATTTTGTGTGTTTGATGTTTTCTCAGTAGATATCCATTGCACGCTGATTTCTGGAGGGCCTATATGTGGTCCTTGTGCAGTGACAGTGGCTTACAATTGTGGTCCAACGTGAGGGGCAATTTGTTTTAGAAGTTAGAAGAGAGAGCTTGAACATCCAGTTGATTTTTGCTCTTAATAAGGCCAATGTGGTTAAGCTTGAACATCCAGTTGATTATTGCTCTTAATAAGGCCAATGTGGTTCCCTTCCCACAAATTTGAAGGAGCTAGTCTTTGAATTGCGAAGTTGACGCATGATCCCTAGTTTGATCGTTGCCTCTTATGACCTATTTTGGGTATGTTTTCTTTCTTTTAATTTCTGGAGAAAAATATGGGCGCCTAATGCTCCTTGAAAGTGCCAAGTCATGGTTGGTACTTGGTAGGGTTGCAGTTGATGCATGGGTTAATGATTGTCACGAAAGAGAAGGCGGTGGGGATGGGAAAGATGGGCCTATAAATTGTTGCAAGAAATTTGGCTTAGTCAGTAGTGGTATGGGGGTATCCTCCTGGCCCCTTTTCGTATGTTCATCAACGTCAATGGCCTTCCATTCTGGTCTCCCAGAGTGCCTTGTCCTTTTGGTTTCAATAGACAATTTTTACGGGAATTTGTTGCTATGTCGTAATTTTAACTCGAGAATTAATATTAAGTTTGACCCAGTTTACACAATAAACGACATAAAATGTCACACACAGTTGCATTTCTCTTCCTCTTTTTCATATTAATTATACAAAATTATAGAATGGTTGCTTCAGTTCCTCACTCTGACTCACATGGAAGTGGACTGGAGTGGGGCTGAAACTTGCAATGGAGTTGCCTGAAAAGAAGAGCTTACTTACTCCTTTTTATGCTTGTTTGTTTCTGTCTGACTTGTGCTCATAATGGAACCCAATCTGTCTTTACTTTTACTTTGACTAATATAATATGCATATGATGAAACTTGTCTAGATATAGAGGTAGTGGCAAAGGCAAATTGAATGTTTGGAAAAGTCATATTAATATGCTAATGATGCCAAATGTTGATAAATCCTAGATTCATTTTCTAGAAGAAAAGCACTCACTGAAGCGAAAGCACGCAGCTGTCCTGTCTCTCACGGGCACGGCTTTTTCATTCCCAGCCAGCCCCTGATATTTTCCTTTTATAGGCATTCATTCATCCTCTGCTTTAGTAGAAAAATTGGAATAACATTGTTGGTGGATAAATTATCATGACATAATTGGCATGTGGATAAATTATTATACGTTGCATAACATAATTGGTCGGGAATATCAAAATGTAAGTGTTTATCTTCCTTTAGATTATTGCCGGGCGCAAACCAGAAAAAGAAAAAACTAGTCAAAAGTTAAAAAGTTGGTCTTATTCCAAAATGTAAAGATACAATGGCTTGCTTTTCCATGGAACTGCTTTAAGAGAATCATCAGACTTTAATTAAACGACCATACATACAGAGTACAGACAGAGACTGAGACTGTTTGTTGTGGAAACTCCAAGGTGCTTTAATGGGCATGGCTAACCAAAGAGGATGAGCAGTGCAGAAACGCATAGAATTGCCTTCTTATTGGCAGGTGTTAAGTTTATTGTTTACCCACTGCACCAACTGCTGATATCGAATATGTAATGCAAGTTTCAAATTAAAATTTATAATTTAATACCCAAAAAGAAAAAGAAAAACTAGATTATTGATTGTTGTACATAGTACACCCTTATTTTTTATTCTAGATTTTTCCGATTTATGATTTTCTCATTTGAAGTAAGTAAGCAAGCAAGTAATGTACATGGGTGATGGGTGGGTGTGAGTGATTCGTCTTCCTCTTCTTTCTTGCGCTAATAATAAAGTAATGTTATTATAATCATTATTGTAATCAGAGTTTCATGGGATTCTAAAGTGTACAGCTTTGCAGCAACGTGGTTTTGCATTCAAAATAGCCTGTGGATTTGAAAACGGGCCCAGAAAACCAGCCATTTCCCAACAACCCCCCTCTTTTACATCCATTGTTTATTTTACTTTACAGTCATTAGAACTAAAAAGCTGTGTGACTGTTACCGGTGATAATTCTTAAACGGAAATACGGT
Organism: Prunus mume; assembly: GCF_029339155.1. Taxonomy (NCBI): domain Eukaryota; kingdom Viridiplantae; phylum Streptophyta; class Magnoliopsida; order Rosales; family Rosaceae; genus Prunus; species Prunus mume. The sequence continues at coordinate 17,190,587 of NC_142701.1, read as the reverse complement.
AAACCAGAAAGAACATAGAAGCAGGGTCAGTTTGGTCATATGAAACCTATATCAAATGCCATGCCAAGCCACCAAGAGAGGGAAAAACCATGTGTCATGTGATGCCGCCGATATACCGTAATTACCAGCGGAGTGTTAGAAAATCCACGAGCATCAACAACAAAAACCAAAACCCATAAATCTCTATTTATTTTTATTTTTAAATATTTTTTTTATAAAGTTTACAGCTCCAGTGGCCACCGCAGCGCCTCCCCATTGCCACTGTTTCCACTTTCAACCTTCACACACACACACACACACACACAGAGAGAAAGATACAGCCTTTGCCCCACTTGGATTTGTCTCTCTCAGAGAATCGGCCCCATTAATTGTCATTTGTCAGTCTCTCCCCTCCCACAGAAAAACCACAATTAAATGCCCTGACACTGTCTTGTACGGCCTTTTCCATCCAACCAACCACCTCCTCCTTCCTTCCATAATAGCCGCGCCGCTTGTCATAATTTGCCACACACATTCACTGACCAAGAACAATAGTTTGGCTCTTAATGGTTTTTACTTCCACCTTTCAAGGTTTGTCTCTTACCTCACTCATCTGCATTTATCTCCCACTTTTTTTCTATTTGTGAAAATCCTTTGGATGATTAATACTTAGAGTTGTTGTTTCTCCATGTCATGGGCTTTTAACCAACTTGTTCAAGCATTCTACATTATCCAGGAAACGTACCCAGTTCAATTTGCAAGGAGGAATTGGGACACTAAGGAAAAATTCATAAAACACTTTGATGAGGACTTGGGAGTTCAGAGCTAGGATGCATCCCTTGGTTTCATGAGATTTCTTCTTGGTCCTTGTCCAAATTCACCGCAAAATACTGTTTTTTTCTAGGTGAACTTTTTTATGGAGCTCTCTTTTGCACAGACTCCGTAAAAATTTATGGGCCTGTTATTGTTAACGCTACCCTGAAGTTCATAGTCCAGCTTTAGTTCAGCTGTTTATGTCCAGGCTCCAGCTTTATGGAAAAAGAGAGAGAGTAGAGGTTAGAGCTTGAAACTTGTACGATGAGACTTTTTTACTTGTTAATTTCAGTAATTCTGTCATGGGTTTTGTGTCTTCCAAGTACCCATGAATTACAAACCTCTCAGAGCCAAGTCTTATTGCAACTAAGGAAACATTTAGAGTACCCTTCCTCATTAGAAATTTGGGAAAATTACTATGGAGACTTCTGTAACCTGTCTTCCTCTGCGCATATGAGCATCTCATGCCAGGACGACTCAGTCACTGAGCTGAAAATTATGGGAGATAAGCTTTTTAATGTCAATGATTTCAATGGTTTTGCAATTCCCAATCATACTCTGTCTGAGAGTTTCTCAATTGATTCTTTTGTTACCACATTGTCAAGGCTACCTAGCTTGAGGGTTCTTAGCTTAGTGTCTTTGGGGATTTGGGGACCACTTTCTGATAAGATTCACCGGTTATCTTCACTTGAATTCTTAGACTTGAGCTCAAATTTCATATTTGGTTCTGTTCCGACCAAAAATATCTACAATGGTCAAACTTCACACTCTAACACTGGAGGACAATTATTTCAATGATACTGTCCCTGATTGGTTGGACTCGTTATCAAATCTCACTATTTTGAGCTTGAAGAACAATCGATTGAAGGGTCGGTTTCCTTCTTCAATATGCAGAATCAAGACACTCACTGTCATTGCCTTGTCTAACAATGAGCTTTCTGGAAATTTACCCGATATGGATACTTTAATCAGCCTGCGTGTATTGGATTTGAGAGAAAATCATATAGATTCTGAACTACCAATGATGCCCCAAGGATTGGTTACAGCCCTTCTTAGCAAGAACTCATTCTCAGGAGAGATTCCTGCACAATTTGGTCATTTGGGTCAGCTTCAGCACCTTGATCTATCATTCAATTATCTCAGCGGAACACCACCCTCTGCTTTGTTCTCTTTGCCGAACATCAGTTATCTGAATTTAGCATCTAATATGCTGAGTGGAGCATTCCCTGACCAACTAAATTGTGGTGGTAAACTTGGGTTTGTTGATATCTCTAATAACAAGTTAACAGGTGATCTTCCTTCTTGCCTGAGTAGTACTTCAAATGAGAGAGTTGTTGAGTTCAATGGAAATTGTTTTTCAATTGATTCTCAACACCAGCATCAGGCTTCATATTGTAAAGAGGCTCTTGCAAGCAGCAAACAATCTGGAGGAAGAGAAACTGTTATGGTAGTTGGTGTTATCAGCGGAGCTGTTCTTGTTTTAGTACTTTTGGCATTTGCGGTTCTTTCCTTTCGTAGAAGATACCGTTCAAGGACATTTGAGCACAACATATTTGCAAAGGCTGTGCCAGATAATTCACCAAATGGTTTTTGCTCTGAGCTCATTGCAAATGCCAGTAAGTTGTAAATCAATCAAATTATATTGTTATTATTCCTCGTGCCCCAAACCTAAGGCATGATTTTTCATAAAAGTATAATGTCAACTTTATGCTCTGAAATCTATTAGTACCTTTGAAAGCTTAAGATGGTAACATATGTGCTCTACCCTTTGTAGGATTCATATCTGAAGCAGCGAAATTAGAGACACACGGTGCCTCAGTAAGTCGTATATTTTCACTTGAACAGTTGAAGGAAGCAACAAACAACTTTGATTTGTCTATGTTTTTGGGTGAAGGCTCTATGGGAAAGGTATCCTTCAGACCTAAAAATATACTTTTTTGGGTGAAGTATCCAATTTTTTATTATCAAGCACGAAAGTTATGAGTAATTTGTACAGGGCAGGAGTTTAATGTGTTATGACTTCTTTCATGATCACTTAAGCTCTCCTGATTCTAGATTTTTGACCTGTTATTTTCATTTCCCTTTCATTATAATCTCTTTGAAGTGTTGCAAAGGTAGAATGCCGAGAGTTACAATTGATATGAACAAGTTCATGTCTGAAGTTTGCTTTTTCTTTGTCTTTATTTATTTATTTTTGGTTTTTTGCACATTAAAGACGATGTCCATTCTTTTGATTTCAGCTTTACAAAGGCAAGTTGGAAAACGGGACCCATGTTGCAATCCGATTTCTCACTATATTGAAGAAATATTCAATTCAAAACCTTAAAGTTCGGCTGGATTTTCTCTCAAAGCTTCATCATCCTCACTTGGTTGGCCTCTTGGGTTATTGCATTGACAGTGGTGGACAAGATGATTCCAGTGGCAACAGAATCTTCCTTATAAATGAATATGTGTCCAGTGGGAATTATCGTACCTATCTGTCAGGTCAGTATTTACATTATAAGAAGCTTAAAAGTTACATTATACCTGGAAAGTGTATGTTCAAGGCTATTTGTGCATGTATTCTACCACTAGGAAGTGTATACTACCATGTGTGCGTGTGTGTTATGTCAAACTCTAACCCATCTATGAACATATTTGCAGAAAACTGTCCAGAGAAGGTTCTCAAGTGGTCTGATAGATTGGCAATTCTAATAGGAGTTGCGAAGGCCGTGCATTTTCTACATACTGGGGTTATTCCAGGTTGTTTCAACAACCGATTGAAAACAAACAATATATTGCTTGATGAGCATCGGATTGCAAAGCTGAGTGACTATGGGATGTCCATCATCACAGAAGAAAGTGAAAAACTTGAGGCATGCTTCTTGACTTACATTAAATTTTGACTTTGCGACATATAGTATGGTTCCAAGTGGTTATTCTGATGCGTTCTACTTGTTCTGCAGGCAAAGGGAGAAGGCACGAAATCATGGTATGGATGTAAACTATATTTTTTAAATAGCTTTCTACTAGATGCATTATTACCATGGAATATGGATGGACCATTATTTTTGTCAATGTCGATAGATACCCATCCCCTCTGCCAGTATGTTAAAATATTATATAGTAGTTATGAATTCTTTGTTTATACAACTGTAGATGCCATTAGCATGTTTATACAGTCTAAGTTATCTTCCATACTTAGTCTAGTGGAAGTGTTTGAAATTTTTTTTGTCTGTTCAGAATAAGATTGCTGCTGTTTTACATGTCAAAAGTTAAATATGAATAGTTAATTCTGTTATGTACAAATTTTTTTTTTGCAGGAACAGTACAAATATGGAGGGTGATGTTTACAACTTTGGATTTATACTACTTGAGTCACTTGTTGGACCTATAGTAAGTGGAAAAGGGGAAACATTTCTGCTAAATGAAATGGTATGCAAAAATTTTGTTGCAATGAATTTTGATTTTGTAGAATAATATATCAAAATACTTTGAACATAAAATCCTTGTCTCCATATGTCTTGCATTACATCTGGCACTGAATTTTTGATGTGTGGTGTAATGTAAATGAACCGCAAGCAGGCATCGTTTGGCAGCCAAGATGGTCGAAGAAAAATTGTAGATCCAATCGTATTGACGACTTGCTCACAAGAGTCGTTATCAATTGTGGTATCTATCACCAAAAAATGTACATGTCCAGAAGTGTCAGCTCGTCCGTCGTTTGAGGATGTGCTTTGGAACTTACAGTATGCAGCTCAAGTCCAGGCCACTGCTGATGCTGATCAGAGATCAGATTCTACGTCCTAACTTGTAAATTTGACTGCAAGTGCAATGGGACAACTGATATTCTCTCTGAAGCCTCCTCCTCCTGCTTGTATAGAAAAAAAGAGAAAAAAAGAAGGCCTGTAAAATGAATGATACTTGAGGTGGGCTTGTAAAGACAACTAGGTTGAAATATTTTCTTGTTTTTGGTTGCCAAAAACTAGGTTGAAATCTTGTTCAAGTTTGTTATACTTTTTCTATATAGTTTTTTCATGAAGTAATATGCAGACTCATGTGTGACGAGGCAAAACCAGTCAAGTCAGATTGAAATCTTTAAAAATAAGGGAAGGGTTTCATTTCATATCTTACATAGCTCACTAACAGAACACTATACTATAGAAAATTAACAAAATAAAAATCAATTCCGCATTTACACTAATACAAAATGAAAGCGGTCAGCTCCGATCAGAGAACTAGGACATTCCGAGCTCACATTAACTACTTCAGCCAAAAAAAGAACTCAAAATTCAAAACAATCTAATCAAAGCCCGATCAACCACTACAATTATAAATATACAATCACAACAACACTATGATATAGATATATCATATATACATATATAAAGAAGAGCGAGAGTACCTGCGCAAGGACCGGTTCGGGGAGACCGGATGCCTGGAAGAGAACGACCTCTTCGTTGCCACTAATCCGGCCATCGCGGTCCAAATCGGCTCGTCGGAAATACCCATCGAAGAGATCCACATTCGCCCATTGGTTTTGCTCCATGATCAGACTTTTTAAATATTCGAATATATTTAAAGAGTCTGGCCGTGCGGCTATACATTTTAAATATTCTAATATAATTTAAATATTATAGCCGCTCGGCCGTATACTATTAAATAAACATTCGTATATTATTTAAACTGTACAGGATATTATATTTAAATTGTATAGCCGCACGGCTATACTGCTAAATTAAATATTCGTATATATTTAAACAGTTTGAAAGAGTATAGCCGTGCGGCGATACTATTTATATGAACATTATATTTAAAGGGTATAGCCCAGCGGCTATACTATATTTAAAATCTGTAGCGGTTAAACATGCACGAATATTATACTTAACAAGTACAGCCGGTCGGCTATACTCTTTAAATATATATATATATATATATATATATATATATATATATATATACACACTGGTTGGTTAGATAGTGGTGGGGTACTATACTGGGTTGGTTTCGTCCAAAAATAAGAAATTACTGGGTTGTTAGACAGAGTAAAGTCAGATTGAAATCTTAAAAAACAAGGGAAGGGTTTCATTTCATCTCTTACTCCTCCCAAGTCCTCCTAAACCTACCCCAAAATATTAAATAAGAGCAAGAGTTTTGTTTGATAATGTTGATTTCTGCGCTCAAGTCGACATTTTGTGTTCGTTTCCCTATTCTCTCGTTACCTTTTGCATACAAATTAGGTTAAATAAATAGGAGAATCTAACCAAAGTTTGGTCGTGTTCCCCAACCTGAATTATAATATTCTTTCTTATCACCAAACACCAACACACCACTCTCCAATATCATAACCTTAACCCTCCGTTGTTTGCGTTGATAGAAGGGACAGCTCAACCTACCTCCTCTTTCACAAATATACATATGCTTAGAGTTTAAGCTCGTATACCAGCAAGTACGCAGTTTGGTGACAGACAGACGGGTGAAGGGTCCAAGTCTAGCTCCACTTCTATGATCCTCAACCCTCACTTCTTGTTAGATTCTTAAATTATTGTGCCAAAATTGAGATCAATGTTTTCCTTTGACAAAACGATATCTTAAACTACTCTAATATATGAGTAGATAAATCAAACTATGAAGTAAATGAGCGAGCACACTGTCTTGACTAAAGACCTGGTCCACATAAACATTCACTAATTTGAGTTCATTACTAAATTTTAGTGTGTGTTATATAATTAATGGGCCTTTTCTTTTTATTAAAAATAAAGTAGATAAAATATGGGCTTTTACAAGAATTCTATAATGATGTCTTATATATGGTCTTTAAGTGAGGTTCTATTTTTTGATCGTTGGATCAAATTAGGTTAATCATTGGATTAAATTGGTTAGTCTGATCTAACGGTTAAGAGATATCACCTCACCTAAGGCCATATATAACATCCTCACTATAAAATGACTCGGGCTTTCTAATTCCAATTTCTAGAAGGTTGGTGGTGGGCTGTGGGCTGTGGCCCAAACTCAAAATGTAACGGCTATGTTGATGATGGTGGCGTGGGCTCCACTATCTCCGGGAGGTGGTGTTTGACAGTTTGACTCACACAAGTGCCTGAAAACAACAGCGATGTGTCGGTGAGCACAGCCAACTAAGCAACAAAGCGACGAGCATCATCACCCCCCACGTGCGATCGTGCTTTTCACGCTCGGACTGCTCACTCGAGTCGGTTGGCTCAGTGCACCCGAGTCCAACTGTCACCGACTGAGTCACTCGCTTCCCACTCGGCGACTGCCACACACTCTCTCCAAATAGATGAAAGCATTTCAGTCGAGGCGTCCCCATCAGCCAACGTCAGACGACATCGACCATAAAAACACCGAACCAAATTCCCCCAGCACGACGCCGTTTCGTCGTGTCCAGAGAAAAATCACTTCTCATCGCTCTTATAAAATTAGTATGGAAATTCTGAAATCGCTATTGTGTCAGCTTCACTTTTTATTTTTTGTTTTTTAAATGCTCTTTACTATTTTAATCGCACATTCAGTGACGGCCTCCGAGCCTCTCAGTCCCTGAAAGTGTACACCATTCGATACAAAAACGATTCTTCTCTCGTCTCACTCGCATTCTCTCCTTTTTGGGCCACTAATTTTACTGGTAAATTATCACTCAGCTACTTTTTGAGTTTTTTGTTTTTGTTTTTCTGTTAATCTGCAATTTGTGTTTAATTTGATTGCATGCATTTGTGGTAAATCTGTTTGCTTTGAGCTTGAAATATGTGCATCGGACGCTTTTGAAGCAAATTCCAAGTATTATTCTAGTAGCTGATAACTCTGCATTCCCTTGCTTAGGCATAAGCATACATACTATTAATGGCGATTGTCTTGATGAGCTCAGTTCGTGATTTTTAAGCTCTCTTTTGCTAATTTCTTCTTATTTATTATTAGCATATGCTCGAATTTGCTGTGAGCTGAAACTCCAGTCACATTTGCTTTTAAATTTATTTACTTTATCTTTTCGACTGTCGGTGTTTGATCTTGAATGACTTTGAATGAGTTTGCTTTCGGTCAGATATTACCAATTTAGTGACGAGTGTTGTATTTTATAATCCTGGAGTTCCTAATTGTATCATTGAGTGACATGCTTTTCTGGTTTTGTTTGTGTTTTTTTTTGGTATCCCAAGTGCTGCGAGTATAAGCTTTGTGAATGTGAATAGAATTCATCAACACATTGGAGAAGAAGGGTGTTGTTTATTTCCATAACCATGGGTCTAGGAGTAAAGGCGAAGAACCGCAGGGGCCCCACGGTTCAAATTGATTATCTCATCCATATTCATGAGATTAAGCCTTGGCCCCCATCACAGTCACTCAGATCACTCCGTTCCGTGTTGATTCAATGGGAAAATGGCGACCGCAATTCTGGGTCTACCAACCCTGTTGTCCCCTCACTTGGGTCTGTTGTTGGTGAGGGGAAAATTGAATTCAACCATTCTTTCAGGTTACCTGTGACTCTGCTAAGGGACATGTCTGTTAAAGGTGGCGGTGGTGGTGATGGTGATGCATTTCAAAAGAATTGCTTAGAGTTCCACTTGTATGAGCCTCGGAGGGACAAGACGAAAGGTCAGTTGTTGGCGACTGCCATTGTAGATTTGGCTGACCATGGCGTTGTGAAAGAGACAATAAGCGTGAGCGCTCCAATGAACAGTAAGAGGAGCTTTAGGAACACTGATCAACCAGTTCTGTTTATCAAAATTCAGCCTTTTGTGAAGGGTCGTACTAGCTCCTCATCTGGGGACAGCTTGTCGAGAGGGGCATCACTGGACAAAGCCGGTGGTGAATCTGTTTCGGGCTTGACGAATGAAGAATATGTTGAGGAAGCCGAAGTTGCCTCTTTTACGGATGATGATGTTTCCTCACACTCATCTCAGACAATTTCTTCTGCTTTAGATACAAATCGCACTTTGTCTCCTAAAAAACAAGAGGTAATGATTCTCTTAGTTTTCATTTTTTCTCTTCTTGATGGAAACTTGTCATTGTAACTGCAACAGTCTTTACAAACTCCAGCATTGGTCCTGCTCATGGGTATAATATGTTGCAAATGAGAGATAACCAAGATTTCTCTTCCTTTTTATAATAACTTAGACAGTAATATGTAATATAACACTTTGGCACTGAATTGCAGACTGGAGAAGAGACACGGCCTCATAGCACTGAAGGTAAAAATGAAAAGCATGCCTTAGCCTTAAAACTAGGGCTTGAAAGACCAAATTTAATACATGAATTTATGAAGGGAGGTTCATCGTGCTCATCATCAGTCGACCTATCTTCTGACCCTGGAAGCCCAGTAAATGGTAATGCTTCTGTAGCTAACTCTTCCAGCTCAAGTTCAACAATCCTAAAAGCCGTTGGTTCAGAGACCACCCCTTCTCCATCTGCATCCGTATTGAATGAAAAGGCTGACGAGTCCCGCACCAGCATGAGAAGCAATGGCCATGAGCGTTTATCTCACGAGGTTAATGACAAGGTTTTTGATGGTGGAAGTAAAATCACAGCTGTTATTCAACAGAGTAGCAAGTATGATGAGAAAGCTTGGGGAATTGGCAGGGATTGCCCGGAGGCTACAGTTAGTGATGATAGTTCTACAGAGGACAGCGAAAGAAAGAAACAAGAAAACAGAGATGAAAGACAACATGTTGATGAGGAAAAGCAAGCTCAGAGGGAAGGTGAATCATTCATTGCACATGAGGCTAACGGAAAGCAAGATCCACTCGGAATGAAGGAAAATATAAAGCATGTTAAGTCCGTTAGGTCAGCTATTGACTCGGCTAAGAACGCATTACACAGGAATGATCAGAATGCAGAAGTAAAGGAATCTGGTATTCAGGGAGAAGCACAGAAAAGTGCAGGTGTTGCAGTAAGCTTCAGAGGGAAGGAAAGAAAAGATGCTAAGGTGTATCCTAGGGATACAAGAAGTGTCATTTTAGAAAGCAAAATTCATCAGCTGGAACACAGGATAAAGTTGCTTGAGGGAGAATTGAGAGAAGCTGCGGCTGTCGAGGCTGCCCTTTATTCAGTAGTCGCTGAGCATGGAAGTTCTATGAGTAAGGTCCATGCTCCGGCTCGGCGCCTTTCTAGGTTGTATCTTCATGCTTGCAAAGAAAGTTCCCGTTCTAGGAGGGCCAGTGCAGCTAGAAGTATTATTTCAGGACTAGTTTTGGTTACAAAAGCGTGTGGGAATGATGTCCCAAGGTACATTTTAATAATGCTTGTTTTCTATATTTTCTTTATGTCTTATTTACAACTTATCAACCTTCGAGATTGATGTTTTGAAGCAAAAGTTTTCGGAGCTGTAAGGTTTCAATTTCAAGTGTATTTACTGCATGAGGATCCAAAAAAGAAAAAGAAAATGTGTTTCTGGCTGCATAAGCCTAACATTTAGGACATGGACCTTCCATTCAAGGGTCCTACCCCAAGATTTAAAAATTTAAATTTGGAATAAATCCAATCCAATCATGGTCTGCTTGATGCACCAAACCAAGTGATTGTACTTGTGGGGAAGAAGCTTGTCTGCTTATTTTACTGTGGTTCAGAACTGCATCTATTAATTGTTTAAGTGAAGTTTTCATAATTGTTTTATGGACTCATTCATTTTAATTTTCTCTGATTACAGGCTAACATATTGGCTGTCAAATTCCGTTGTGTTGAGAACAATAATAAGCCAGGTTACCGGGGAACCAGAACTACTTCTGTCTCCAGGGTCTTCTATTGACCGGAATGGTGCTGGAAAAGTAAAAAATAATGTGTCATCTCCAATAAAATGGAAGGCTCCCTCTTCTGGGAAGAAAGAAGGAATGAAGCTCTTAAACGGAAGTTTCGGTGACTGCGATAACCCACATACATTTATGTCTACACTGGAGAAGATTGAATCGTGGATCTTCTCCCGAATAGTTGAATCTATCTGGTGGCAGGTCAGAGTAATTGTTTTCCTCTGTTTTCCCTCGTTGAGTTTCCCTTCAAATCTACAATCTCAATACTATCTTACTGAATGAAGGTCTTGCATCTGATTCTTTCACTGTAATGTTTTCAGACTTTGACCCCACATATGCAGTCTGTTGCTGCAAAGGAACTTAATGAAGAAGGTGTTGACTCTGGGTCGAGGAAAAACTATAGAAGGACATCTAGTTCAATTGATCAAGAACAAAGTAACTTTTCATTAGACCTCTGGAAGAATGCTTTCAGGGATGCTTGTGAAAGACTCTGTCCAGTACGAGCTGGGGGACATGAATGTGGCTGCTTGCCTTTGTTGGGTAGATTGGTATATCCATACACACAGATATTTCCATCATTGCGTATTGTTATTAATAAATATCTTCTTTTCCAAATGATATGATGCTTGTAAATAATATCTCAAATATTCAATAATCTGTTTCACGATGTTTCTGTTTCTTTATTTTTTTATTGATGGAATACTTTTGAATACAGCATCGCAATTTGCGTGATATCTATTATGTGTCTAGGTAATGGAGCAATCTGTGGCTAGACTAGATGTGGCAATGTTCAATGCTATTCTTCGTGAATCTTCTGATGAGATCCCCACCGATCCTGTGTCTGACCCCATCAGTGATTTGAAGGTTCTCCCGATTCCAGCTGGGAAATCAAGTTTTGGAGCTGGCGCACAACTGAAGAGTGCGGTAAGCTATACAAATTGTATCTCTCAAACTATTTATGATATAAGTTTTATCTTTTTATATGTCAAATCACAACTGTTAACTCATGATTACAGGTACAGGTGTCTTTTAAGCTCGGTTTTGTGTCAACTCATTATCGTATTCCTCATGCTTTGTGGCTAGAACACCTTCCATGCCTTTTTCTCTTTCCTGGGGTTAAACATTAGGATTTTCTTGTCCAGACATGCCAGATTTTTTGGGATGGATAATATAAATGAATATATTCTAAGATCCTGCTATATCTGTCTAGTTTTTGAATTGCCAGACGTCAATATTTTCTAATGTTGTGAATAGAAAATCTCTTATGCTCCCTTTTTTTAACCTAGATTACTCATGAATCTCTGGAGACCAAAGAATACACTTGTGTTGTGCCATAAATTTTTTACTGCGATTGAACATCCCTTACAAATCAGATGGTTATGAGCATTGGAACGAAAGCAGTATGTTAAGTTTTGTTATGAAAGGAGTTCTGACATTTGCTCCGTTCGTGTCTTATGGTTATCAGATTGGGAACTGGTCCAGATGGCTAACTGACCTATTTGGTATGGATGATGATGATGACTCACTTGAAGATGTGAATGACGATTATGACAATGATGAGAGGCAAGATAAATCATTCAAGTCTTTCCATCTCCTCAATGCGTTGAGTGATCTCATGATGCTTCCAAAGGACTTGCTCTTAAGTAAATCCATCAGAAAAGAGGTTTAGCACAAGAACTCAGACCCTTCCATTAGACTCTGACTCTCTATTCCAGAGTCAGTATTTTGCAGTTCTTATTCATGGTGCTCGAATTTTGGTTTTGAAGGTTTGCCCTGCGTTTGCTGCACCACTGATCAAAAGGATTCTCGACACTTTTATACCAGACGAATTTTGCACTGACCCAATTCCTGGCGTTGTGCTTGAAGCCCTGGAATCCGAGGTTAGTGAGCTATACAATCTGTTGTCTCTACAGAGCTAATCAGCTATCTATACAATATTTTATTTTTTAGACTAGCTGCATGTTTTCTGGTGAATTTGTAGTAGTATAATTATAAATTAGTAAGCCCAAAAAACCTGTAGACTCTGTAAAATTAAAACCAATTTGGTGGCTTTTGTTTTAATATAGGACACTCTTGAGGTTGGGGAGGAGGCTGTCACAAACGTCCCCTGCACTGGAGCTGGTACAGTCTATTTGCCACCCTCAACGACTTCCGTTGCGAGTATTATTGGAGAGGTTGGAGGCCAATCACAGCTGAGAAGAAGTGGGTCTTCAGTGCTCAGAAAATCATACACCAGTGATGATGAGCTTGATGAATTGAATTCACCCTTGGCCTCAATATTCATAGATTCTACCCGATCTTCACCAGTTGCAACCAAGCTCAGCTGGGTATCAAAGGGGAATAGCCAACAAAATGCCATCAGATACGAACTCCTTCGAGATGTGTGGATGAATAGCGAGTAGCCCTAATATGTAGAAATATATGTTCCCACGTGTATATAGATGAATAATTTGTTCTGTTCCCTTTGGAGTTCGTAAATCTGTGCTCCGGTTTTGGTCACAATATCACTATCTAGATGTCGCTGTACAAAATAGCCGCAATTTTAATAGATTCATGAAACGTTTTATAATTGAGTGCCTGTAGGATGATTTCCTAAGAATAAAGAAATAAAAAGTTATGGCAAACTGTTTTTGTGACTCTGAGTGAATTCTAGCAGCCACAGTGGACTTATTTGTATATTTTCTGAAAGACGAATAAATAATGAGGGCTTCAAATAGTCTCTCCTCTGTGTCTTTTTTTATTTTTTTATTGAACGTAGTTGAATTCCATTTTCAATTAAAATTGATCTTCTAGGGTTTGGAGCATCCATCAGTCTTTTAGTGAAGCTGAGCCAAATGGATAAAATTTTAAAATTTCATAAGTTGCGCCAAATACAACAAAACAAGCTGCCATGCTAGCTGAGTGCTTACTTTTATATGATGATACTATGATATCATGGTCTTCTCTGCTTCTCAGTTTTCATCTCTCACTCACTACATTACAAACCTGCACCCTAATGTTGCAAGCCACACGATAAAATAACACTTACAAGACCAAAATTTCTTTCAAAACTAAGTTGAATATTCAACCAACTCTGTAATTCTCACATCTTACATATTTACTATACTCTGCCGGAATGCGTAAAAATAAGGAAGCCGAAAAAGACCCAGAAGAAGCCTAATTCATGCAGTTAGCTTCTGGGAAGAACTGACAGCATTTATATGCTGGAGATGTAAAGCAGCCAACAGCCCCTTCCAGGTTTCTCCAGGCGCAGCTTTGACTTGAAAATCGATGAGTTTGTTCTGTTTTCTGTAGTAATCTTCCAACGACTTGCTCTGAGATAAGAGAGGGATGGATAACCGCCCAATTAGCAACAATTCACATTTCCATTTTCCAACGGTCATAAACTAACATATAAAACAGAACAAAGTGGAAACCATAAAACAACTATCTTCAGCCCCAAAAAAGAGAACAATAGTGATACCTGCTCTGCATCAGCAGTGGAGGATTTCAGTCGTTCGTCCGGCAACTGCATATTTAGATTACGCATGGGGATGGAGTTGCTCAAGCTAAGATATTCCTGACAAGCAGAGGAGCTTTCAGTTCCTAGATTATGCTTCACCAAGTTCTCATTCGCGCATTTGAAATTCACTACCAAATCAATATCCACAATTTGGTCAACAATCTCCTGTACCAAGAGAAACAAATCAAGGCATTCAGAGAACACAAACCACATTTAGTATCCAAAATTAACAAAAATTGCAATGTTTTAAACTTCCCACAGAAATTACAATCACAAACCATGAACGTAACTCAGATTTTCTTATAACTTAAAACTTACAGCTTGCATTCTTGTTCGAGGAATTCCATCAAGAATGAATCCGTTTTCACCTCTGTAGTATCCTTCTTCCAACCTCTTTGACAACAATGCAAAAATCACTTCGTCCGGAACAAGCTTTCCTTCATTCACCGCATTGGCAATCTAAATTACCACAAACAAAAAGAAGAAAAAAAACATAAACGCCATCAAAAGGTGTTTAATTTGGTTTATATCAGAAGGCAATAATTCATAATAGTAATAATAATGAAGGGTTTAGCAAGAAAAGAAAAATAAGAGTAAAAAACAAAACACAATTAAACGAAAGTAGTAAAAACAAGAAGAACAAGAAAAGAAAAAAGGGACCTGCTTGTAGAGAGAAGAGCGAGGGTTGAGCTCCTGGCGGACGAGGGTGCCCATAGAAATGTGCGGAACATCCAGAAGCTTCGAGAGCCTCTCGGTGTACAAGTGCTTCTTTGCCCCTCTGTCCCCTATCAACACCCACTGTATCCCTCTCCCCGGGACCCACCCGTCGGAGTCCAACATTCGATTCCGACTCGCCGTCCTCCGATCTTCTTCCTCATCTTCGTAGTAATAGTCGTCATCGTACTGCAGCTGAGCCGCAGCCGCCGATCCGTAGCCCCGACGGGCAGGAAGGCCGAGGCCGCGGCGCGTTAGCTGAGATGCAACGAGCTGGAGGCGGCTGAGTACGGCCATGGTGGCGGGCAGCGCTAGCTAATCCACAGTTTGTCTAGGGTTTTAGGGAAAGAGAGAGAGAGAGGCTTTTGGTTTTTGGGGAGGAGACAGACGAGGGGTTTTGTTAATGCGAGTGACTCAATGCGGTTGGTTGGTTGATGGTCTAATTACGTTTGATGCCACCCTTTTAACCCTTTGATTATAGTGTGGGGGTAAATTAGGGAAAATCCATCATGATAAAATCGACGTGTCAACATTTCACCAGCCCTTTGCGCTGGTACTGGTTGTAGACAATTAGAGCCCGAAAGTCGGAGACCCACGTGTTGAATGTTGAGCTGGAGTAGTCCACAGATAGTGGAGGGGATGGTTGGTGGTGAGTGCCACGTGGATGGTGTCTCTGCTGTCAATGCTTCCATTGGAATTTGGAGTAGAAGTTAGAACTAGAAGAGAAGTGGTGACGTTGCAAGATTACAACCAAGGAAACAGGTAGCTTCTCTTCCTTTTTTCACGAGGATGGAATGGATCATGGATGGATGGGCCTTTTTTTAATATACCCAAACATATTTATGGGCCTCTGGCTGCGAAATTAAATTGTTGGGCCTCGAAAACGAAAAAGAATAAAAAAAAGATTATTTATGGTGGGGTTGAGATTATTTTGCTTTTAGAAAAGAGTCTTAAAGAGTGAGAATTTATCTTTGCTTCTGCAATGAAAAAGATAAATGTTAATTATGCTTTGGCCCTGTTTCTGTTGTAGTGATGGAATGGAAGATATATATATATATATATATATGTTGAACAAGTGTTCTATTTCCTTCATGCTCAGTGCTCACACAAGAAAAGAAAAGAAAATAGCAGCAGTACTCATTTTCTGAAGGCCCTTTTTGGGTCTGCTGAATCATCTTCTTCTAACGTCCACCGCAGCATTTGTTTAAAATCCAGGTACTTATGCCCATTTTATCTCAAGTTTTTGGTCTGCTCCAGTCTCTGTCTGAACTTGTAGATCAAAGCATACTTAATAAGATTAATTACCTCAATCTCTTCTTTAGATCAGAGATGAAATGATATATTAGATACGGTTAAGGTTATCTTTTTCAAACATCCATCCTCTCATGCATGCAATCTGTCATCATCCTCTCATCTCATGCATGCTTAAATGGCGCTATTGGATCAATTTTGTTTTAGCATTAATCATTTCAGGACAATTATATTCACAGATTGGGAGCATATATCTATTCTATAGTAGTCATGGCAAATTACAGTAACGTTGGTAATGATAGTACATCGATTCTTATGGACGATGGCACTGCTGAAGAATTGAGAAACACCATAACAAAAAATCTTCTTGGCTATTCACCCTTGCCTGCTCAATGCTGCATCTTCAGAGTTCCCGAGTTGATTCGGAGACAAAAAACAGCGGCCTATGAACCTGACATAGTCTCAATCGGGCCATTCCACCGAGGCTGCGGCGAAAAATTCCAACTCATGGAAAATGTAAAACGGTGGTATTTACAGTGCCTTCTCTCATCACGCACGGATATAAGTTTGGATAGTTTGATCAAAGGCATCATGGAGTTGGGCAGAAGAGCCCGTGATTGTTATGCAGACCCGTTGGAGCATCTCAGTCAAAAAGACTTCGTACAAATGATGATACTTGATGGTTGCTTCTTGTTAGAACTATTCCGAAAGGAACTTTGGGATGATCTACAAGATGAAAACGACCCCGTTTTCAACCTGTCTTGTATGCTGGAGTATCTGTACCATGACCTTCTGCTGCTAGAAAACCAGCTCCCTTGGTTTGTGCTGGAGGGTTTATACAACCTAACCGCCAATAACACTAACCAAAGAAATGCCTCCCTCATTAAACTTGTGCTCAACTTCTTCAGACAAGCTGTCGATGAACGGATTTTGGACCCCAACTTCCCATTTGAGATTTTGCACATACTCGATCTGATAAGAACCGTGACCGTTGTTCCATTCAAGGATTTGGAATCTCAGAAGAAGGAAGGGCATGTGGAAGAACAAGAAGAGCAGAAAAACGAGCCAGAGTTGCCACAACGGATCCCAAATGCAACAACTCTTTCGGAGGCAGGTGTTCAGTTCAGAAGAAGCAAAAACACCCCAGAGTGCATAATGAACATAGAGTTCAACTTCAAAAACGGGGTATTCACAATCCCACCGCTGGGAATTGACGAGAAGACAGGGCCTCTGTTTAGGAACCTCATCGCCTTCGAACAATGCCACCACAGTCGGCTGCACAAGATAACATCGTACGCGGTTTTGATGGACAACCTCATCGACACGAGCAAGGATGTAGACCTTCTTCGTGAGAAAAAAATATTGGCGAATTGGTTGAGCCCTGAAGATGCCGCCCAGTTCTTCAACGAGCTTTACAATGACACAACTGTCATTGGATTTTACTACGGAAGTCTCTGCAATGATGTGAATAAATATTACAACACTGACTGGAACAGGTGGAGGGAAAAACTGAAGCGTGACTATTTTTCTACCCCATGGGCCGTCATTTCTTTCATCGCCGCATTTATCCTGCTGGTCCTCACCCTAGTGCAGACCGCATATACAATTCACCCTATCAACGGTTAATAAGCAAGCTTGGATATATGTAATCTTAATAAGCTTTGATGCCGCCCAGTTTGTCTAGGGTCTTTAATTTCTGAAGCTCTGGAAAATTCTGGAAAGTAGCCAGATATTTTCTAGTCTCTGTAGAACCAGCAGCAGCAGCCTTGCTAATATGTATCTAGAACTACTCTTTGCCGGACTTGCCGACCATGGCCTGGCCGGTTTGTCTTCATTCTTCCAAATTTTAATTTTAATTGTTTGGAAAGAAAAAACCAAACGAGCAGTCATTTTTATCAAATATTTTGGGCCCCAGTGGGTACAGAAAAACAAAACAAAGAGAATATAATTTCAAGGAAGTTGCTTGCTACTTTCATGATGAATTAATGTTCTTTTCTTTCCGGTGGTTGAGGCAGTTTTGACGGTTGGCTGGCAGCGGGCCCATCTATTTCCTTCGAGAGAACTTTGAAAGTCGGTAATTAAAATCTATTTTGTACACCTTACCTAGAAAAACTGGTTTCTGAGATTCCTTTTATAAACAGAACAAAGGGTTTTGGTTGGTCAAGAAGAGTAGTGTCTTCCACACGTATTTACGAAACTACCCAGGACTTACACACCAGCCTTTGGTCAACCACGACACGCGGCATTGTTTGTGGCCATATAAACTCTGCTCTTACGTGCGTTGTAAAAAGAAGACTAGTGCTTGCTTCCTATAGAATAAAAATTTGATCCAAGTGAATTAATGGACAAAGTGGCACAATACGAGCGCGTTTTCAATCACTTTGATGCAAACGGAGATGGCAAAATATCACCTTTGGAGCTACAACAATGTGTCAGGGCAATCGGCGGAGAGCTGTCGTTGACAGAGGCAGAGGTGGCAGTGGAGCACCTGGACTCAGATGGAGATGGGCTGCTGTGTTTGGATGACTTTGTCAAGTTTGTTGACGGCGGAAGAGAAGAAGAGAAGGTGAATGATTTGAAGGAGGCATTTAAGATGTACGTGATGGATGATGGGTGTGGGTTTGGTTGCATTACACCCAAGAGCCTTAAGAGGATGCTGAGTAGACTCGGAGAGTCCAAGAGCGTTGATGAGTGCAAGGTCATGATTTCCAGATATGATCTCAATGGTGATGGGGTCCTCAATTTTGATGAGTTTAAGGTCATGATGTTTTGATATCCATGCAGTAGTGTAGTACTATGGTTACCTTTCCGTGTCTGGGATTAGATTAGATTGGATAATCGACCATATTTATGTAGTATATATATGTTTTTATGTTTTTGCTTAGCTTTTGTAATTTTTTCATTCATTAGTAGTTTATTTAGGATTCCTTTATGGCTTTAGGACCTGCTTTTCAGCCAATCCTAACTTGAGACAGTGATATGACAGAGATAAATATTGCAGGGATATAGTTGATTAATATTAGAGAGAGGGATTCTTATCATCCCTGGTATGTTTTTTTTAATACAAGTGATAGTCTAAACTATAAGGAGGAGCAGGGTTTTCACACACACAATATCGATATATCATATGAGTTCGAACTTGAGATCACTGATATGCAAGTTAAGACCCTTTTTCATTAGGCTTGAACCCGTTGGCATCATCATCCCTAGTTTTACACAACAATACAATACAATCCAACATATTGCAATTAAACTTGGGTTTGATTAAGTAGCAATGCAATTTATTTATTCCTTCCTTTTCTGGAAGGAGGCATTCATACTTCCTGCACATCACAGTTTGATATATATAAAAAATAATTCATTAAAACACTAAAGAAAATTCTCTACATACATGTCAACATGTAATTGGCAGAAAAGTAAGAGCTTCTCCTTCCAAGTATTTTCCTTTATTTATTTCAGGAAACATAGCTGCATGATACAGAGGAGAAAACCTGCTCTTTATTATTTATTTTCCTATCAGATTCTTGCCTACATATATATAGAGGAAGAAGGAGAGTATTATATAAACCTTACCAAAACGCCAAGACAAGAAACCTAAGACAAATTAAAACATTTATAACATATATAGCTACAAACATGTCTTTTGTTAGTATAAATTCAAGTGATATTTTTGCAAAAATCCCTAATTCTAGTAAGTTTTTACCGAGGACTCATATATAATCTTCCATCACGACATGTGAAGAAAAAGTACCAACATTATATTGTAATGTGCACAAGCAAAACAGAAACAGAGCCAATCGTAAACATATGTATATCTTTTTCATTTTTCATTGCACAAGCAAAGAAAAATTCTCGCTCTTTAAGAATCCAATCTATACTGCACTCTTATCTGAAAGCAAAATACTCAACCCCACCATAAATCTTGAAGTGTGTTTAGGAGGTTTTCAATTTTTATTTAAGAATCTATATTCTTATCTTTTTCCTTCGAGGCCCCGCCCAACAGTTTAATTTGGCGAGAGGCCCATAAATACTTTTTGGTATAGGAAAAAAAGGCCCATCCATCCTTGGGAAAAATGGAAGAGACGCTGGTGAGTTTAACATAGGGACTTGTTTCCTTGGTTGCAATCTTGCAACGTGGCTCGGTAAACACATTTTACTCCCAAGAGCCTTAAGAGGATGCTAAGTAGACTTGGAGAGTCCAAGAGCGTTGATGACTGCAAGGTCATGATTTCCAGATTTGATCTCAATGGTGATGAGGTCCTCAATTTTGATGAGTTAAAAGGTCATGATGTTTTGATTCATGCAGTAGTACCATGGTTACGTTTCGCGTCTGGGATTAGATTAGATTGGATAATCGACCATATTTATGTAGTATGGTTTTATGTTTTTGCATAGCTTTTGTAATTTTTTCATTCATTATTAGTTTATTTAGGATTCCTTTTAGACTAGTTGATTAATACAATCCAACATATTGCAATTTAGGTTTGGTTCGATTAAGTAGAGAGCAATGCAATTTATTTATTTCAGGAAACAGCGATTAATGATACAGAGGAGAAAACCTAATCTTTGTGTCCCTATCAGATTCTTGCTTACATATATATACAGGAAGAAGACTATTATTTATACCTTACTTACCAAAACGCCAAGGCAAGAAACCTAAGACAAATTAAAACATTTATAACATAGCTACAACATGTCTTTTGTTTGGATCCTTGAACCCTTTATTCACATCACATATTGCTATTGGTTTTTGCTGCTGCCTTCACTAGAGGTTTACAAGAGCTCTCACTGATTAAAATATTCTCTCCTTCTTGGCTTAGCGACTCTTCCACCAACCTTGACAGTTTCTCAACAATTTCTCCTGCACTTGGTCTCAAACAAGGGTCTTCGTCTACACAAGCCCTCGCAAGATTTGCCAACGTGACAGCTGCATCGAACGAGTAATTTTCACCCAACCCGCTGTCCATCCATTCCCTTAGCTCATCTGCATTATCTGACTGCAATATGGACTTGATTTTCTCTGAGAGCCAAAAGTTCCCTTCTCCCTTCTCACTTGGCCTGCTTATCGGTGTTTGCCCACACAAGACTTCCAACAACACCACCCCATATGCAAATATATCAATGCTTGGAGAAATTACACCCTGGTGAATATATTCAGGAGCCATATAGCCAAGACTCCAAGAGGCAGCAGGGCTGGTTGAACAAACTTGGTGGTCATCAGTGTCATTTTCAGCACACTTTGCCATACCAAAGTTTCCAATCTTGGCATTGAACTCTTCATCTAAAAAGATGTTTCTGCTCTTCACATTTCTATGGACATAACTTGGGTTCATTATGTGGTGCATATACTGTAAGGCCATGGCCACATCAAGACATATCCTCAGCCTTTGGCTCCATGTCAAGAAACAATAGCAGGAGGCAATGAACTGGTTTTTGATTGCCAATCCACCATGAAGCCAGTCCTTCAATGATCCGTTCTTAGCATACTCGAAAACCAGAAATGATTCTTGACCCTCAGTCAAACAAGTGCCCAACAACCTCATTATGTTGGGATGATGGTGAATTGCATCATGAAATAGCCCAAACTCAATCCTTGAGATGGTATCTAGTTGTGTGCGCTTTATTGCCAAGTTCTTCCCACTGAGACGGCCGTGATATACAGATCCCTCAATGTGGCTGCTCGAACTGAAGTCCTCGGTTGCTCTTCTCAGCTCCTCAATGCTAAATGTCTCCACCAGCACCTTGTGGGGCGTGGTGGTATCGATGATCTGACCGTCTAAAGTATCCTGAGATCCCTCAAATGAGACTTTCTTGTCACTTGTGGTTCTCACACTTAAACTAAGCTGTTGCAGTTCCACATCACCTCCTTTTGGCGAACTCTGTTTCTTTTTCTTCAACTGAATTAACAAGAAAGCTGCTGCAATTGCAATGCTAGCTCCAATAATGACCCCACTAAGTGCAACATACAATCCAATCTTGTGCATTTTTGCTTTTTTCTTGTGTGGACTAATTGCTGGGATGCTAGTTGCTGGAAAATGCAAATTGGGCTCGCGGGGTTTCTTTAGGGGGCCAAGTATAGGTTTGCCATTGAGTGGAATGAGAAGAGATGTAAGAGGTGTTAAGCTGCTTTCAGGTCTAAAGGTTCCTCCTAGTGATCTGTTATTTTCAGATATGATAGCTTCTTTGGTAGTATTGAACTTAATTGCCAAATCAGAAATAGAATCACCTTCACTCACGGGATAAGACAGCAAGAGTCTTGATTGTGAAGATGAAGAAGGACAAGCACATCTCAAGGGGATGAGTAACTGAAGCTTATCAGCAAGACCCCAAGGCGAGACACCCCGGTTCTTCTCTCGGATGGCTTTGCAGGTTGTCAAGCCTTCAAGTGCTTCAGCAACGCCATAAAAGCTCTCCCCCTTAATGGTAGTTTTTGTCAATTCTGCATGAAACAACCCTCCATTGCTGCTGCATTTACAGTCGATTGGTATCAACAAAGGCTCATCTTTTGGAAGAAACTCTGTGTCTGCTGAAAATCCGTTTGCTTCTGCAATCACGAACCGGTTGATGCCTAAGTAAGCACTCAGATTGAAAAGAGACGAGTAGTATGAGTTTGTCCGGAGAATCACAAACGTCCTGCACTGATTCTGTAGTGATGATCCATTGGTTCCAGCAGAAGTGCAGTGGTAGCCTGAAGCATCAGGAGATGTGGTCTCGCAGCTTAACAGGTTCTGTGACTTGTGTCCAAGTGCCGCAAACACGAGAAGTGAGATGAATAAGAGAGAAACTATCAAGTGGAGCTTAGTGAGCAAAGCTGCAGCCATGCCAATGACCACTAGACTGACCACTCACTTCCACATGATACAAGGCCTATAAAAAAAATACAAAACAAAACAGTTAAAATACTTACTTTGAGAGAGTGAGTATTTTGGATCCATACAAATATGTTGGAGTTGAAATTAAATACAAGAATTCTATCGAAGTTGTTCATGGACAGGATTCTTGGGGATGACAAAGGAATTATATATATTAATTGCTCTGTTTCCAGCTGTTTAATTAGTCCTTACCTTGGGCTAATTCATCCGAAGTTCCAATTGCCACTGATCATAAGTAGCTACCAATCTTTCTCTAACTCGCAGAAATCATGTGTGCATTCCCCAAAATGAAAAGATGGAAGCAAAGCTCAATTGGCAGGCAATATCAGTATGGATTAAAATGGTGCAGGATTAGAAAAGGCTGATTGGGAATTGGAGAAAAGGAGGATAAATTTAGTCCAAATGCGTTCGAAGAGACAATGACGCGATGCATGTTAAAGGAGAGGCATGAAAGAGAGAGAGGCCTACACTACACATTGATAGGTCAAATTGGTGATGAACATCCTTAGGTTGACAAACGCCACCAATACTCATAGCCCTATAATCAATATTTGTCCGGGCACATCACATCACACACGCGTTGCTTGTATGATAATTAACTTTTAGTCATAGCCTAAAGATGAAACCATTAAGTGTGCATGGTTATAAATTCATTTCTAAAAGAAGTAACAGGTAAAAAGAAAGACCCTTCATCATATATGAGTTAAGGCCAGTTATTCAAAGCAGTGTGCCCGCTCCCTTGCATATGAGTTCGATCCCCCTTCCCGTATATTGCACCCGTATAAAAAAGAAGACCCTTCATGCTTGGTGAGAGAGACAATGAGAGGTCATGGAACACACTCAGATTCATTCAGGAAAACTTGTTTGGGAAATCCAAATGCATGAATGTGTGTCATTCATTCATTCATTCATTCAAGAGAGAGAGAGAGAGAGAAAGGATCAAAACGAGCGTCGCAGTTGCAGTGTAGTACAATTTCCAGCACATCCTCCCAAGAGAAGCGGACTAAGCTAAGAACCCCAGAAGGCCAGATGAGGAGAGTGATGATGCATGCACTTTTCATCCAATCAAAGTTAAGATTAAGAAACCCAAGTACCAATGAATATGAATGAACCGAGAGTTCAACAGAGCAGGGCACGTGATAACACATGCAAACCACTTCTCTTGGTCAACAAGATTAATATTAATAGACTTTAAAACCAAGACGAATTTGGGACTTTGGAGCATGCCTGAAATCTAAATGCCTTTGCCGAGACATAAAAAAAGAGTAGAGTTTCTTCTCACGCCCACAAAACTTACACTAGCGTCCAAGTCTTACGTGTATTATTATGACAATGCTCAGGTGGAAGATGAAATAAGAATGAAAACTGGAAATAGATATCCCCTTTCTCAAACGTTTAAAAACACATCGATCTGATCTCTTGTTTCTCTTGTATTGTATGAAATGGGTGCTTGAAAAACGATAGTTAGCAAAAGGAAAAACACCAAACTGAATTTTTGGACCTGCTTTGCACGTACGGCAAGGCTAGCCCGAAGGAAAGAGAAAAAAAAAAAGTCCTGCATCAGCAGTAGTGGATACCAAATGAAAACATTTTGCAGATCGCATATCATGTCTTGTGCATCAGTGCATGTGCATCAAAATTAGAAGTGCTCCACAGATCAGAAGAAAACATATCTTAAGAAGAAAAGAAAAATAAGCATGTGCTGACGTGGTAGAC
Organism: Prunus mume; assembly: GCF_029339155.1. Lineage (NCBI taxonomy): Eukaryota > Viridiplantae > Streptophyta > Magnoliopsida > Rosales > Rosaceae > Prunus > Prunus mume. The sequence continues at coordinate 17,166,009 of NC_142701.1, read as the reverse complement.
ATTATTGTCTGGGGAGTTATGACTGTCTAAAACGAACAAGTACGACATAATTTCATGATAAATAACACTTGAGAAGGCACCCTCAAATATTCTTATTCAATCAAGTTTCAAAACTCACCACGTCAACTGGATCATACATGTAGTGTAGACACTGTAAATATATGTTGATATAAAAAGAAACAAAAAAACCAATTATGATACATCTTGCATGTACCAGAATCAACTTTTGTGTTGAGATTCCTCAACCCTACTTCTCAAAAGGGATATTACTGCACTAGGGTCTGAGGCTCCAAACACTGAACTTCCAGCAACTATGCAGTTGGCTCCGGCTGAAGCTGCCGCGTTAATGGTTGAAGGCCCTAGGCCACCATCTACCTGCGTAATGCCGTTGACACTAATGAGATGCATATCCCCTCGTCACCAGGAAAACAACCCTTAAAACCCTACATAGAATGTGTGTGTGGAGAGATACACCATATCGTGGGTGCACTAATAGAACTTGCATATAAAAAGGTTCAGAGGAAACATTAGGAGTTAACTTACCTCTATATCTAGCGAAGGGTACCTTTCTCTCAGCGTGCGCACCTTCTCCATCATTTCTGGCATGAACTTTTGTCCACCAAATCCAGGTTCTACAGTCATAACAAGGACCATTTCCACGGGATTTTCACCTTCAACCTGTGGATTACAAAGCATCATTGAATACCTTCTCAATTCGAAGAATTCTGCGGAGTAAAAGTTACTGAATACTCGACAATGTATGCAATAGCAGTAGATCAGATTTTCTTTATTAAGTTAAAGAATGGCCTGTCAGTAAGCCTGGCCATTCAACACGCACACGCACACACACCTAAACAGAACTGAAAATTTGCAAAACACCAAACAAAGGAGGAAAGAAGGAGAAAGAAGTAAGACCAGAGGATAAACGTCTTCAATTGGTGTTCCGGGCTTTAATGCCACACCTGGCTTCATGCCCTTGGACTTAATTCTTTGAACAAGGTCTTGCCAATTTTCTGCATAAAGGAGGATAAATATAGAGACCCTTTGGTAACAGGAAATAAAAGCAAAATGAACATCCCCATTCCCAAACACCACAACCCACCTTTGGATACCTCGACATGAAATGTAAAACCTGAAGCACCAGCTTTCGACAAAGGTTCTACATAATCAAGAGGATTTGTGACCATAAGGTGACAATCCAAATACGCCCTGTAGGTGAAGAAGAATGATGCCTACATTACATCCATTTATTCTTGGTAAAAGAAAAAAAAAATGAAAATGTCAAGGAAGTTACTCTGTGTGCTTTCTCAAACTCTGAATGACGGGTGCACCAAGTGTTAAGTTTGGGACAAAGTGCCTATTCAGAAAAGAATGGATGAACAATAAGACCACCTCCACTATTTACAATTGTAAGAAGTAACGGTGTGATTAGTAGAAAACATAAAAGCACTTTACTTTGTCTTAGTAAGCACATAACAAATCTTTCATAACCAAAAAATGAGCAACTTTAATGGCACAATCAGATTATGAACATGCTGAATTGAATACGAACAAAATCACACACTGATTCAATCCTACTAATGGAATTATCATCCCATACAGTTCCAGGTACTATCACAACTTCATATTCTTCTTCTTCCCCTTCCCCCCACATCCCAAATCCAGAATCAAACACTTCATTGTATCAAAATTTAAGGATGTGGAATGATCAAACCGAATTGGATAGCAGTCACTTGAGAGACATGGAAACTAGTAAATGAGCAAAAGCGAATCAAACCTACCCATCCTGCACAAAGGGACGAGAAACACGCAAGTTTTAGTGAAAAGACAAAAAACATTGAACTTCATCAAGCAAAAAAGCTGATGAATTTCGAGGGGGTACCATGATGTCCATGTGGAGCCAATCGGCGCCAAATTTGAGCATGCGCGCAGCCTCCGATGCCAAATTGGCGAAGTCCGACGACAGCATCGACGGTGCTATTTTCGCCGCCACACCCATTTTCCAAAATTCACAGCTCTATTCAACCACTTTTCAGTTTGGTGGGCGAGAAGACACCTTGACAAGTCCAAGAAAACAAAGTTAGCTCAGGAGGGTTGGTGGTGGGTAGAGTCGTGAGTGAACATACGGAGTGAATCTGCTTGCTTGCTGAATGGAAGGTGGGCTGAATTGGACTGTGATAGATAGAACACTCTTTTAAGCCCAATAAGAAAATGGATATCAAGAAATGGCCCACTTAGACAAATCCTGCACTTTGGCCATTGTTAATTCAGGAGAGGGATGAGATGAGACAGCCATGGAGAGAGGAGAGGAGCAAACAAAGCCACGTGGACGGACGGCGCATCCTAAGAAATTTTGTATGTTGAATAATTTGAGTGATTGACTGATAATTATTCCAATTGAAGATATGATAATGATGTGGATATGCTGAAACCACCGGATACAAACAGACATGGCCAGCCCAAACACAACGCAAATATTCCAAGTTTAATTTCAACTCAAGAATCGCTTATTGCAATTTGAATCTCTTTTTTTTAATTTTGGCATTAAGCAAGCATTCACATCGTATCGTATAAATAAAGTTAGAGAGTGGGTGGTTGTTATGGGTTCACATCTTCTAAATTGCTCTCTCGACTTTCGACTTTTAGGGGCACTGCACTGCCACTGGGTCCCCTACCCCCCAACCTAAACCCAAACGCCAAACCTATGTGTTTCTGTGATTCTCCCTCCCCATTATGTTTATGTGAAACTTTTTTCATCCGTCTTCTCTTCTCTGGAGAAATTAAATTGGTTTATAATTGGCAAGTGTTGAAAACGAAGGGGAAAAACCAAAGTCCATTTCCCATCTTCTTTTGGTTCTTATCCACCACCACTATATATAAAATATAAACACAACATGGATTGTGACATGCACACCAACTTTTCATCTACAAATCACCACTCTCTCAGCAGTCATCTTCCATTGTTATCATTTGGAACAGTAAAAGTTTGGTTTTCCCCTCCATTATGCAAGCCTAATTACTCGAAGATAAAGTTGTTAAGTTTTGACCAGAAAATAGATAAAGTTGTTAAGAGTAGTCAGTTATCTCCGTAATTGAAATTCCGTGTTCAAATCACCATTCTCAAATATCGTTTATATGAAGGGTAAATAAAAAACCTTTAATGACAGAGAAAAAAAATACCAAACTCTTCCACAGAGCAAACTAAAGGCCCCTCAACACATTAAAGGGAAAGTAGATGAAGCACTTTATTTGTGTTACAAGATAGTTTACTTGTGATATAAGGCCAAGACAGACAGGACGCATCTTTATCTTCATGCATGCTTAAGTTTAGCTCTTGTTAATTAACTCAAGAAATAATTAGGTTATGGTAAATTGTGCAGCACAGCACCGCGTTGGGTGAAATACATCATTTTCATCCCTACTCCAAGCCGCGTCTTTGAATTCGTCTCTTGTAATGAGAACATGCAAAGATTAGTGTTTTTTGGGGGATAATACAACAAAATTGAAACGACAGGACGTCGGTTAGGAATATCATGTGATTTACTGATAAGCAATTTAATATTTTAATGTCAGCTGTCAATCAAACTCAAGCACAGCAACAAGAGCATGGCAAACCGGTCATGCTGATCTAATTTGCTGCCTTCTGTCTTGTCAAAGCATGGCACAGTGCATGGTTTATCTTTGAGTGTTTGACTTTCATCTCTTGGTTCTCTTGGTTTTGGCTTCGGGTTGTTTTTTTTTATTTTTAAAACTTGATCGTCGGACTTTTTTTTTTTAACAAAAAAATATTTAACGTATAGGGAGCATAAAACTCGAATATAAGAAGGCAGACAGGTTGTTTTGATTTTGATTACCTCAAACTCAAAGTGAATAACATTTTACACAATTTTATTCTGTAATTAAGTTCTATTTGAAAAGTAATTGTTTCAAACTACTATATTAGTAATAATTTTTGCAAGTCAAAGCCTGTTTTAATTATTTAACTTTGGTTTGGTCAACAAAAACCCGTGTTAGTTGTTAACTTTTTATATAGATCTAATGGAAGGGATTATTATGACTTAATTGCAACCTAATACAAAGGCGACCAACTATGAGATTTAATTCAAGTCATGGAATGGAAATGGACACATGGATTCAAAAGCGATGTACAGTGTACTATCTTGACCAATATTACATAATAATTCATTTACACGTGAACATGGTTATTGTAGTAATAACATTTCTTTTTCTTTTTCTTTTTTTCTCTTTTTCTTGTTCTTTTTCTTTTTTGGAAAGGAAATGTTTGTAGTAATAAAATTTAATTGCGAATTTTCGTGGGTGCATCTGAAGTCAACTTCTGACACGTTGAACATTCGTTAGCATTTATACAAACTTGTTTAAGGGTTATAAAAATGTCCTGCTAAAAAAATATGAATAGAACATTGGTTTTGTTTACACAACAAAGAAAGAATTAACAAGCGTGACATTCCTTTGATTTTGTTTGTAATTCAATTCAATGAATTACCTGTTTGTTATTATTTAAAAAAAGGGTTTATCATTTGGGAGATTACCGGATAGGCATGAGAAGTTAAAAATGATTAAAGCATGATTAAAGGGTTTAAGACTGATTTTATTCCATGTTGAAGAAGAATTTAAACACATTCATGACAGTCATGATCTTTCATCGCCCGTTCATCGCTATATAATATATATATATATATATATATATATTCCATATTATTATTATGGCCAAATAGTTCTCAAAGCAAAAACGTTTTTCACTCCGTTTAACTTTTCACAAAAAGAAAAATAATTCAGAGAGTCTCAACTCAGCGTCAGCTTAGACATGAGACTGAGAGAAGCAGTAGGCCCCACAATTTCCACCCCATAGAAAAAGACGAAAAGCTCAGCAGCCCCCAGTGGGTCACCACCAACCCTGAAAACCCACGATTCCGCATAAACAGTAAAACCTCCTCCTCCTCCTCAGCGCATCTCATTCTCGTAGAGAGAAGAGAAGAGCGTTTTCTTACCTTTCAAGGCCTCTCTCTCTCTCTCTCTCTCTCTCTCTCCGCGGGATTTTTTTTATTTGCAAAGGGCATATTGTCTCTCCCTAAGCATAACGCCAAAAAACGCCTTCCTCCCTCTGCCCTCTTGTTTCTCCTCCTACTTTACTCTATCTCTTTCTATCTGTCTAAAAGCGCGATGTTCAGAGTGGCACTGATATAATTATTATTGGGTTTGATAAATAAACGCAGAGAGAGAGAGAGAGAAAGAGAGATGGGTTCATGTGTTTCGATTCATAGGGACGCGGACTCCGCCATGAAACTCAGACTGTCATTTGGGTCCAAAACCGACAAGCTCGTCACCCCACCCTTCCCAGTCAACGATAAACTCGTCAATGGCGACCGTCCGATCAACGATCCTCCTATTAAATCTCATTGGTCGCCCTCTCGCTCCGCCACCGCTTTTCGGGACTACGGTAAAATAAAAAAGCTCAACTTTTGAAAGACTTCGTTTTTAGTCTTGTGTGGTCAAACAAATCAAATATTATGACTTTGAGCTTTTTAATCTTCTTCAACGATCTTCACATGGATAAAAATACGTTTGTAGAAATCAACCCTGCGTTTGTGCGTGGTTTTTGATAATCTGGTTTGCAATATTTTTGTACAAATGTCTTGTATTTGGCGTGCTTGCTTTCTTGATTCGTTATGAGGTGTATGAAAGGTTTATGCTTTGAGTCATTTTCTCGCCACTTGCTGCTAGATATGGGTTGTATTTTTATTTATTTTTGGCTCCCTTTAATTCGAATTCCTTGTTTTGGAGTCATAAGGAAAATTTCGTTTTCTCCTTACTTGTAATAGTAGTTAGAGATTGCTTTACGTTATGACACTATCTTCTTGCCTTTTCAAGCGAGATTCTAGTGCTTTCCAGAGCCCTTATTCCTTGCAAGTGGTTGTGCATTTACTTTGCGACGCGATCTTTTTTTTTTGGGCACCGGAAAAAATGCATATCTTTTTCCTTTGGTTGCTGAGATCAGTTGGCTTATTGTAATAGTTTCAATCATGCTGCTATTATTTTTTCTTTTTATAGAAACAACCAAACTTGCAGTTAAATTTGTCTTTCACATGCTGGATAGATAATAGGTGAACTTGAGGGCAGCTTGTGAACTTTAGAAATGTAGACTTCTAGGATTATATCAAAGATTGGTGAACCAAGCTTCCATGAAAGCTTGGTGCTTTGAGTATGAGGGCACTAGTTACTCCAATGGGGATTCGGATTCGGTCGTATTTAGTATAGATGACTCATTGTGATTGTGGTCCTCCCTGCTTTCATTCCTTCATTTCAAAGCGATGGATATATACATGGGGCCATTAATTTTACCTTAATGCCTCTTGTGATTTGAACTGTCAAGGATCATATCAATACCTAAAATTTAAAGTGGTGGATGGATCACATTTGGAAGGTCTTCAACTTTTTTATGTGTTGTCTATGGAGAAGAAGAGGAAGGTTGTACTTGTTTTTATTTGAATAGCTAAACTGATCAGTTTCGGGAAGCTATGAAATGAAACATTATTGGAAAACCAAGGAAGGTGAATATCAACCAAGGACTGATTGAATATCAGGTTCCACCTCCACCCCATCAAACAATGGGTCTTTCTATGCCACCGTATCATCCGCGGTTGCTAATCGACTCTGGTTGGCTCTTCCCTAGCTTGGAAGTAAAGTTGCATTGACCCTAATGTTAATTGTTGTGGCCAAATATGTTTACTAGATAGATATCATATACTTAACTAAATTCATGCACTTGACATGGTGCACCTAATTACTTGTGTTCCAACTTGGCTATATCTAGATTCTATACTCTCTCTGTTCTGTTTGCTGGTGTTTGTTAGATGGATGTTCTTCAAGGCAAGCATTTGGGGTCTTTTTTAGCTCTACTGCATTTCCCTAATTAAGTTTTAGTTCCATTTTTTCTTTAGCAGGTAGTAGAGAGGAGGCCTTTTTTGATACGAAGCCGTGGTTGGACTCAGATTGTGAAGATGATTTCTACAGTGTCAATGGTGGTAAGCATCTAGTCAAATGCTTTGAGCCATTTTGTCTTTCTAGCTTATAATTTTTATACCTTTGATTCCTTCTAATGCAAACATTGATGGCAACTAACAAATTCAGGTTGCTGGCTGTTGGGTGGGTTAGTTGTGCGGTGCCACACGAAACATAGAATTCAGAAGAGTTCCGTTTACTTCATTTCATTTCATACCACTGTTGTTGGTCCTTTTAATTTATGGTTTTTCATGCAGACTTTACCCCATCTCGTGGCAACACTCCCGTCCATCACAGCTTGTCCGTTGGCTCCTCCCGAATGAACAAAACTCCTTTTGAGGACAGAATTCCTGGTCCATCTCCAACAGAAAAGAAGAAGAAACTACTTGAACTCTTTCAAGAGAGCTTCAAAAATGATGAAGACGCTGACAACGCAGTAAAGCCAACTACACCTAGTCTCCCTCCAAAATCTGTCAATGGTACTCCTGTCCCTGCAACTAATTCCGTCTCTAGCAGTGAATGGACAGCAAACGGAGATGTTGCAACTGAGAAGGAGAAACCAATTAGGTCTGTGCAGTGCTGCCTTCCCAGCTTAGTTTCTTGCCGTAGCTCAAGTCAGAGGAAGAAGATGAGCCCTACCATTGCTGTAGTTGATAAAGTTTGATCCTGGTATTTTTCATACAATGTAAATGGAAGAAGCCCGAGAACTTGCCAAGTTGCTAAACTTAGACCTCAATGTTCGGTGTAAAGTCCAAGACATAGTTCCCTGTTGTTGAAATTAAGAATTTTGGGATGGAGGGCATGTATAGAGAGAAGAAAAAGTCCTATGCTATGAGAAATTACTATAGCACAACCGCAAGTTGATAATGCATATTTAAACAGAAGAAGTTGTTACAACTTTACATGTTACTTGGTTGTTCTTACTATGGTAAGCTTTCTGCAGTTGGGTTTCCCTTGTTTTGTTTACTGATTTTAAACAAAACGCAAGTAGAGTACACAAAATCTGTCAAATTAGACAACATAGCCAGGGGAAAATTTGTGAATACGAAGAATATATAAAGTCGTTTCTAGGCGGGTCAGGCCCTTTTTAAAAAATAAATAAATTTCTGATTTAAAGAAAACCACCTCTCTCACACCAGGCCTAGTCTTGGAGGGATAAGAATTTGGACATCTTCAACTTTGTTATAAGCCAAGGGAAAAGACAACGATGAGATAGTTCATTTTGTAATTAGGGTCTTTGATTGAAGGAAATGCAGCGACAGATTTAGGGCCATTTGGAACATAAGAAAATCTAACAAAAACGTGCATCCGATATCTTTCAAACTATTCTACATTCATGTTTGTAATGGTTACAGTTGCGGTTGTAGGCATTGACCTATGCGTCAAATCTCCTAACTTAGGCCAACATGGTAACAGTTGCTATCAAATATTGTTAACAATATCAAATTCTCGAAAATTTCTTTCATTCAGAACCTGTGACGCTTTCAGCTAGTGAGTTTTGATGAGAGCAACATCCAAGCACTCATTACTGGGAAGGTGATTAATGCGGAAGCCTGTAAAATAGCAACTCCCATTAAGGACAATACCACAAGAAAATGCTTAGATGGGAACGTATTTCTTGAGAAAAAGCTGCCGCAGAAAGGAGCACAGAAATAATTAAAGAACAAAGAAAATTGACTAAATACCATAAAGAAAACTAATTCCTCATTTGCAAGAGCTGCTGTGAATTCATTCTTTTCCAGTTTCTCTTTGATGAAATGTTGTAACTGCATAAAGAAAGTTGAGGTTTTCAGGGATTGAGTAGCCGAACAACAGCAACAAAAATGTCTAGTAAAAGAAGACTGACGAGGATATATGACCACCTCAAACAATGGATGAACAATTGAAGTAAACACGATATTTGAACTTTATACAACCTCGTATGAATATATAGAGAATTAATGCATTGGGAAACCATGATAAAGAAAAATGAACAAAAAAAAAATGGTGCTTAAATTGCTGTCAAGATTGTACAAATGGAGCAGTCCACAACAATATAACCTATGCATTCATGATAAGGAAACCTACTAAATGAGATTACTATTTAGGGTAATACAAGCATCTGCCATGTGCCAACATTAAGCAGCTTGTGCTTTCAAAGTTCCCGAAAATTAGAAAACCAACCACCAAATTTGGAAACTATGCTATAAAAGTAAAGGGATATGCAAATGTAAACAACAGCTGAATGGCAGAAAGCTATAAAGATGTATCACAGGAGTGGCCTCAGGGTCCTCCTAACAACACTGAAGAAATGTTTTCCTTTTCCAACAGCTGTTACAGACCAATTAACAAAAGACTTTTGATACATACCTTATGGTGAGACCTTTTAAATTCTGCAAAGACTCTCTTGAACTGATGCAAAGCTCGAGAGAAATAGGATCTGAAGTTAGGCCCAAGCGTCTTCAGCAGAGGGTCATCAGAAAGGTTGTTTATGAACTGCAAACCATCAGATTTGTTGAGTTAGTGTGATATTATATTTTGTGAAAAGCAAAATAGGTCAATTGTCGAAAAGACTTGATGCTGTCAGTGCTGACAGGATTTAAGTTCCGGCGACAGTTCACAGATGGTCAGAATATCATATTGACTATATATATCAACCTATCTGAAGTTCTGAACTACTACTACGAGTGTGGGATATCCAATATTACCTTCAAGAATATGCATCTGGTTAATTGTCTTTGAACCCTCATAGTCCTCATCTATTTATTTTTTTCAAAAAGAAACTAGCAAATATTAGTGAATCAGCAAAACCAATTTCAGTAAAACTTTTGAATTTAGCAAATAAAGAACCTGAAGCCAGTTTCAAGCACAACATACTTGTGTAATATGAAGAGCCTGCTCAAGTTGCTGAATTTGAATCCATTGTTCTGTAACAACGTCAGCCATCTGAAAGCAAAGAGAAAGAAGACAATAGCAAAATGAACACCACACTAACAACATCACAATCAAAGTCACAGACCATAGATGGGGTGAGTACATCAGTGCATGACCTTTTGAGCCCGAGAGGCAACCGTTTCGAGTCTATCCTCAGCATCTTGTGCTTTAGACTCTAAAACATGAAGATCGAAGTTGTACTTTCTTGATGCAGCCCACAGAAGCCGTACCTAAAAAGCATTGCAAAGCTTAATTCTCAAATCCAACAAACTCTTTCTGCTACTTTTTCATTGAATTGAAAATTGCAAAAAGAAAATGAAAAAGATATGAACCTCTTCTTCTAAAGCCTTAAGCCTCTCATCAGTAGCCAATGAGTCTCCCTGTGACATTCAAATGCAACCAAATATTATATATTTGCTTTCAATTCAGCATATACTTGAAATCTGATGACTTGAAGCTACCTTCAGAGTGGACAAAACGGACTGCAAATGATGGATCTTCTGCGCCATGTCGTCAATGCGCTTCTCGCGCTCTTCGATACGATCGATTTTCTCGGTCAGGTTTTGAATGCTTTCTGCTAAAACCGATTCTGCATAACAAAATTAATAATAGCTAAGAAGAAAATCATGGGTAACAAATTGAAGAAAGAAAAAAAATATAAAAAAATAAAATAAAGCTTGAAGTGGGAGTAAATACCTAAGCGATCGATCTTGAGCTGGCATTGGTGGAGTTGGCAGAGGGAGGAATTGTCGTCGTTGTCGTTGATGTGGTGAGGTGAACATGTTGTTTGGGAGAGAGCGAAGAGAGAAGAGAATAAGGCGGGAAACAGGGAGAGGAATGGAATTAGATGAATTAAGAGTCCATGATCTGTTCTTCTGTGGTTTTGAAGGAAGGAAAAGACCTGACTTTTGCTTCACTGCTTCGGCTTCCCAATCTCAATCTCAAGCTCAAAATTGCAGCTAGTTTTTTTCAATGGTTTCAAACTTTCAGTCGATCACTGGGTTGGTGCGTGAGGAAGAAAAAAGCCCAAATATGACTGAAGGGTTGAAAAAAATTAGTATTTTCATTTAGTTCTATTTTTTTAATGTTTTATTTTCATTTTTTATCTATGTAGAGATGGACTCCACTTGCCACGCCACCTCTCAGAAGGTGAATAACTACACGGGTATGGGTACATCGATACAATATGATATGATTCACCAATACGGAAAAACTCTAAAAATTAGGATACGAGTACGGCTTGCACCTATCATGTTAAAATCATCCATTACAAAACATAAAACCAAACATCTAAGTCTCCAGATGATTCCAAAAGATTTTATAATTTTGAAAACGACCCAACATATTTTCAAGATTACCCCTTAAAGTATTGGAAACATATTGAGACCGTATCCTAGAAGTATTGGAAATGTATCGGAAGGTCAAACTTTTAGAAAAGTCCATGATACTTCTATATCCGTATTGGATATGTATCATAGGCATATCGTACCCATATCGGATACCAGCATACCCATCTAGTTAGGAGTATTGGTGCAACATAGGTGGACAATGATCCATGTGTATAATTATAAAAACACCCTTATCACGTCATTATAGTTAACAAATTTTTAGATGAAGTTGATGATAATGGGTAAAGTGAGATTTGATTATAATTTTAAAGTGTATTAGTGTAAAGAAGCCTTAGAAGAATGAAATATCGTGCCCATAGATTCAGCCCATATACCAAACAAACGGGCTCTTTCGTGTTCTGGTTCATTTGAGAGACAGGCTTGTCAGTTGTATGTATGAGTTGCTGAAGAAATTTATTATTTTTCCATTCGACAAAAGCAAAAGGAAAAAAGAAACAAAGAGAAAGTGGAGCTTGCAGAAAGTGGCAGAGCACAGAAATGAGTGTATGTGGTTTTGATTCATATTCTTAGGCACCATTCAGCAGCAAGTCATCAGTCAATGTGAAAGGAAGAATTGAAATTGTGTGAAAAAGGCATGAGCCCCATAGTATTATTGAGATATTGATTTTGCACAGGCATGAAGGATGATGGGGTCATTGGGGTGGTCTTGGAAAGGGACAAGTGGGGCTCGTGTTCATGGCTCAATTCCTCATTCCAACATGGTACGCCTCAATGTTAGAAGTGAGTTCACACAAGGCTTTTTGTTTTAATTTTAATGCAAACGAACTTAAGCACCTCATGTAAGCATAAATACTCTTATTCACTTAAGCTAAAAGTCCCTTGTAAGTTCGGAGAATGTATAATTGACGAGTGATCTAGCTAAGTCACCATCACCGTGGTGCAATTATGCAACTCGTTTGACAAGTGTTATAGAATTCAAACAAATAAAAATTAGGTCCAAGTTAACATATGATACATTATTATTTATGGCGTCACTTGATTTCAAACACTATGACTATTTGGATTAAACATCCTTATCCCATGGGATGTGCTGAAACATATCAGAACAGAACCGAACGCAATTCCCATATAAAATGCTACACAGCCTAGCTAGCAACAGATAAGTGCTGCCAGGAATCTTCCATTTATGTGGTTCCTAAAGCTAGTTGGTCAACTCAGTGTGAAATCATGTTGTTCTTCCAACCCTTGGATCTCATCAGTTGATTGAAAGGAAAGAAAACAGAAAAAGAAAAAAGAAGTGTCTTGCAACCTGAGCCACATGCATCCACATGAACTCCACCACCAGAATTGTTTGAGTTGTTGGACGCTAACTCAATGTAAAATATAGTTACTTCAATTGAAGCCCTGTTTGTTAAACCCCTTGAGATTACAGACAAACAAATAAAATCTGATCCAATTCTTTTATCCATTTCCTCTCCAAAATTGCCGTTTTAGATGGGTCCAAATCCAAAATCCAAAATCGCCCACATACGCAAAGATTTTTATCCTAATCCATACGAGTAGAGTACGCACTCCTCCCATACAGTCCAGACCAATTTAGCTAGCTAGCTAGCTCAGGTCTGGAAATCGCAACTGCAATTCCAGCTCTTGATCAAATTGCCTGCAAATGATCAGTTGCTTGATGATAAGAAAGGACATCCCCAGTGGGCCCCACATCCATTCCCCTTGTCATCACTGGAAATGAACGTGAAAATCCCCCCATCACATCGTATATCCTACTAGTCCGTCACTCGGGCAATGAATTAGGAGATCAAGAAAGAAAAAGAAAAGAAGAAAAAAAACAACTCGTTTTCTCACTCTGTGTCTGTCTTTTTCTTCAGCTAGCCTATATATAAAGCCCTCAACAAGCCAATTTTCAATATCACAATAACAAAACCAGGGAACACAAAGGATATATAATATGGCTGCAACCTTGGCTAGCTTTTGCCTCCTAGTCTTGGTGGCAGCCCTAGCACCTCATCGAGCTTACGCCTCCATTCGTCGCTCACTTGGCCACAAACGTGCTGCTGCTGCGGCTGCTCCAACCGTCGGTATATGTGCGTCTTCGGTGCTTGTATATGGCTACCAATGCCAGGAGCTCAGGTAAGAGCTTGATGAATTAAGCCACTGCACTGTAGCTACATATAATTCAATGAATTAGTTTTGAATTAATTCATTTGTGTTGTTCAGGTGACAACCCAAGACGGTTACATACTGAGTTTGCAAAGAATCCCAGATGGTCGTCATAGTAATGGGACTAAGAAGCCACCGGTCTTAATTCAACATGGTGTCCTTGTGGTAAGTTTCCTCTTCTTCTCTGCTCTGCATATCATCATCCTGTTTCTGTTTCTGCTTCTGCTTCTGTTTCCGTTTGATCTTTGATCATTAAACATTATTGCACATATTCATTAAAGTTGCTTTTCAGTGCCACATTTTGGTACCAAAGTTGCTTTTTTCGACCATTCAAGTGAAAAAAGTCAAAAGGGAGAGGACACTATCAGTGAATATAGCATGTGCCCTGTAATTCTTTCAAATGGCCTATGATGTCACTTAAACTACACTTAAAATTAGCATCTTCCACGCATTTAACAACAAATTGAAAAGCAATATCTTTACAAAAGTGGATGCCAGAATTACGCCCCTGGAAATGGCTGCAGATCCAAAACAGAGGGTCCATGTTTGCCTATAAAGTCAATGAGAAGAAGAAAGAAACAGAGGAAAACAGAGCAGACTTCACGCTATTCAGATTAGACGTACAAATTTGTTCAGATTGTTGAACAAAACTTGTCCACTTATATACCAAGTAATAGTTTTTGTATGCACACAAAACAAAAAGTGGATTTAAGTTTTCAAAAAGTGGTTCAGAGACCCTGCTTCTGCTTCTGATTCTGATGAGGCAAAAGGAACCCCATCAGAAACTGTCCAAAAAAATGATGCACCGCCTCAGGCATAATTCCATGGGTGCAAAATTCAAGACACGGATAACTGCTCTTGGTGCTGACTATAATTGAGGGGTTTCTATATTGTGTATGTGGGTGCAGGATGGAGTCACCTGGCTCTTAAATTCTCCGGATAGAAATCTACCGTTGATTTTGGCTGATAATGGGTTTGATGTGTGGATTGCTAACACCAGAGGGACCAGGTTTAGCCGACGACATACTTCCATGGACCCCTCCGATCCGGTTCTTACACTATATACTCTCTCACTTCAGCTATCTCTGTTTCTTAGTAGTATGTGCTTATTGCTTAATGAGTTGTGATTTGAAACATGCCAGAAATTTTGGAATTGGTCTTGGGATGAACTGGTGGCCTTTGACCTACCAGCTGTTTTTGATTTCGTGTATAGCAAAACAGGACAGAAGGTTAATTACGTGGGCCATTCACTGGTGAGGATCAATGTATTTGGAATTTTTCAGGTTTTTTGTGTGATGGAAAATGCACATATCTTGGTAAATTGAATTTCAAATCAAGGACATGCAATGCAACATGTTGAAGAAACCATGTGAATTTGGCAGGGTACTTTGTTTGCATTGGCATCGTTATCAGATGGGAAACTGGTGGACCAGATGAAGTCGGCAGCCTTGTTGAGCCCCATTGCTTATTTGAGTCACATGAACACTGCACTTGGCGTGGCTGCTGCAAAGGCCTTTGTTGGTGAGGTACAAATTCATTCAGTTGTTAGTCAATAATTTCTTATACAATTTCAGATATGTCCTCTATAGAAACAGTCCCAAACGAGCTCTAATTAAGCCTATGATTTTGCCAACAGATCACTACGCTATTCGGTCTTGCCGAGTTCAATCCAAAAGGGTAAGAATCCACCAAGAAATAAATGTTAAATACCTCTTCATCTCACAGCATTATGATTTTAACTTGGTGTAATTTGAGGTTTCTCTTAATTGCAGGGAGCCTGTGGCCCAATTTCTCAATGCTCTGTGTGTTTATCCAGGGGTTGACTGCTATGACTTACTAGAAGCAGTTACTGGTATAATTAGCCACTTCTCATTATCTCTAATTATTAATTATCTTGCAGCTAAGCTATTAACTACTTCCGTAAATTTATCTGATTTAAGGGAAAAACTGCTGCCTCAATTCTTCCACTGTTGATCTCTTCCTGAAGAATGAGCCTCAGTCAACATCCACCAGGAACATGGTGCACTTGGCTCAAAGTAAGTTCCTTTATCCAACTTAAACCCCATCTGTTTAAAGTAATGGTGCCAATTAAACTACTTGTTTAAACTAATTGTGACATAAATTAACTTGCAGCTGTGCGAGATGGGGTGTTGGCAAAATACAACTACGGGAGACTAGACTACAATTTGATGCATTATGGGAAATTTAGCCCTCCAATTTATAACCTATCCAACATTCCCCATAACCTTCCTCTGTTCCTCAGCTATGGCGGCCGAGACTCGCTCTCTGATATTCGGGACGTGGAGCTTTTACTTGATATTCTTAAGCTTCATGATGTGGGCAAGCTGACTGTTCAGTACATAAAAGACTATGCACATGCAGACTTCATCATGGGGTTGAATGCCAAGGACATCGTGTACAATCAAGTTACTGCCTTTTTCCAGCAGCAACAATGATATTACAACTGAGATTGAAGTTGAGTTGAAATCAGCTGCAACTTGCAAACCATATGGCTCCGTTTCGATTGAGGATTTGACAACGAGGCTAAATGTCTAGATGTATAGGGGCCATCATGAGCACCTTAAGCTCTAATTTGTAGTAAAATGTATCCAGAAATTTTGAACAATATATGTCGGTTTTAAAGTTGATGAGCAAAATATTTTAATGAATCAAACAATCAATGTCATGACATTGATGATGACGAGCACAAGTTATAGTGAATAGACTTTCTTCATTTGGTCCTTGTCTTAGTCCGTTCTGATGGTTCTGACATTTTGTTTTGATTTAAAATTTGAGTTCCAAGGGCAAGCCGCTGGCCTTTTCGAGTGAATATGATCACCGCCAGGGTAGCTTTGTTTCAACGCCAAGCTTCCTCCACGACCTTTTGCCCACCAACTAGTTTTGCTTTGCGGACAAACCAAACTCTCTCAAGTCTTAACATAATCGCATTTCACACGCTCAGCCCTGTTTCTCTGCAGTATACTGCCTCTTGCTTCTCGGGGCAATTTGATAATTTGGAGGGTCCTTGATGTTCATCTTGTGAAAATGAAACTTCCCAAGTTATCAAGATTACAAATATTGTTTTTCATCATTTATAATAATAAAATATTAATAAACCAAACAGAACTCCCCTGTATATATATATAGTTGTAATAGGCATGGGAAAGCTCAGACTCAGACATTGAAAGGAGTTAGAAGCAAAGAAGGAGAGAGAGAGAGAGAGAGAGAGAGAGAGAGCATAAGAATACACAGAATGGGGCTCAGGAACACAATTTTGTTGGTGTTGGTTTTTGTATGTTTGATCACAAAGAAGGGCTTCGCAGCACAACTCACAGTTGGAGGAAGCCAAGGTTGGGATGAGTCCACAGACTTCAACTCTTGGGCATCTGCCCAAAAATTCAAGGTTGGCGATCAACTTGGTATGTAAACAAACCATCTTAATCTAATAATTATATTTTTAGTGTGGATTTGATTAGCATAATAATGCCATAACCTATGTGATTAATATTGTTGACAGTTTTCAAGTACTCTTCGGGGCTGCACAGCGTGGTGGAGCTACCAAATGAGAGTGCCTACAAGAGCTGTGACCTTGGCGGTGCATTAGCCTCCAAGAATACCGGCAATGACGTGGTGAAGTTGACCAAGGCTGGTACACGATATTTTGCTTGTGGCACTTTAGGCCACTGTGGCCAAGGCATGAAGGTGAAGATCACTACTGTCGATGGAAATGCACCTTCTTCTCCGGCATCGGCATCGTCATCGTCGTCGTCTTCTTCTGATGCTTCTCCTGCTTCAACTTCCCTGCATTCCATTACTTCATTCGTTGTGCTTGCTGCATTATCTGCAACCGTTGTTCTGCCTTCTATGTTTTGAACTTCGTTTGAGGGTATTTGCCCTATTGGGTCTAGTTATTACCACCATGGACGTATCATTTTATTTGGATTTTGGAGATAAATTATAGCCAGTGCTAAGTTTGTGATTCAAACTCAGAACTTGATATTTTTGGTTTTGTTTCATTGTGAATGAAATTTGAAGGAAGAGCAGAATAAAAGTGGTAGGGATTGCTATATATAACCCTGGCCTGATTTTTTGTACAATACTATGAATCAACCCTCGTCTCCTGTTGGATTTTGCCTACTAATTTTTCTTCTATGGATTGCAGAAAAATTACATATCCTATATGGTTTCAACTCCACTCTCCACATATCCGACCTTAATCCTCCTTAGACATATCTTTAATTTTTTTTCCATTATTGTTACATCTAGAAAGAAGCATATATGGACTTAGTCAAGTTTGCTAGAGTAGATATGCTCCTCCACTTTTCACCAGAGTTTGAATCCCTCGCCCGGTAGTTAAGATTTAATTAAAATAGAAATATCAATTAGGGAGTTGATTTTCTCACTCATCTTTTATCCACTTATACTCCATTTGTTAGAAATTGTATATTCCCACCCATCTTTTGTCCATTTACACTTCATTTTTTGTTATAGTAAAAATTATTAAAAAAACAAAAGAGAATGTAAGTGAACAAAAGAGAAATAAGAAAATCACTACACTATCAATTTCAATTATATTAGCCTCTTTGCAGGCGCGCTTTTTAAAAAAAAAATTAATCGGCATCACCATTTTGGCGCACGAATTTCTCACGAAAAAGATTATAATAAAAAATCCGGCATATTCCTCCTTTGCCAAACCAAAATCAGAAAATTCATACCAATATCAGAAAAAGGACAAACCCAAAAATAAAGCGTGAATCCTAGGCGCCCGAACAAATCGTGACAAAGCGGCACGGTCCTATTCTGTCCAGCGCTGAGCTCTTTTGATTTTTGAAGGCAGTTGAACTGTCGTGCTGTAACAAATTCAGTCCGAAACACACAACCAGAGAGTGACAGCGAGAGTGAAAACCATGCCGGAGGAGACGACCACCATAGACTACGTGATGGAGGCAGCGTCCGGGCCTCACTTCTCGGGGCTCCGACTTGACGGCCTCCTCTCATCTCCACCTTCTGCATCGTCTTCCTCTCCTGCTTCCGCTGCTTCAAACCGAGCCGACCCCAACGCCACCAAGCAGCCCTTCGTCATTGGTACTATTAACTCTCGCATTCGTCTTTCTTCACATTTTCACAGAACATCCAATCAATTTAAATTTGTTTCAGTCACATCTCTGCCGCAACTACATTTTCTTTCAATTCGATTGTTGTTGCGGTGATTGATTAGGTGTTTCGGGAGGTACGGCTTCGGGTAAGACCACGGTTTGCGACATGATCATCCAACAGCTTCACGATCATCGGGTCGTCCTTGTCAATCAGGTTAGGGTTTGGTGTCCATTATGCTTAACTTGCCTTTTCTGCCTGCAAAATTCCGTCATTAGTTGATTTTACTTTATGCTTAATAAAATTCTCTAATTAGTTTCATTTGGCCTTGTCGTAGGATTCATTTTACCGTGGTTTGACACCTGAGGAATCTGAACGGGTGCATGAGTATAATTTTGATCATCCTGGTAATCATTTTATTATAAAAAGTCATATTTACTTTCCTATTCTTGATGTCTGCTGCCAAGAAATTAGGCTGTGTGCTGTTCTATCTGTACTGTGCAACTCTGGCAGTTATGGAGTGACAGATGAAGTTTTGTTGGGGTTTTTCTTTAGCCTATGGACATTATTTGTAAAATTTTATTGATTATGTATGGCTTGCATTTTTTAGATGCTTTTGACACGGAGCAACTTTTAGAGTGCGTTCAAAAGCTAAAATGTGGCCAATCTGTCCAAGTTCCGATTTATGATTTTAAGATCCATCGACGAAGTTCTGATACTTTCCGGCAGGTACTCAAATCATTTATGTGTTTTTATTCCTTTTTTTTCTTTTGGTTAGGAGTATCTAGCTTGTTTGGCGTGTAGAATTAGTGTACTGGTACCATTGTACTATTTATTATTATTATTCTTATATTACTTTATTAACTATCATTATTATTAGTATTGTTACCATTTTTACTCTTCTCAAGGTTCGTTTTGACTTCTAATTGTCGTTTTCTGCTCTTTTAATCATTTTGTTTACTGCTTTTTCAGGTGAATGCTTCCGATGTAATAATTTTGGAGGGAATTCTGGTATTCCATGATCAACGTGTCCGAAATCTGATGAACATGAAGATTTTTGTCGATACAGGTTTGATTTTCTCGTTTTAGTTTTTTGTCGTTGTCATTATTTTTATTGTCTTGTTATGTTCCTTTATGGTCATCTCATCTTCCAGATTTCCATGATTGTTTTGCTTTGCATGTCATGTTAGTTTGAGTGCTATGTACGGACATTATGCCTTCTTTGTATAGGTCTAGCAATTCCTCTGTAATCAAATGTATATGTTACGACAAAGAAATAGAAACAGATATTGATCAAAGAAATCCAGAGAAGGGAATTTCAGGGCTGGTTTTCTTGTACTGCCTATTAAGATTCAGTTGCCAATTAGCAATTTATGCTGATTATAAACCATAGGCGTTAGCCACTTGGGCGGCGAATAATATATTCTACTTTTTGCTGGTCCATATAGAATGGCTTCAGTGTTTAAAAATTTATATAAACTCAAACTGCCTATAGGTTATTATCAAACATTCGTTCTTTAAGAGTGCTTCTATTCCCATCCAACTTTATGGATTGGCCAGTCTCTGTATGCGCATGAGGAGCAGGTCATAACCTTTTTTAGATTATGCTCTCTCTCTCTCTCTCTCTCTCTCTCTCTCTCTCTCTCTGTGAATATTTGTTATCTTGTTTTTGTCCAGATGCTGATGTAAGGCTTGCTCGTAGAATAAGACGAGACACAGTTGAGAGGGGGAGGGACATAAATTCTGTTCTTGAAATGGTAAGACCCCATGCTTGAACAGTCTCCTTGCACACAATTGAATCATCATAATTTTCTGTGGAGTTGAGTAAGAACATAGGGTGGCTCTTTTATGGTTTAATTGTCTTGTAATTCCGCTGAGATTTAATTGTTTCAACTCTTAAAATCACATTGGTAGCATTATTTTAAGGGAGTTTCACTAAAACACCCAAAATAGAGGTTGAAATTATTAAAAAACCCAACACTCAAAACACTTTATAAACACACCCAAAACTCATCATTACACACACTCAAAACTCATTTATGAACACACCCAAAAAGTTGACTTTGGAGTTGATTTTGGGTGTGTTTCTATGTTTAAATAGTGCTTGGGTTTTTTTATAAATACATGTCTAGGATTGGGTTTATTTATAAATTTGTATTATTTTAATTGTGCAGTATGCCAAGTTTGTCAAGCCTGCTTTTGATGATTTTGTTCACCCATCAAAGAAGTATGCTGATGTGATCATTCCCCGTGGTGGTGATAATCATGTAGCCATTGATTTGATTGTGCAACATATTCAAACAAAGCTTGGTCAGCATGACCTCTGCAAAATTTATCCCAATATGTATGTTATTCAGTCAACATTTCAGGTATGCCTTTTGTTTTATTTGTGATTTGGTGTTATAGACATATTCTTCACCTTCTGTCTTTTGGGGGCATTAGGAATTTGGTAGTCTTGGCTATGGTTGTTGATCCTAAGACTCTCAAGTACAAATTATTTATTGTATGTTGAATTCAATTATTGGCCTTGTTTTTCATTGAGCTGTGGCCCAAAAATTCTACTACTAAATGCCAGTAACTAGAATAACTGTACAACTCTGAGTGCAGAAAACAGTGAGATTGTGGATTATACAAAGCAGCGTCGGATGAGTTGGGTTGGGTAGGGTAGGGTATGTGTCTGGTAGGTGAAGGCTAAAGATAGTTATGTCAACTTGGTTTCTGTTTCTGGGCTTATGGCATATCAGTGAGAGAACTTTCCAAACCCCTTTTCTGGGCACCTTCTATGTCCACCTCCAACCTAATATTTAAATTTCAGCGCTGAAAAGTGTGATCAATCAGATTTCATGGTTGACTGGCCCAAGTTTATTTGAATATATAGGTCACTTGCATTTTGATGGACCCTGTAACCTGAAGGGTTGTCCCAACAGTCTGCAATCCGATGACTGTTTCTTCACTTTCATCTCTTTATAGTCCTTAATCAAGTTTTTCTCATGTTACAGATTAGAGGTATGCATACACTGATTCGAGACCGAGAAATATCAAAGCATGACTTTGTATTTTATTCAGATCGGCTAATTCGTCTGGTATTTTCCATTTCAGGCTTAGTCAAGTTTCATTAACCTACCAGAGTTCAGCTTTTATGTTCTTATACTTTGATGTGGCCTCTAGGTTGTGGAGCATGGCCTTGGCCATTTGCCATTCACAGAGAAGCAAGTAGTAACTCCAACAGGTATGTTGATTACATGTCTTTACCCTCTTATTTCCTTCTCCATACTCGATTCAGAACTTTGTTAGTTGAGGATTTTGGATTTTCCATTGGAAGGGGAGGTGCGTTGCTAGTTGAATGATTGGATTGTGAAGCTCACATAAACATGGATCCAATATTTATTTTAGTAAAGAATATTGTGTCTTTGAAATTTTGTATTTATTCTATTTCAGCATCAGTATATACTGGGGTTGATTTCTGCAAGAAATTGTGTGGGGTTTCAATTGTTCGAAGGTGAGCTTTAAATCAGGTATTGATTTTAAAAGTTTTATTTATCCGGCAGGCAAAATATGGGTTGTCAGGTCTTAACAATCTTTCTGTGTTTATTATGTAAGTGGTGAGAGCATGGAAAATGCATTACGTGCATGCTGCAAAGGAATAAAAATAGGAAAGATTCTGATTCACCGTGATGGAGACAATGGGAAACAGGTAACCTTGTAACTGTTTTTGAAGTAGAGAAAATTTACGAATAGCTAACCCCTCCCACTCAGACTTAATAAAAATTGTGTATAACCAAGTAACTACAACTTAAGCAGCTTATATATGAGAAGCTTCCCAAGGATATTTCAGAACGCCATGTCCTGCTTCTAGACCCCGTCCTTGCTACAGGTAATCCCATTGGTTTCCTTTGAAGTTCTGTTGTTCTTTGGTACCTGCATATATTGAGAAAAATGTAGTTGGTGATGGAAGAAAACTTTTGGACTCTTTAGTGTTTTCTTATTCTCATTGCTCAAGATGCACAGGAGTGATAGAAAGATAACATCATTTGTTTATTATGTCTTATGCCATTCCCGTCGAAGAGTATGTTGTGAGACATACTGCACAATGTGGAAATTGAAATGGCAGGGCATGTTGGCTTTTGCTAGCTAGAAATCGGAGTCCGTTTTTTATTTTCATAATTTGGGCACTGGACTCTGTTTTTTTTCATGTAGATATTAGTTACTGTAAGAATTTCAAATTAAAAACAAGAATAGGCTTGGTTTATGACATTCCTGACCCATCCTGCTGAAAAGGGCATTCTTTTGAACTTTTGCTTGCTGGTGAGTGAAAAGTGACAATCCACGTTACTGGCTTGTAGGTAACTCAGCTAACCAGGCTATTGAACTACTCATACAGAAAGGAGTTCCTGAAGCGCATATAATATTCTTAAACCTTATCTCTGTGAGTTTTTCTTGATGCCGACCGACTGTTTTTGTGTACAATGTCAACATTTGTTTGATTCTTTTTACCACTGTTTCCCTCTGCCTTAGGCCCCTGAAGGAATCCATTGTGTTTCCAAACGGTTTCCATCGTTGAAGATTGTCACTTCAGAGATTGATGTTGCACTGAATGAAGAATTCCGTGTGATACCAGGAATGGGTGAATTTGGTGATCGGTACTTTGGCACTGATGATTGATCGCAGAGATAAGTGCATATTGTAGATTGTGATCCTAAAATATTTGGGCTCCTGTAGCCTTGAAATAGATGGTTATACAGAAACACCAAGGAGATTGGCTTATGCATCTTTTGTTACCGGAACTATGTAGTGTGTATTGGCGCTATTTCCAAATTCTATAGTTCGACTGCTTGACTTGTTTCAACCTATATGATCTTACTGTGATGGATGGAGGAAAATTATAAACAGTTTCATGTTTAATTAATATAATATAATGTCCTCGTGTGAAATCTGTAAAATTTGGGAATCTTTTAAAAAAATAAATATAGCAGGACCTCTTCCATTTTGACGACGACGTCTAATAGTTTCTTTGAACATGAAGATCTAGCGGACCAAGTATTATTCTTTTTTTTTTTTTGGGTGGAAGGACCAAGTATTATTCTTGAGTACTAATTGGGGGTCTTAAATATCCCTTTGACAGAAATGCAACATTCAACCTAAAAAGTCATTATCAATTGGACGCGCGTGGTTTGATGGGGTCGAAAATATATATTATTAAGGCTCTCTCAAACTATTGGCCCCACGTTAACTCAAATTGACTTCGGAGTCTTCTAATAATTGACTTTTTTATTTATCTTTTTTTATTTATCAGACATGGTCTAAATCTGAGTCACCCTGGTCAAATCTATCCCTTGTTGTTAGGGCGTCCGGACGGCACGTAATTTCGAAAATTCAAAGAGAAAATAATTTTTTATTATATATAAATATAAATTATTTTATATCTTAATCAATTAGTTTCAACGAACCTTCTTTTAATATATAATTATAATATATAATAAAAAATAAATTTATTTTTATTATTAAGAAAAACTCAATTTTCTTTCTCCATCCTCCCTACAAATACGTACAGGACATTTGTTCTCTTTAAATCTTGCAGCCTCATATCTTCACTCCTGCATATCATCCCTCCCATTGCATTGCATAACAAGTATGGTTCACAGCAGTGCTTCCATCCAACTTGTTTCACTAATTTTACTGTCAGGAATTCTATACCTTGAAACCATTAAACTTGGTTTCTGCAGTGCCGCTGATCATCATAATGTGAAATGCATGGATATAGAGAGGAAAGCCCTTCTCAAGCTCAAACAAGGCCTTACAGATCCTTTGGACCGGCTTTCGTCTTGGGTGGGAGAAGATTGCTGCAAATGGAATGGTGTAGGCTGCAACAACATAACGGGACGTGTCAACAGGCTCGATCTTCGCAATCCGCTATAAAATAGGTGGGTTGGATGGTGATGGAGCAGCAAAGAATGCATTTGGATTTGGTGGTGAGATCAACCTTTCTTTGCTTGTTTTGAAAGATTTGGTTTACTTGGATTTGAGCATGAATAACTTTGGAGGTGTCCAGCTTCCAAGTTTCATTGGATCACTAGAGAAACTTACATATCTCAATCTCTCTGGTGCATCTTTTGGTGGAACCATTCCCCCCAATCTTGGAAACCTCTCAAGTTTGCTTTATCTTGATCTCAGTAATTACTTTTTTGAACCAGTTGAGAATGATCTCCACTGGCTAAAGCTTGCAACTTTTTCTTCCTTAAAGTACCTCAACTTGGAAGGAGTTGACCTTTCCAAGGCTGCATCATATTGGCTTCCCACTGTTAATATGCTCCCTTCCCTTGTTGAATTGCATTTGCCCTTTTGTAGACTTTCCATCTTTCCTCTCGCTCTTCCTTCCATCAATTTCACATCCCTTTTGGTTCTTGATCTCTCTGGCAACGATTTCAACTCCACGATACCTCCTTGGATGTTTAATCTGACTGAACTAGTCCACCTTCACCTAAAGTCCAACAATCTCCATGGAGAACTTGCAGAAACATTTGGTAGTTTGACGTCTCTCCAGACGCTTGATTTATCAGAGAATTCCGACATTGGAGGTCAGTTGCCAAGAAACTTGGGAAGGCTATGCAGTTTGCAGACGCTAAGACTTTCTATCAACAAAATTACTGGTGAAATTACTAATTTCATTGATATGTTGTCTGCATGCACAAACAGCAGCTTAGAGACATTGGATTTGGGATATAACAGACTGACAGGAAAACTGCCTGATTCTTTGGGATACCTTAAAAGCTTAAGATACCTCACATTATGGGACAACTCATTTCACGGTTCAATCCCGAAATCGATTGGAAACTTAACATCTTTGGAGGAGTTTTACCTCGCAAGAAATGAAATGAGTGGGATCATCCCAGAAAGTCTTGGGCAGCTCTCATCGCTGGTTGCACTAGATATCTCTGGAAACGCATGGGAAGGTTTCATAACAGGAGCTCATTTGGCGAAACTTCGAGGCTTAAAAGATGTATCAATTGAAAAAGCTTCGTCAAACATTTCCTTAGTTTTCGACATACCTTTCGATTGGATACCTCCTTTCAAATTAAGATACTTGAACATTAGATCATGCAAACTGGGTCCCAAATTTCCTACATGGCTCAGAAATCAGACTGAGCTGACCACGGTGGTACTCAATAATGCTTTGATTTCAGACACCATACCAGATTGGTTTTGGCAGTTGGATTTGCAATTGAGTAAACTAGATGTCGCTTATAATCAGCTAAGCGGCAGGGTGCCCAACTCATTAAGATTCAGCAGTTCTTCCACCGTTGATTTGAGTTCGAACAGGTTTGAGGGCCCCCTCCCACTCTGGTCATCAAACATCACCATGCTGTATCTTAGAGATAATCTGTTTTCAGGACCAATTCCTCATAACATTGGTGAAGTGATGCCCTCTCTGTCAGATCTAGACATTTCTAGGAACTCTTTGAGTGGAAGAATTCCCCTGTCCCTTAGTAATATGAGCCAATTAACAACCATGGTTATCTCAAACAACCACTTGTCTGGTCAGATTCCTAATTTTTGGAACAAAATGCCATTATTGTATATTGTAGATGTGTCAAACAACAGTCTCTCCGGTTCAATCCCAAGATCCTTAGGCTCTCTTACTTTACTCAACTTCTTGATCCTCTCTAGCAACAAATTTTCAGGTGAAGTTCCTTCCTTGAGAAACTGCACTGACATGAAGAGTCTTGATCTTGGTGACAACAAGTTTTCTGGACCTATTCCGGCTTCCATAGGAGAAAATATGCTCTCTTTGTTGATTTTAAGCTTGAGGCTCAACTCGTTTGCTGGAAACATACCTTCACAGTTATGTGGCCTTTCCAATCTCCACATACTGGACCTCTCACACAACAATCTCTCTGGAAAAATTCCACAGTGCATAGGTAATTTGAGTGGCTTCAAATCTGAGTTCACAGACAAAGATATAAGCAGTTATCAGGGAAAACTGGAGGTGGTGTCAAAAGGAAGAGTGCTTGTATATGACTCCATCCTTTACCTTGTTAATAGTGTTGATCTCTCAGACAATAACTTGTCAGGAGAGATGCCTGTGGGGCTGACAAGACTTTTAATGTTGGGCACCTTGAATTTGTCCATGAATCATTTGACAGGAAATATCCCAGAAAAGATCGGAAACTTGGAGCGGATAGAAACTCTTGATCTATCAACAAACGAACTTTCAGGTTCAATTCCACAGAGCATGGTTTCTTTAACATTTTTGAATCATCTCAACCTGTCATACAATAACTTGTCTGGGAGAATTCCAACAGGCAACCAGTTTCAGACCCTGGTTGATCCATCAATTTACGAGGGCAATGCCGCTCTTTGCGGGTATCCATTACCCAGTTGCCAAGACGACAATGGAGAAGCACCTCAAGTTCCAAGTGGAGATGGAGAGGATGATGATGAAAGTAAATCTAAAAAGCTAGGGTTCATCATCAGCATAGTGATAGGTTTCATTGTAGGGTTCTGGGGAGTTTGTGGGAGTTTGGTCATCAAGAAGTCCTGGAGATATGCCTATTTCCACTTCCTTGACAAAGTGAAAGATGCTCTCCTTCGTTTTGTCTCATCCATTGGAACTTTTCTGCACAAAAGCTCATAGACCACCACAGAAGAAACTGCAAATGTAAAAGCACATGTTTGCAAGCAAATAAAGCAATGTTTTTTTTTTTTGGGTTCAGAAAATAAAGCAATGTTTAGTAGTGTCCTATGTTCTTGTTTTTTAATTCTTTTTTTAGAGAAACATAAAATAGAAACGCGGTTTATCTTGTTATCGTACGGCGGAGCAATGCCTCTGTGCTTCCTCTCCGTACGTCCTCCTCCACCTCCACTAATTACCTGCCACGTTTCCCCAAGCGCAGTGCGCGCTCCACCTGCTGTTTCAGCTCCAGCAGCTCCTTCTCGCTCGTTAAGCCCCAACGCAACCCCTCCGCCCTCGCTAACCTGCGCCCTCCAGTGCCCACACTTCGAATCGTAACTCTTTTCGACAACACCCTTTCAGTTTACATTTTTTTTCTTCCCACAATAATTATTATCGTTGCTTTAACTTTTTTATTTATTTTAAATTTGCTGCCTGGATATTCAGGTGCTCCGGGTGTACCCACGAGTTCAATCTCCACCGTCCGGTCATCGTTGACGAGGCTACAGAGTTCTTCAAGGCCGTTGGAGTCTCAGATTTTACATTTGACAGTTGCAAACTGGTATTACTTAACAATTTGCCCCCTTAATTTCGTAAAGTGTAGGCCTTTTTTTATAGAAGAAAATAAAAAAATTATCTTCCCGGTATTACTTAGGGTTTTGAGTCTTGATATTATTTGGTGTGGTGCTAGTGGGGATGGAGGTGTCGTGCAAAATTAGCCGTTCGTGGCTCATCAGAAAACCCTCTGATTGGGCTTTATCAGGAGGGCACTCATAATGTAGTAGATATTCCTCAATGCAAAGGTCCCAAATTCCCAATCGTACTAACTTTTTAAATCATTGGATTGATCTTCAATTGTTTCTTTTGCAGTTTTAATTTTGTTTAGTTTGTATTTTCTTTTTTCTGTTTTTGCAGCTCATCATCCAAGTATTAATGCCGCGGTGGAGCTGCTTAAACAAGGTCCTTTTCAGTTATTAAAACTCAATGTTACCTGTTATATTTTGTATTCTTCTTTGTTTATTTGTTTCTTTTTCTGGTTTTTGAGTGTTGAATTATTTTTGTACTTCTTTATATTATTTTCAGGTATTACTGAACTAAGCATTGAGCCATATGATGAAGATGAGGGGACGGGTGATTTACGTTATGTGCAGGTGAGATTCAAGATAATGAATGTGTACATGGAAAATATGCTAGTAAGTTGTAATTTTCTGGTAACTCAATTAATGGTGGTGTGCAGATGGCCGTGACAACACATGATACATCTCTTCCTGCCTCCGAAAGATATAAAAATGGTTAGTAGTTGAATTCATTATAATTATGTGAGTTTTAGAATCAGATTTTCTGTGATACGCAAAAATTGATCTGAAATCTAACTAATGTTTAAGTTATACTTCCTTCTAGGTAAAGTGCAGGTAGCTTTAGTATGGCACTCAAGAAATGAAAATTCCCCGAATTCAGAAAAACTGAATGCCTTGGCCAATGTGAGCTAGCTATTTCATTTTATTTTGCTGTTGTAAATCTTATCTTTTAAAGAATTATATTTGAAATCTATGGTCTGTATGCTTGTTTTGTTTCCAGTTTATATGGAGAAATGGTGGGACAAGAAGCAAAGTCAATCTGGTTCACTCTGTATGGGCCAACTTTCAGACATCAACAAACAATGTGAGTCCAAAGGGTTATTTTTAGCCATTTTATTACATGATCTTGAATTTACATATGTTTACCCGGTGATGCAGATAATTTTTGGGAACAGATGGCGACATCTTTTAGGAGAAAGAGACTTCTGGGAACATGTTGGAGGAATTGATATCTCCTTGGCTCCATCCAGTTTTGGCCAAGCAAACACACGGGTATTTTAATCTTATTTTCTAACTATAGAAATTTGACTGAAATGCATAATTTTATTTTCATTAACATCAACTTCCATCACACTGTGAGCGTAGAAATTAAAGCCATATAAACCACTGTAAATGTAAGGGTAGAACAAGAAAAAAGAAAAACAAAAGTCCCTTAGCATGCACATAAATTATGATGTAGTTGTTATTTAGGGTATAATTGGATCCTGAAGGAATCAGAATTTGAAACATGTAAAAGAAGGAATCTTCGGTTTAACATCTAACCATCCTGACTGGAACCTGTTTTCTGAAACTTGATTACTGGAAAATCATGCCTTCTTAATTTTACATTTCTTGAAAAAGTTTCTACTCTATATCACCTGGTCTAATGTTACTTCATCCCAGGCTTTTGATACCTTGCTCCGGAAGTTACAAAGGTATGTCCCTCAAGGATCATCTGTTGCTGACTTGTATGCAGGAGCTGGTGTAATTGGATTATCATTAGCTGTGACAAGAAAATGCAGGCAAGAATTGGGATAATTGTGAATGTATAAAACCTCAAAAGTTCAGTCTTTATTTTTAAATATAAGACATTCTGATATGGAATTATTATTGTTTTCTAGGTCTGTTAGGTGCATCGAGATTAACAAAGAATCAAAACTATCCTTTGAGAAGACAGTTGACCGCCTGCCAAACTTAGTAGATAGTAGCAGTATCAGCTGGTATCTTGCAGATACTTCTAAAGTTGGTAACCCTTTGAAATTTTTAATGTATGTATCTTAAATTTTTACCTCATAGTAGAGATCTCTGTTTTCTTCAGGTTTAGATGTTAAATATGGCAATAATTTGTTAAAGAGAAAGTATGAGAATAAATTTTAAATTATTATCTAGTATGTGAATTCTTACGAATTTCATGTTTATATTAAAATGTATACAAAGCAATTTTCAAGGTTTCTCCGTTATTGTTCCTTTATGATTTCTGCTGAATAGTTGGGTTTATAATATTTCTCACAAATAAACTAGGAACCTCTTTCTTGGATCACGGGATCAGATGTACTTGTTGTGGATCCTCCTAGAAAGGGACTGGATGCATCTCTTGTTGATGCATTGCGGAGTATATCTTCAGCCGAGTATAAAGCTAAGTCATCCTCAGAGAGGTGAGACCCTTTCTACATTCAAAATATTGAAGTCAAGGACCTCACTGGTGGTCCTAGTGGAAAGTAATTAGTTCCGATAATTTATATGTCAACTCAGTTCAAGCTCAAAAGAAAAGGATGAGAAGAGACCATGGATGCTCCGTGCAAGAGAAGCTTCAGTTCAGATTGGAAGCAAAATAACTTCAGAGGATAGCAAAACATTGCCTCGAACCCTTATTTATATTAGTTGTGGATGGGAAAGCTTCAAAGAGGTATAAATTGGTTGCTACAAAGTTCCATGAAATAATTATATTCTGCTCTGATTTTCCAATCCCGTCTTGGTCTGGTTTGATTGTTGTCATTTTTTACCTCTACGTAATTTGGGATTGATGTTTCAACAGGATTGCGAGTTGTTATTGTCTAGCAAGGCATGGAAGTTGGAAAAAGCCCATGGATATAATTTTTTCCCTGGAACCCAGAGGTATATATCAGTTTCTATTCTTTAACCCCCTTGTTTCCAACATATGATGCATCTTATTACAATTAAATTGCATGGATATGCATATATGCTATAGGTTCATTCATTATTGATTGAAAATAAATTCATGCTTATTTGTTTTGGAGATCGATTATGCAAGATTTCCAGCATTTCATTCAGACGTTGTTTTGTTTTTGGTACTTTTCTAGGCAGAAATTGACTTCCCAAAAAAGAAGGATAGATGGTTGACATAGCAAAAATGGAATGTAGCATATGTTGTCATGCTAATTCCATCATCTTTGCATTTAATACACCTTTTTGTTTTCCAGATTCTTTTTTGCTAAGTTTTCCATGACAAGTTTTTATTTATTTATCCATGATTGCAGCATCGAGGTTTTAGCTGTGTTCAAGAGGGGCCAAGGTGTCAGCCTAAAGAAAAAGAAATTAGGAAAGAAGAAGAAGAAACGCATGTGAAGAATTTTCAATGATGTATTTTGCTGGGGTTATTACTAGAAGAAGAGTAGGATAATCTATCTAGTAGAGTGAGAAAATAACAAAACCAATACCTCTGTGTTGTTTTCCCTTTTGAAGAAAGGAATTTTGTTCATCATCGACTGAGACATGTGTGATATGAATAGTTACAAGTGAATGAAATTGCAGATTGTTGTGTATCTACCTGACTCCTTTGGAATTGGATGAAAGAATAAATAATTGAGTAAAAAATAATAATAAAGAAACCGATGTCTTGCTCAGGAAAGCTGCTAGTTCTGTTGGTTGAGGAGAAGACGTTTTCAGTTCCCCTTCTCTCTGCTTGTGGCTTTTGTGAGATGTGGAAAGGCATTCAAAATGTTGTAGGCTATTAAATCTTGCCTGGTTAAGATCCCAACCACGGGAGGCACCTATAAATGGAGCACACGTTGAGGTTAGTGATATTGGCCTTTACAAATTTTAGTGTATAACGAAAGACCATCTTGAATAAATTTGCTCAATGTACTGAATAAATATGCTTAGGTGTAAGTAAGTTGTAACTCTAGTTAACAAGCGCATGGTGTTTAGTAAAATGAGAATGCTTGATCAACTTACCCCAGCTGCTACATACTTTGGCACAATGAGCAAATGACGGAGTCCCAGTTGTCTGAAAAGCACCATAGCTTTTGCCACTGACATGCTTTCCATCACTGTATAAGGTGTTGTATTAGTGAGGGGATGCAGATCTACATACATCTCCATTTCTTCACTTGTCACGGCCACCTCCTCAATCTTTCCTTCCCTCTCAGCCAACTCAACCCAGGTAAATTTCTCTCTCACTTCCCACTCCTCTGTTCTTCTTTTCTCTCTTTGGAACCATTTCTTCTTCAGCACATGAACAAGGTGAGCTCGAAGGATTAGTCCATGTACTTCTGTTGCCCCAACGGCCAATCCTACTGGTGGTACCACTCCATCATCTATAACAGGGAAACCATTGTGTGTGGTGTTTCTCAGGACCTCCACAATACGTTCCACCGTTTCAATTCCACGAAGGGTGACTACTGGCAGCTTGGCATCAGCAAGCTCACCTACGGTCAGATTCCTCATCCATGGTTCTGGATGTGCATCCAAGAAAGGCAAACCTTTTAAATGCAGTATAATCTCATAGATGCTTGGGTTGAAGCTGTCTCCTACTGTTTTGGCAATTAGGAGGACAATCATTGTTATGGGCAGTAAGAGGAGGTTGTTGGTGAGCTCAAGAAATATGACACATAGTGAAACTGTCATCCTCATTGATCCTGCCATTAGAGAAGCTGCACCGAGAACAGCAAAAAGGCCCCTGGTCAATGCTCGTATAGGATTTCATGGCGATACCAAGCATGCGGCCATAAGCTGAGCCCATAAGGATGATGGGGAGGAACAGTCCAGTTGGCACAGCAATTCCAAAGGTAAACAATCCTAAGATGCAATAAAGTGCGAAGAAGATTAGGAGGGAGATAGGATGGTATTCAGTGGATGTGGTAGTCGAGAAGATGTTTCGAACTGCATCATCATTAGTGGCAAGGAGAAGAGTAGCCAGGTCATTGTAGTGGCCATCTGGGCAGTTGAATTGTTTGAAGTTTCCAGACCCTTCATTGGTGGGGCAGACAGACTCTGCAAGAGAGGAATCACAGGGTGTGCATTCGACGAGGAAAGGGAGACCATATAAGCATGCAGAGGTAAAGAGTGATACACTGAGACTGAGGAGGAGCTTGTGAACTTTACCCTTCCTGCCAAGAGAGTAATTCAAGAAGTAATTATTACTATCAAGTTGACATCACATTGTGTTGGTTGTCAAACATGGAATAACCATTTCTCTCAGATTACTAAAAGCATGGTCAGCTGAGTATATTCTGGTGTTGGCTTAGCTTTGCAAGGTTACTTTACATCCTAAAATCCGTTTATGGTTATGACTACAAGATTGAAGTTTGGATTAGGTTGCTTACTGATTTATGAGATTGTATAGTCTGAGGATCTTGTGGAGAAAAAAGTTGTACAGGCTTCCCAAAACTCCACCAATAATGCCAATTACAACTACGGGGATGATATCCATCATATGGTATGTCACAGTAACAGTGCTTACATCAAACATGATAAGCCCTCCTTTTCCAAAAAGCCCACATCCCCCGGAATTGCATATTTCAATGAAAGTTCTAAGCACCACGACCACAATGGCTGTGCTGAAGAAAGTTCTCCAGAGAAGGGCACTCCTCCACCATGTTGCCACCTCTTCAAAAGCAAACAGTACGCCACCCACAGGGGCTCGGAAAGCTGCACATACCCCAGAGGCAGCACCACAAGTAATGAGATCCCGGCGGTCACGGTCATTATTGAAGTAGCGGAGCCAGCGCCATTTGATACGGTGATTGTCAGGTCCCCCTTGGCCTAGTAAGGAAGCAATGCAGCTTCCAATGTGCACTAGAGGTCCTTCTTTCCCAAGATCTAGGCCTGCAGAGACAGCCCCAATGCTTCCGATTATCTGCAACATGAAAGGTTATCATGCCACTTAGCTTTATAAACAGAAGAAATTAAGTAAAATCTCTCGTGTACTGTAGAGTAGTCTAATAGAGCAGTCACTTACTGAAATTATCTTGAGACACATTCAATTTGAAAAAGCCAACCCACCTTGACAATCATTGTTGTAGCACCAAACATATTAGGAGTGTCCACTCCGTTTAGATAAGCTTTGATTTCAGGTATACCAGGTCCGGCCGCAGTGGGTGCAAAACACACGCAGAGAATGGAAGCAAAAGTGGTCAGTAGGAGATTGGCCCCAGCTAAATGGATGAACCCCATGAGGTACCTACACCACATAATTCCCACGCATTGTTTTTTAGTCATAGATAATTGAACAGACTATAATATGAGATTTTGATTGACGTAGCTGAATATAACATTGAGAGTGGTTAGGAATGCAACAAACCTTTCTTTCTGTATGAAACTAACTGCGGCAAGAAGCTTGTAGCCAGCAATATTCTCAACTGCAAGGTTAATGAGGGTGGCAATTATGCCAGTTAAAAGTCCAACAAGGAAGGCGAGGATCCATTTCAAGAATATATACTGCAAGACTTGGACTTTGGATCTGCTTCTCCAGTCATGCTTAAAGAGATCATTCTCGTTGATCCTGCATCAAACCAACTTCAATTCAATGTGAAGATGAAGAGAATAAGGATTTAGGAGTTGCTTTCAAGTGAAACTAGAAATGGGATGTGTTTTAGTTCTTACTCGTAGTCCAAGCTCTCTATGTAGGAGACTTTTGCTCCAACTATAGCCAGTGGACTGGAAGAGAGTGTCCGGTTTCTCCGGAGGAGTGGTTGGCTCAGTGAAATGCTTTCTGGATCTCTTTCTTCCCCATCATTAGA
The DNA here is from genome assembly GCF_029339155.1 of Prunus mume. Lineage (NCBI taxonomy): Eukaryota > Viridiplantae > Streptophyta > Magnoliopsida > Rosales > Rosaceae > Prunus > Prunus mume. Next base: position 17,131,475 of record NC_142701.1, on the reverse strand, counting down.
TTCTCCCTCCATGTTGAGAGGAATTGCAGCTGATTCTGCTGCACATTGGTTTGAATTTTCCTCCATCGAGCCAATGGAAGTTGTAAACACACAGAGAGAGAGAGAGAGAGACAGCTACTCTTATTTGCTACGAATGTTAGATTGGCGAGAAGCTGTCATGCAGTCCTATCTATGTATCTTTATAAATAAATACACACATATATTGACACTTGTTCGTTGTTGTACATACATGACAAGAGTGACATTACTTTATGTAATACATATACGATGGCATCTTCTCGTCCTGTAATAGAAGGCCAAGGCTTATGGACACATCTTCTCGTCCTGTATATTTTCTTTCGTTACCTATCTGAATCCTTACTCGGAAATACTAAATAATAGGTTAGGAGGTTTGGACGTATGGTAATAATGATTCAAGTAAAGTCACATAACACATTGCTATCAATTGTTATTATCAATGATATGATCATCCATTTTCCTTTCCATATTTCTTGAATTTAAGAATATTTGTGGATTGTTTCATAATAATCTGCACAAATGAGTTGCGTTTGAATCTACGCAATCGATTTTGGGCGCATGATTGATAGCTACGGATTTTACATGACTTGTGCATTTTTCTAAACAATAATGCACAAGCTTCGCACAAATTATTATGTTATTAATGTCTGGCGTATCAGCAATCTGCCACCTCGTTCTCTAGACAGATAGGCACAAAATGCGAGAGCCACTTGGGGCAGAGCACGTGTCAACATCCGATCATCATCAGATGGCGGAGATCAACGGTGCGCATAAGATGTGGCCTTTGGGGTTATTGAAAAGCCAGTTTATCCACTGTATCATTAATATAATATGTGATTTGCATTTGTCTGTTGTCGGACCCATTCGGATTTCATTTCCATGGACAATAACAATTTGGTATTCTTCATGTTCCGCCGAATTGGACCAGAATTGTTCCGGAGTACGCAGGTTGCCATGCCATGTGTAGGTGGATGTGGATGCCTTCTTCACACCACCGGTCCTATTTCCAAGGCCCCACCACCGATCCCATCCTATTGTAATTTGTTGCTTGCTTCTTCTTTTCTCAGGTGTAGTCTAGCGACTTGCACATCAGTAGATCTTAAGTTCATACCTATGACACCTTAATAATGTGTGTGTGAGAAATCTCTCATTTCTTTATAGTTTAGATTATTACTTGTATTAAAAAAAAGAAAATCGTTTTTGTTATGGAGGCCCTGGTTTTCGAAAGTAGATCCAGATCAACAACAAAGTAAATGAGCTTGGCCAACTTGGCCAATAGTCAGATTCTGGATCTTCATGTGTTTCCCAAAGGCCCAGATGTCTACATAACGTAAACTGTAGAAACAGCTATATATATTATGTTGTGAGCACCTATCATCAACTTGTGGCTGTAGTTTAGTGGTAAGAATTCCACGTTGTGGCCGTGGAGACCTGGGCTCGAATCCCAGCAGCCACACAACAAACTAACCTTCTTGATTTTTTCCAATTTGATGACCGAATGGACAAGTTTAAGACTTTTTTTTTCTCTTGTTTTTAACGTGATGCTCATATGAAACATATTTTCACACGTCTTTTGAAAACCAATGTTTTATCATATTTATATAAACTTTACAAGCTATATAATCAATGTGTTTAAGTTTCATGGCAGCTCTCGAAAAGGTTTGGTGTTGTGTGATAGAGTGTATTAAGATATACAATTAATATTTTTAGTAGTTAAATATGGTGTACTTAGTTAATTTTATATTTTAATTTAAATATTAGAGTGTACTTAAATCATAGGTCAGTTAATTTTGATTCCTTTTTTTTTTTGGGAGTTTCACTAAAACACCCAAAATGGGAGTTAAATTATAAAAAAACAAGCACTATTTAAACATATAAACAAAACTCATCATTACACACACTCAAAACCCATTTATAAACACACCCAAAAAGTTGACTTAGGGGTTGATTTTGGGTGTGTTTCTATGTTTAAATAGTGCTTGGGTTTTTTTATAAATACATGTCTAGGATTGGGTTTATTTATAAATTTGTATTTTTTTTTTCTCTTTTAAAAAAAAAACAAACGTGTTTAAGAACTTACCAAATTCTACTGGCAGAAAAGGAGAGTAAAATAACAGCAAAGGATTGCAAAAGATTTTATTGAACGAACGAAAAAAGAAGGTTTTCTTTAAGTTGGATGGACTTGCATTTCGAATTAGCATACCGATCTCAATCAACCAAACTCGAGCGTTACACAATTCACAAAATTCATTTGTCCATTTCAGATCGGTTTCAAATATCCAGACGATGTGCATTCAGTACATCTGTAGGACTAGGACTGTGGGCTATTTCAATGTTACTCTATGTTGGGGCTGAGGAGAGGAGGGGGCTCATCTCATCTCATCTCTCAAAGTATTCGAACCAGTGGATCCAATGATCATGTAACGAAAATATATACATATATAGATGACAGTTCAAGTCTACACTCTTGCAAAAACATTGAGACAAGTACACTCAAACCCTGACTTCATATAATTATAAATATGTGGAGAACAACTCCGTTCAAAATTTTTCAACATTCTCCTTTAATAATCGGAGAATCGCAAACTAAATTAAACCCCTTAACAACTCCCAAATATTGGAGAAGAAGGGAAAAACCAAACTTCATAACCCACATTTTATATGTAGTGGGATTCATATATGTAATATTAAAACGCCAACCCTAAATCCATGGCATTTTAATTTCAATAGATGATCACATGATGGTGCATTGGGTGTCCGGATCATAAAAAGGGTGAATCTCCATCCGCGGCGGTGGTTGTGGAAAACTGAGGGGTTGCGCCGTCTGATCATAGTAATTAGGGTAGTACCGCTGATGATGGTAGGGATCTGTTGCTATATGGTAGGAATTACCTGTTCCATTGGGATTATAATATCCATAATCATGATTATTATAATAACCCTGCCCATAACCCTGCCCATAACCCTGTCCATTTCTGTAATTAGCAACAGGCTTTGCCGTGTAGAACTGATGCTTGTATCCTGAGTCAATCCTAAGCAGCTCGGCATGCTTCCCTGATTTTGATAATAACTTGAGAAGGGCGTCCGGCTCGATTGTGCCCGAAACATGCGCAATCCCGGCTTGTGCATCAATGGTGTAAGACAACCCTAATAACAAATCAGACGATTAATTTAGTGATTAAGATTCAAGAACAACGAGATTAACACAAAACCAATGGTGCAAATCATGAATTTAAAGAAGAAATATATAATAATCTATGTATGTATATAGACGTACATACCCTTGATTTTGCTCAAAACTTTGGTCATGGTCTTATGCCATCCAGGGGTGCTGGTATCCAATTTCAATTGGCAACTCTACACAACCATTTTGACAAAAAAAATTAAAAAAAAAACTTGGAAATTAAGAACAGGGAGGGAGATAAACGACACTAACCATGAAACCAGTATTGCCATCGGACTCCGACATGATGAGAGAAAACTAAAGTATGGTCGTAAACGAGTTGAGGAAAGTGTCTGCTTCTTGGTGTGTGCACTTTTCTGGTTTAAAACCGAGCTAACGTTGGGTGTTTAAATAGAAAATTAGTAGGTCGGGCCTCCAGAAAATATGGGGTATGATTTGTCGGGAATGTTTTGCATTAATTATGATCACTAATTAACCAATCAATCAAACACATTTCAACCGGTGATTTCAAACTATTTCTCTTCTCTTTCTTATCCTTCATGAGATTCAACCAGGCGAAGATCTCTGAGAAGAAAATTTTCCATTTGGAGGATCACTCCATATTTCTGCATGTTAACAAAATTCTTTATAGGATTTGGAGATATCTCATTCTCATTCCCACAATTGTATCCAAAAAAAAAAAAGATCCCACAATTGTATACAACTCTAGATAAGGTAGGTTTTCTAGGAACCCTACCATCAATGCACCAAATGAGAAAATTGGTTTAGGAAAATGTCTAAAATGTGATGGATCCACTTCCTATATAAGGTTAATATAGTATTTATTAGGTTCATCTAATTCTCCGCAACAGTATAAGGTTAATATAAATTATTATTTTAGGTAAAGATTTGCAAGAACGGATATCTATATGTTACGTACTGAAGATTTATTTTTTTAAGAACCTCATAAGATGTACGGAGATTTCATAATTTAAATCAGTGTATGACATAGCATGATTTTTATACTAGTTATTCATTTTCTTTTTAATAAAATACTATCCGCCTTTCTCTAAAAATAAATTAGAGTGTAGGACAATGTTTTCGATCCCCAGTTACACTTACAAGTTTGAATCCGAGTCCCTTCCTAAAGATTGATAACACTTTACGCCAAATTTTATTGTAAATTATATCAATGCTTAATAACGTTTTCTCTTTGAATATCTCTGTGAGTGAGATCATAATTTATAAATAAAAAACGAGATTAATGAAATGTTTTTGTCTGCCTCAGTAAGACTAACGATGAGGCATATGACATGCAAGCCAACTGCGGTGAAAGTATTGAAAGTGAGGTCCATGATCCCAAGCTTATCCTAGATTGCATGATATTGTCATCATGAAGAGCCCTTCACAAAATGCATAATGGGTAAGAATTTGCCTATAGAGAATTAATTCACCTAATACATGTTCTTACGCAGGATTTTATGGTTGGATCAGCTTCATATATGAATTATTGAGACCTTAGTATATCTTTTGGTGAAAAGATTAAAAACTAAATAAATTAAATTGAGACCTTAGTATTTTGTTTTTAATCAAACCTCGAGGAGTTATTTATTAAGAAACAAGTAAGACAGGGCACGGAACCTTGATTCCGACTCATACAATCAAATATAAGGGCGTCTTAAATGAAATCAAGGGCACCTCTAGCCCAAATCGACGACCTCTCTTCACACAACCAAGTCTACCCAGTCTATGCACAACGCAGTTGGCTTCTCTAGGATTAAACTGAAACAAGACTCCGGCACCTGAAGCAATAGGGTCTTAATATCTTCATAGATTCTTGAATCTTCCCAGTATAGACGTATCATAGCCTCCTCTTTGTATAGCTGACACCACCACAGAGGAGTTTTTCAAGTGAGACCTTAGTATTTAGCATCAAAATAAGTATACTAGAAGGGAACTATTCTAGTGCTCCATTTCCATACACATGTCTTCACATCCCATCCCAAAAAATGCAAAACTTGGAAGCAGCACCAAACTAGTCTTCTGTGTGAGGGAATTCATTTGACTTGAAATTAAAAGAAATAACCAAAAAAAACAAAATCCAAAAAAGTGAAGACTTAGTTAAGATTCAAATATAATGTCCATTATGATTCTACATTATTCTCCTCAAAAAACCAGAGAAATTGCAAAATATGAACTCCCTAACATGCCCTTAAAAATTGGGAAGAAGGGAAAAACAAAAATTCCATACACAAGTAGAAACCAAAAAACCAAGCATCCTATAATGTTACATTTTGCGTTTTAAATTAAGGTCATTATTGAGTGATCAGAGAATGGAGCATTGGGAGTCTTCCGGCCGCGGCGGCGGCCGATGGTAGTGGTGTACGTGGTGGGCTGTTGTTGTTGCAAGGGTTCTATCCTGAGTGCGATCGTAATTAGTCCCGTAACCATTTCCATGTGTGTTGTAAGTGTCAACAACAGGTTTGACACCAGAGAAGTGATAATGTTGTCCAGAATGAACCCTCAGCAGCTCTGCATGCTTCCCTGCTTTTGCAAATAACGTCAGAAGGGTGCTCGGATCTACCGTCCCCGAAACACATGCTATTCCGGCTTGTGCATCAATGGTATAAGATACTCCTTCATTAATTATAATCAAAATTGAATTAAGTGATAAAAAACAATAGTATTAGCTTTTTTTTTATATATATATATAAGCGATAGTCTAAACTACTCTAATGTGTAATATATGAGGAGGACTCAAATTTTGGGGCGGAATCACTGCCCTAACCAACTGACTGAACTTACATATATGCATCTTTTTATGTATATATAGTATATAGGAAACAAGCATGCTTACCACTGACATTCTTCAAAACTTTGATCATGGTCTTATGCCATCCAGGGGAACGGGTATCCAATTTCAATTCACAAGTCTACAGAACCATTTTGGCAAAAAAGAATAAAATAAAAAATAAAAAACAGAATAACTTGGAAATTAAGAACAGATAGATAAACGACACTAACCATGAAACCAGTATTGGCATTGGACTCCGACATGATGAGAGAAAACTAAACTCTGGTCGTAAATGAGTGTAGAAAAAGTGTCTGTTTCTTGGTGTGCACTTTTTCTGGTTTAAAAACAAAGCTAGCGTTGGGTGTTTAAATAGAAAATTAGTAGGTCGGTCCTCTAGAAAATTGGTGAAATGATCACTAATTAACCAATCAATCAAACACATTTTAACCGGTGATTTCAAACTATTAATGTTAGTTTTATTGTAAATCTGTTCTCTTCTTTGTCTTACCCTTCATGAGATTCAACCAGGCGAAGATCTCTGGGAAGACAATTTTCCATTTGAGGATCACTCCATATTTAATATTTCTCGAGCGATTCTTGGGTCCCACCACTTGGTATGTCTAACTCTCGGGAACGTTACGTGAGGAAAATGTTTGCATACAACTAGAGATAAGGTAGATTTTCTCGGAACCCCACCATCAATGCACCAAGTGAGAAAATTGGTAGAGGACAATGTCTAAAATGTAATGAATCCACTTCCTATATAAGGTTACTATAGTGTTTATTAGGTCCATCTAATTCTCCGCATCAGGGAGACAGTTTTAAAAGCTTACTCTTTCTTTTTTAATACAAATGATTATTTTAGGTAAAGATTTGCAAGAAGGGATTTCTATATCACCCTTAATTCCGGCATTATTGTGGATGGAAAAATTCTGTGGGATCTCCAATGTCCCTCCGTCGACTGAGAATTATGAAACAATATCGGTATCTTCCTCTAATAGCTTTTTCAGCTCTAGTGCTCCTATGCATACGTTTGAAAAATTCTTCTCAACCAATTGGAACCACCCACGACGTATCGCTTCTCAATTTTCAAACGGTATATGCTTCTTATTAATTATTTCTCTTTCATTTATCCGTCCATGTGATATAATATTGGTGGATGAATTATTTTGTTACTAGAACCCAGAAAGCTCAGAGTTGGTGGAAGTTTTGAGGAGAGCATCGATGGCAGACAGAACGATCATACTTACCATTGTTGAGGAAGCCTGGACTGGTCCTGGCTCTGTTCTTGATCTCTTCCTAGAGAGCTTTCGGATTGGCCAAGGGACCAAATGGCTCTTGAATCACTTGATCATTGTCACTTTAGGCAGGCAAGCATTTCAGTACTGCAAGTCCTGCATCCCCATTGCTTCCAGCTCACACCAACTGGAGTATCGAAACCTTCTACCGGAGAGCAACTCCACCAGCACAGTCGGGATAGACATGACCTGCTGCATAAAGTGCTTCTACTAGGCTACAATCTTGTTTTCACAGTAAGGTTTCTTGTTCCTTGTGTGATGGTTGAAATCAAGATTGGATCATGCAGATCGTAATTGAAACTTAACTTGGCTGCAGGAGGTGGATGTTATGTGGTTCAGAAACCCAATACCACACTTCAATCCCCAAGATGATGTCACAATTCCATGTGATCTCAAACCGAAAGATGGAAGCAATAAACAGGATAGGGGGCTCTTTTATGTGAAATCGAATGATATATCAGTCGAATTCTTCAACTACTTGAAATTGGTCGGGGTCCTATACCCCAACACTCCTTTTGAATCTCTCTGTGAGATTGCAACAGAACAGGAGATTATGGAAATGCTTGGAATGCGCATAAAATTTCTTGATAAAGCTGATTTTGGTGGATTTTGTCAGCCACTTAAGAACAATAGTGAATTTCATACCATGCAAGCAAACTGCTGTGAAAAGATTGAAAGTAAGGTCCATGATCTAAAGCTTGTCCTAGATGATTGGAGAAACTTCACAAGACAATCATCAAATAATAGCTTGGGGACATTGTCCTCATGGAGAGCCCCAGACAAATGCATCCAATAAGAATTTGCTTATTGCTGCTACATTCAGTTTACTTGCAGAGAATTAATCATGATCAAAATTCTGGATTCAATTCTTATATGCAACGAAGGATTCCATTATTTTCACAATTTGGTAAGGGGAGTAGGGATCAGTATTTATCAAGTATTTCTCCATAATGCTAGGCTTTTATGGTTAAGCTTCATATACATTTCAGTAAAAAGAGAAAATAAAAAAAATGTGAGAAACTTAATACGTAAAACTAAGAATGAAGGCTACAGCATTTATCTATTTGAACTTTTCTAGTGCTCCATACACATGTTTTCACATCACATACCAAGTACTTCAGAACTTGGAAGCAGCAACAGAGAGTTCTTGAATTTATCTTTTATTTAAAGCTTCAATGATGGAAGATTGTAATTTGGCATATACATGGGGAAAACGGCGGCAACACAATTAGCCAGATAAAAGCATCGCAATTAACACAAATTATCCGCATACAGAAGCACGAATGAAGAATCATAACATTATAAAAATTACGATAGAAAACAGATTTTGCTTGAAGTCAATGGAAGAACTGAATACAACTCTTATGCAACTTACATGGACCAAAGCCTCTCTACATCAAGGGTAGATATTCCTACAAATCAAAGGATGCACTGAATGTGGTCAATAGGGTATGTCTCCTTGAGGTAGATCCCAGTTATCGCCGTCATCATCGCTCTTCTTGGTTTCAGGGACTTCTGGCTTCTGCTGAAAAGGTCTTGAAAAGGGACGCCGGCTGATAAAAGACACGAGCATTCAATAATCATTTTCAAGGGGGGAGAACTAACCAAAAGAAGTCATTCAAGTCTGTCTGTGATTTGTTCGTCATAATGTTTTACACACAGAACGATTGGATTGTTAGGGATTAAAGAACCCACATTCAACAATTACAAAACACATTTTACATTGGTTCACAGAGCAAAGATATGACATGTTCTTCTCAGCTACAATGCATAAGGTTCAAATCTTTTTTTCTCTCGATTTCAAAGGTTGAACATTTGTATCTTAATTTAAATTCAATTTTCTAAACTAAAGCTACCAAACAATCATAAAAAATGAGAATAATCAACTTCCCTTCCACTCTTTCCTATTTCCTCAATTTCCCGAGCAACCAAAAAAAGAACTGTGACGAAAAGCAGGAAAACGCCTAGAAGTAAAAGATACCTTCTTTTGTTGCGCTTAGCAGCGTCACGCGTCCTGCGCTTCTTCTCGTCCTGCTTGTTCTCAAAGTACCTCCTCCTCTTAGTTTCTTGAATAACACCGGCCCTCATGACCTCTCTCCTGAACCTGTTGAGCAGCCTCTCCTCGGGTTCGTTGTCGTCCACAATAACTTGCACATTGTAGGCCGACTTAAAGAAGAGGGTGTTGGCATAAGCCAGCGAGGGGCATATCACAGACTCTACAGAAGAAGAAGAAGGGCCATAAGCAGAGGGACCCCCTTGAGCCATCAGTGGGGCCACCCCATCTCTGGTCTTCTGGGTCTGTAAAATAGCGAGCTGGGTTGGTGGGGTTTTTGGTTGTGATGGTAGCTTTGAGGGATTGAGGAAGGAGAACAAGTTGCAGAGAGAGGATGAGGCAGCCATGGTTACTTTGTTGATTGGAGTGCAAAGACTTGTCGACCTTCTGATTTTGGTGTTATCTTCTTTTCCGGTTTTTTTTTTACGTTTTTTTTTTTGGGGAGGGATAGGATAGACAGAGTGGTCCAAGACTCTAAGTGGGTTTGAGTGTGAGATTAGCCTGATAGATTTGGGCCTGGTTTGAAGAAATTTGGTCCTGTCGATTTGTATGATACATCATTGTGTTTGATGGACTTCAAACTTAGACCGTAAGTCCTAGTCAATTACTTTGGAGTTAGACCTGATATTGTAGAGGCCCGGTTTAAAAAAGTGACCGTAATGTTTTGTGCCTTGCGTTGTTTTTTTTCTCATACAAGCGATATTGGAGGAAGGAATAATTGAACCTAGGACCTCTCATACTTAAATAAATACTTTTAACCACTTGAACTATAAATCCCTTACATTTCGTGCTGAGTTGAGTTGGAAGTTGTGATGTTGTCAAAGTAAGAACTATTTGGTCATATTAACTGCATAAATACCTTTTGTCAATCTAAAGTGGGTGGATAATAGATGGGATTTTTTATATTTTTGGTCTCGCTAAAAATACTAAATAGGATGAGTTTAGGTTTTTGTTTGATTGATAAATTATTTATTTGTATGAAATAGTAGAAGCTGGGTTGGAGCCTAGCTAGGCTTCCATTTCTGGTCATACTGAATGGTCATCGTTTATGGGAAGTGATTATAGTGGCCACTCCAATTGCAATATAGAAAGATTTAGGCACTCTTCTTCTTTTCCACTCTTCTTCTTTCTGTCATGTTATTGTCAATGGCAAGCTTTATCATTTTTTTGATCTGAAAATAATATATTGAACTTTTTGTTTTGTCCCAGTTTCTTCTAGTGCTATGAACTTGTACATAATGCTTACAAACTGCCATATACGTCAATTTCAAAAAAGAAAATAAAAAAATATTGGGAGATTAGAGAAAGAAAATAAAGGCCGATATGGAGGAGACTGTTTGTTGCAGTTGTTGCCTCTGCACAGCATCAGAAGAAGGTCTTTGTTGTTGCACTGCGTCGGTCTATTCTCCATCTCCCAACCTATATAGCCTACGTACTAGACTCTATAATATTATTAATAATAAAATTCATATAGATGTTGATGCTTTAATTCTCATTTTTCTAATGATTGCAATATATTATGGATTATGGAGGCCACGTTAGTAAGTATTTGGTGCTCTCAAAAAAAGCAAAATCTGACGGTTGCTTTTCAAAGAGACATCCCCAGTATGCGCTGAGCTCAATGCTGAGCTATTTGTGTTTTGTGATGCAACAGTGGAAGAAATGCATGAATGAATACGAGAGATATTCTAAACAACTCTAATATATAAAGAGGGGAATTGAACTTGGGTGTACAAAGCGACAGAGACATACCTAGTTACAAAAATGATAATTAACTTCGTCAAGCAATCAATCACTTTAATATGTCCTACTTAGTTAGAAGCCGACTGGGCAAAGATTGAATCAAGCAACTAGAGTCTGAAACCCACTTATTACTCATCTGTCATGTTCGAAGCAATTCATGCGGGTGCATCCCCCAATTCTTGGTATAAAAGAAATCCTCATTTTACTGTTTGATTAAGTTTGAAGAGGTTACATAGTGCTAAATGTAGGTTAAGCCAATGAAAAGTGTAATTAGTGTTGTGTTAATGAAAACTGGGGTTGCTGATGATTATTATGGCTTTCCTTTTCTTGCTTTTTCCCTAAAAATTCAAGGGCTGAAAGCTGATTAGGCTTTCCTCTGCTGCAGCCAATAGGCCAATGCCATGGTTTGCTTTTTCTCATATTTATATGTGTTTATGATAACAATACAACCTTTGGCTAACCTATGCGATTTTGACTCTGAAACTGGATTATATAATAGGAAAGGTAAATCCCATTACACTAATCAGTGGAGAGACAACACAAAACCTTTGATTAAAGAATAGATGGACATCCACTTTGATAGGTTTGTTTGGGGCCTTCCCCCAGTGCAGTGGCAGACTGGCAGACCGGCAGACCGGCAGACTGGCAGTGGCATCTTCTTCTCAGCAACTGGTGGGGATTAATTAAATTAAAATAATAATAAGATGGGAAATAGTAGTACTAATTAGCTTTATCGATATTCTTGATGTGTACAATCCGACTAGGACTGATGTAATGGTCCTAGAAATATTCCAATTAATGTTCTTCTTTCTTGGGTTGCCTAATTATAAATCTTAATTAATTATTATTTGGTTTAATTTGTGTTGCATGCTCATTGATGTAGATTCTAGACCAACGTCTCCAAATTTATACAATTAATTAAAACTAAAAACAGTGTAAGAGAGTGATTATGGAGAACACATCAGCATATATCTGGATACGATCCTTACTCCTTTTTGCTTAATTATGGTTTATTCATCTTAATCACTTACTGGGACAAAGACAGCAATAAAGCAATTAAGGTAGCTGTAGCTGTAGCTGATTCTATAAATAGCTCCTCGCATTCATTCATACCATGCTACAACAAGGAGTGCATGATGAACCTCCTACTTTTCAACTGCAAATAGCAAACTCCAAGGTGACTTTATAAAGGAAAGAAGAAATAACTATATATATCATAAATCTGGACAATATATTCGGTCCAAAATTCCTTTATCTTATTTTATTGTGCAACAAGTACTTAAAGATGACATTCATTTTGTCAACAAGGTTGGTTTAGTTGGTATGGTCCTTACACTTTGTGTAACCCCACCAGTGTTCGAGTCCCGCTGTCGCAGTCCTTATTGGGTGTCACACGTAAGTCATTTAGGCTCGAGCTTGTGGGTTTGCCCTGGCATTGGTGGTAAGAGTAACCAATCTCCCTATAAACTTTTTTTGGCTTACAGGATTAAAAGTGGTTGAAGTGCCAAACTATATGGACCAAAAATGACATTCATTTTTTTATTCAAAATTTCCAAGTTATTACTTGACCTATACGTACGTGAAATTTTCCATAAAGATTCAGTCTACTCAAATAAATTATATAGGAATCTGCAAACAAAAAGGAAATTCAAATTCTTCCAGAATTCAGGCTAAATTGAAAAGAAACAACAGAAAACTCACTGAATTAGGCCCTATCCGTAATTTAGAAAATTCCAATTTATTATTATTTCTTCTTCTATTATTCACGACTTCCTTCAATTCATAATCTCCCTAACCCCAAAACAAGTCTCTCGTGTATTCCTTAATTAGTATTCAAATATGGATATCATATTATCATATCTGAAGTTGTCTGATGAAATTTAAAGAGTAAAACAAGAAAGAGTTTAAGAGTATCGAAGTGAACAATTTAACAATAAACATCATTAGAGCAATGCCTACTTATGCAAGCATGAGTAGCACATGTGTGCGAATCTGAAGGCGCTTTTTATTTCCACGGCCCAGCTAAGTACTCACCAAGGCGGTTATATTTTTTTTCATTCCAATGAATCATTTATGTGTGAAGAATTGTAGCTAATACATGTTTAACGATTGATAATCACTTAATGTAAATGAGTCATAATAACGCATCAACGATTGACAAACTCTCATTTATATTCGTGAACAATCATGTGACTAGTGTATCATCCAATAGACGGAATACATATGAAATATTTGCAATGTAGCTGGCCACATGTTATAAAAAGAAGTGCACTAAGTTAGACAATAATTTCACATGTCTTATATTTATTGAATGATACACCAGCGTAGTATACCCGGAACATATAAAAATTTCTCTGCACATGTTTAATTAGAAGCGCGTGAACAACCTACAAATCCCTAACATATAATACTATATTTCCAACCTTTAAAAAGAGAAATGACTGGCTTTCCTACTCAACCCGAATAGAAAAATAACCAAACAATAAAAACTCTCTCTCTCTCTCTCTCTCTCCAAAATCTTGGTGGTGGTAGTGTGCCTTTGACAGTGATGATAATAAAAATAATATTCTCGGTGTATTTTAATCCCTGCAAGAATGAGCTTCCTGAACTAAGCTTTAAGCTTGGCAAATGGGAAGCCTTCAACTTCAAGTGGAACTATTTCTCCATTGCCACCACACCAGTACTACTAGTAGTACTACAAGGGTACTTGCTCTTCCACTCTCATCAATATTCTTCTCTGTGCTTTAATGGCCTCCCTTCCATTTCTCTATCTTCTCTCCCCTCCTCTGCTTCAAACTCTTGGTTTTCTTCTGTTGCAACCCCCCTTCCTCACAAATTTAAAGTCTGTGCCTTAGAGACTAATTTTGCAGACCACCTTTAATTTCTTTCTTCTTCTTTTTCTTCTTTGATTTTCACCTGCTGAGTCTATAACCGGGTCTTTACTTCTTGCTTTGACTTTGACTCCCTGTTACTCTCTCTCCCTATTTTATTTTATTAAATTTTTCATTGGCTACGATCTCTCTGCATTTATGTAGTTGTTGTGTCTGTTTTTAATTTCCATTCTGCTAAACTTAAGCTACTTTTATGTATATATATGTATTGTATTTCGACTTAAATTTTCATGTGGGGGTAATTATATTAAAATGATATCATGTTATGTATATCTAGTTATCTGCTTAGATTTTGATGTTACCTCTGCACAAGTGGTTTTTGACCTACTGCTCATATTGCTAGGTAATTATACTTTATGTTTGTGAGGCAGTT